>NC_084914.1:10171399-10488399 GCF_949316345.1 Pungitius pungitius
TGCAAAACAACTATGAAAATTCTGGGTGTTGTGGGAACTCGTCGGAGTGACGTGCTTTGGCGGTGCAATTTGTCTGCAACTTGTCCTTTTTAGTAGTATGTTTAGGATTTATTTACATCTGCAACTAATTATCTTAATCAATGGTCAAATTGTTGGTGTTTAACGTCCACACAATGTGGAGAAACCTCACATTGGAGTACAATGTAAAAACGGGATTTTTGCAGTTTTGCATGAAAAACACAAATATTGACTGTCAAAACATTTTCTGATTATTCTTTTGTTGGAATTAATCAACAAATCTTTTAGTCTCCAAATCTGATCCATGGAGGTATGTTAGAGTCCCAGACATGTAAAATAAAAAGGTTGGTTTCAATTCAAAGTCACCTTTAATACGTCCGGCCCATTACGGATGCTCCCCCATCGTGTCGTGCCCCCCCCACCACCCCCCCCCCCCTTCTGCTGACTGTCCGTGCACTGAGTCAGTCCCGGGCATCATTAAGGCCCGGCGCGTTCTTCATTCATAAACGCCGGCTGCTGCGGTCGGTGCTGTAGACTATGAGACTTGCAGAGAGGCGCCTCTCTGTTCCCGTTGCATCATTCATGCTTAGCTGACTAGAGCTATTTCTGGCCTCCACAGTACTCTGTGCCTTCTGGAACGGGCGGCATTTCTTTTGGAGCATCTGCCGACAAAGCAGAATTCAGAAACGGATACAGATGAACTCATCTTTCCCTGCAGACATTACACATTTTCAGATGTAGTTTTATCCATGTCTTGGAATTTGGGAGTGTAATGTAGAAACATCAGAGTACAGCTGTAGAGTCAGCAGTTGAGCGGACTACTGCAGCTCTATGTGTAGTACTTTAGAATAAAGTGCTGTCCATCTGAATCGTGTCAGCGCTCATGTTGTCAGCGGAAGGCTGAACTTGGCTCACCCGCCCCCTTTACATTCTCTGACAGTACGAGTTGAAGGGTTTGATTTCCCGTCAAGTCTTTTTTTCTTTTTTTTTTCAATCCGCTTACTTCCCATAAGTGAGAGTCTTCTGTGTCAGAGGTACCTTTTTCATGAAATATATAGGGTTGCATAAAATGTACAGTTTGGGTCTTGTGGATTATGCTGCATATTCTCTGATTAAAGAATAACAAAACCTTAAAGACATTTAATCAGATTTTGATGGATGGTAATTGATATGACATCATTTTCTAAACCTAAACCTTTATAGCCACTAACATGTAGAGTATTTGTGTTGTGGTCCTCCTATCTGCTTAGATGCATGTGGAGCTTGGGGACATTTCTCATCATAACTCACCTTGTCATAGAGATTTATGATTGTGTGGTTATTAGGCTTCAGCTTTCCACTGTTGGAAATCCAATTCCTTTTATATTGATCCTCCTCATGTACTGATATATTTCAAGGGCTGTTTTAGTGTTGACACTAACACACAGCATGAAGCCAGCTCTGATGTGGTCAGCCTAAACAATATAAAACTAAGCCTGGTTACCTTTCTGCTTGAATTCATTCATTGTATTCAATGATGTCATTTGTCTAACATTCACAGTGGATATTCAGCTACAGCTGTGTTTAAAAACTGAACTGGACTTCAAAAGGAAGTTGAGCCAGAGCAGGAAGGCAGCGCTTGTCTTCGCTTGTTGCATTTTGAGTTGATATTAATATTGGTAATATAGGAAGGCAGAGCTTTCTTTTTATTTATACATTTTTGTAATTACTGCAGGTGTATGTATGCGAGTGAGTCACTGCAGTTGAATGTGTGTGTGAGTGCTGCGGATGTAACAGTGTGGCACTTAAGCTGCAGCGGAATTGTTGTGTTTAATGAAATAAAAACAAAGTACAAGTAACAAGAAAAGTGTGCTTCTGACTCAGGGCAATTTTCTGTAAACTTTGGCGACCGGTTCTGGTGTGAAGACGCTGTGCAGAACATAGTGAATTAGTGTTTGCATTTTGTTTCTCAAGAGGTGATTATGATGCTGGTTTGGTTAAAATTGCATAGCCTGTGTGTGTGTGTGTGTGTGTGTGTGTGTGTGTGTGTGTGTGTGTGTGTGTGTGTGTGTGTGTGTGTGTGTGTGTGTGTGTGTGTGTGTGCGTGTGCGCGTGCGTGTGCGCGTGCGCGCGCGCGCACACACCTGTAGTGTGATGTGGGCTTCTGTAGGATGTGTGTGGCGAGGCAGTGGAGCATTAAAAATGTATGTGTGTGTTACGTCAAAGCTGGTAGAAAGGTGGTGCAGAGAGAGAGAGAGAGCCTGGGATTTAATGTACTCTGAATAATCCAGCATAGTTGCAAATTCTGTTTCCTACGGTAACAGTGAGTATCATATGAATAGATATTTCCATTGGCAAACCGGCATTAAAGTTCACACACCATGTTAATTATTGCGGCCATCACGTTGCCAGTTTCCTATTTAAAATCATCCCAGAAAAGAGATTGCAGGAGCGTCGTGAAGTGACAGCAGATGGTGTTCCTCTGTGTGACTTTGTCCCTCTGTGTGTCCACAGTGAAGAAAGCCAAGCTGGATGGACCCCAAGGTAAGACCTGGCATCCTGGCATCAGAAAGCGGGAGACTTGCTGGTATCTGACGTTAATCTTTAACCAGACTGCGGACACATTACTTGCTGAAGCCATTAATGACATTGAAGGGATGGGAAGTCAGTTACTCTGTAAAATATAATATTTCTATCTCACTGGGGCTGCAAAATATTAATTTTAGAATGTTGAGACATTTCATTGTAACCCATCCCTTTGTTCATCCCTCTCTCCTGAACAGAGAAATTCAACACTTATGTGACTCTAAAGGTACAAAATGTGAAGAGCACAACCATTGCTGTCAGGGGCAACTTGCCCAGCTGGGAGCAAGACTTCATGTTGTGAGTCCCTCATTATCTTCAGACAGAACTCTCTCTTTCCTCCTGTTCCTCCCTCTCCCTCCACTCTTTCCTCTGCCTTCACTTTTCATCCTGTCATCTACTCTCCACTTTAGCAGCTTGAGTTCCTTGGTGTTTTTTTTTTTTTAATCTATCAACCCCCTCCCTCTTCTTTTTAACTCCTCCATCCCTATATTGTTTTAAGAAGCTTTTCCTCTCCACATCCCCACCTCCAAACATTATCCTCTTTTTCATCTTCTGTCCCATGACACTATTGCCCCTCTCATCTTCGCTCTCAACCTTGGTATACTCCCAGCCCCTCCTTTCTCTCCTTCGTCACTTCTAAACAAGTACTAAAAGGATGGCTTGTTGCAATCTTTATAGAAATGATACAACACGCAGTATTTAGCCTGCAAAGAGAATAACAGTGTGGTACTTACAATGCAGCGGCGTATGGGCGATAAACGTTGGGAATGCTTTAGCACGTGGGATGCGGCAGGCAAGCTGACTGCGGAGTCCTGTGCATTTGTAAGATGTTTCAGAGGCCTTGATCATTGTACTGGGGTTGCATCAGGGAAGCTGTGTTATGTAATGCGCAGGCTGCAGAGAGAGCCTCATCCCTTCCTCCAAACGGCCTTCAGATGACTGCTCCCCCTCAGTCACAGCCACGAATCCAACAGGCACGTTTCATTTAAGGAGTCGCCATTGAGATGGGAAATCCAGTCCCCCTATTTCTTAATTAAAGTTCCCACTCTCATCCTCCAGGCATGCGATACCATCTCCTCCTCCACTGCCTTCATCCCTCTCTTCTCTCCTCCGTCTCTTTCTTTTCCCCTCGGTCTCTCTGTCCTGCTTCCTGCTGTTTTGTAAATGTTTTATGTTCGATTCTCTCAGGCTTTCTCCCACAGAGACATGTCTTATATTTGGCACAATGAAGCCTATAAATATGTTTTATGTGGATGACAATCTCAGTGTGTTTAGCATTTGTTTGTATATGAATGAAACTCGTACCTCAGTAAAATCAGTGTCTCTATTTGCTTGCTGACTTGCTGTCCTGTAAAATATATTAAATGATTTGATCTTCAATGTCTAGATTTTAATCCTTAACAATGCACAAATTTTTCTAAGCCAATCATCTGTTCATTTCTGCTAGAACTTGATCTTGAAAGTTGTGCAGTTGAAGTGGAGTATAGTTATTAAGTGGCCTAAAATGGAAGAAAAAATTTAGCCATTTTCCCTTGGCTTTTAACATTTTTGTTTGTCCTTCTCACCTATCCAGCGAAATTAACCGCTTGGACCTGGGTCTGACGGTCGAGATGTGGAACAAAGGGTTGATCTGGGACACCATGGTTGGCACCTTGTGGATTCCCCTCGATAACATCCGACAGTCCAATGAGGTTTGCCACTAACCACTTGAACGACTTTATTTAAAGCCTCTGTACTCAGTGTTAGGACATGTTTTGATCCCGCTCATCCATTCCTACAGCTTGCTGTCAGCTGCAAACTGTCTCTCTGTCCGCAGGAAGGTCCGGGGGAATGGCTCACGCTGGACTCTCAGGTCATCATGACTGATAATGAGATCAGTGGCACCAAGGAGCCCACTCTCCACCTGGTGCTACTCGACACACGCTTTGAACTGCCCCTGGGTGAGTAATCGATATTCACACCAGACTCAGAAAATGTCATGATGATGGAGAGGAGGAAAATATAGGATATCAACAACCCTTTAAGGAAAAGAGACCAGGACTTGATTAAATGATGTCCGTATGTTTCCACAGCAAACAGTGATATAAACACAAATAATTTGCTTTGTTTATTCAAGGCTTTCTGTGTGAATGCAGGGGAGATGTTAGCTCCTTCCCCTCTCAGTGAGCTAGCTGTGTTCCTCTTACCATTGATTGGCTGTTATTAACTTACAGTTTTCTCTTCCTCAAGTCGATACTGTACACCTGACTTCTCCATTTGGGAATGTAGCCTATTGATATGGGTTTGCCTCTAAAGCTGTGTGTGAAAAGGACAAAACTGGGTCAAATAATATTTGGTGATTTTGCCACCTGAGTTTTTCTGGATTGTTGTTTTTCAGATATCCCTGAGGATGAGGCACGATACTGGGCTAAAAAACTGGAGCAGCTCAATGCCATGAGGGACCAAGATGTAAGCGGTTTTGCCCATTTGATTTCATATCCCAGCTCTCACATTTCTGGAGCATACCGATGTGATTAATTAAAAAAATGAGTTAACCAGTATATCATGTACTACTAATGAAATCCAATTTTATCCACTTCCTGCATATAGGCCTACCATTTACATTTTGGTTACAGGTTCATGTCTTTCAGACTAAGTTTTACATTTGGCTGACTCTGGTTATCTTTGCAGGAGGAGCAGGAACGTCCTCTACGAGTACCAGGAACCCAGTGCTGTAAGTGCACATCACTCCTCGTATAGACCACCCATTTGTTTGTGCTGAGCAAGAGAATTATGTAATTCGATTGTTTAAGCTCAGTAGGTGCGTTATGCATGTGACCACATGTGTGTTTTTGTTCAATTTAAATGGTCAAATATTGCTCCAATGTTAAGGATCAATAAGGGTATCAGGTGACTGAAGACATTCTTCATCCAGATGCTGATTTAGCATGTTGAGTCAACTCTTAGCAGCAGCTGGAAAGAGGTGGAGGCACAGGTCCCGCTGTGCTCTTTCCAATCACACCACAACATGGCAACGTTAATGCTTGGTAATGGTGTAAATGCATGTTTGGACACTGGTGCAATTTATCATCAACTCACACCGTCCTGTTCTAATTGCAGGTAACTGGAGTCTATGGGGAGACCAACAAAGTAAGTGTACATACAGTACATAAAAATCTGGGGAACAATATAAGTTCATGGGGGCTGACTTTAAGTTAGCATGTGAGGGTGATAACACATTCATTGGATGAACCGTGAAGGACAGTGAGACTATTATCTCGCCACTCTTACTCTCGCTTTTCTTTTCTCTTCAATTGCTGCGTGTTGCAAGGTGATCGAAAAATACAGCTGAATTTGTTTTTCTCACCATTTGCGTGTACTTCTGCAGATGAAGACCCAGACAGTGCAGTGGACGACAGGGACAGCGACTATCGCAGTGAAACCAGTAACAGCATCCCCCCTCCCTACTACAGCACATCCCAGCCCAACGCCTCCGTCCACCAGTACCCCATCAGCCAACAGCACCGCAGCTCCAGAAGCCTCTCTTTCCCACGCTCTGGCGTCAGCCATGACCTCGACTACCCACCTCAGAGGACTGTCAGGTTTGTACCTGCTTCAGTGTAACAGAAGTATATATGTGCATTGCAATCCAGTGCGTGAGATGACTTCAGATCGCTTGCTTTGACCAACCAATAGTCCGTCTCTCACAGTTTGTGGGTTGCTAGGCATTACAGATATGAAGACTACAAATGTTCAAGTAAAACAATCCCTTTTTAAATAATTTACTACCTACATTTTATATTGATGTAAATTTTTGTGTAATGTAGTTAGTAATAATAATATTTATGATCAAATCCCTCCTGTTCTTGCTGTACACTGCTACAAACAATAATGAAACAAAATCAACCCTCTGTTCGGAGGGATTCTAGGAAAACCTCCTACTGTTTGACCATCAATAAAACCAAGGAGCTGATTGTTCCTTTTAGTGAAAGGAGGCAACGACACCCAACCTCTCTGCATCAATGGAGCATCTGGAGTAAATTAACAGTTTTAAGTTCCTGAGAATCAGCACCACAACCTGACTTGGTCACGATTGTTCATTTTGTTATTACACCTGTCCTTTACCTACTGTGACATGTGACACGTTGAAATGTCTTCGGACAAAATCGTCTACTAGTGAATGAATCCTGCCACTGACCGTCTGCCAAGCCGTGTGTGTATACCAGTCCTTCATTAGGTCACAAAGGACCAAATGGTATTTCTCTTTCACAGAGAACTAAGAGGAACCTCCCCTCATGCCTGCCCATTCATATTCCTCTTTTTCCTCTCAGCACTCACTCACTCACTCACTCACTATGCTCTCTCCTTCCATTCTCTCTGTGCTCACCACTCCCTTCTTGTCTCCATTATCTCCCTCTACCCGAAACGTCCTCCTTCTTCTCGGTGCAGCTGTTCTGTTTTTAATATCCTCATTCATCAAGGGCTATTAATACATTCCCCTGCTTGTGGTATTTCTGGATGCTTGTTCTTTTTCTTTTTGTCAGCTTTCTGGAGGCCTCTCACCATTCTTTTCTGCTCTATTTCTCTGTGATTGTCTGCTACTCTTGTATCACTAGTGCTTTTCATTGATTAGCCATCAACATTATTCCTGGCCGTACAGAGACCCGTCGAAAAGGTTCTTAGTAAGGCTGGCCGATAGATTGCACCGCGTGTAGGCCATTGAGTGCTCTAATAAACTGCTCTCTAAGCATTTTTTAAATGATTGTACATAAAGGGAGGGGAAAAAATGTATTGCATATGTGTAAATGCAATAATAAGCTTAATGAAATTGCCTCTACGTTCATTAAAAAATGTATCCCTCTTAAGTACTTTAATTAGCCTCTTCGGGGCATGTCGCACTCTTGTGCACTAACTGTTTCACTTTTCTCTTCGCCGTTCCTCCCTTCAGTCCGTCGGGGAGCTACGCGTCGTCTGCAGAGCTGAGTCGGGGCAGCAGTCAGCTGAGTGAGGAGGACTACGTTGTTGAGTATGGAGAGAGGGACCCCTACGACGAGAACGACTCTTACCACTCCTGCCACTCCTCGGTCAGCTACAGTAAAGGCTCTCCGGACTGGGACCCCGATGAGACCCAGGGAGCCTACAGCGATGAGGGCGGATACAGCAAAGACGGAGGAGAGGAGGCAGCTCTGTACGAGGAGGATGACGGAGCACTGTATGAAGGAGAGGTGGAGGCCCTCTACGAGGATGAGGAGATAATGTACGATGAGGACGATTTGTACAACTTGGACGGGACTCTCAGCGAGGACATGGAGCCTCCGTTCACCCCCACACCAACGTCAACCGCCCCCACAACTCTGGATGTACCCAGTCCCAGACCTCCTCTGGAGAAACAGTCTTCTTTACACCAACAGCAGCCCGCCTCTCAACCCCCTAACCAAACATCCAACCAGTCTCGTGCACCTGGCGTGGCCCCCATCGGCACAGCCCAAGCACCTAAACAGCCCCAGACACAAACGCAGCCGGCTCCATCTGCCACTTCCTTCTTCTCAATGGCCAAACCTCTGACGGCTGCGGTCACAGGCCTGGCCTCTACTTTTTTGTCTTCTGTTCCCACCGGGCAGCCCGCCCAGTCTCACCCTCCAGCCTCAGCCGTATCTCAACACCAGTCTGCTGCAGCCAGTGTCGTCCCTCCATCCCATCCGTCCACCGTGGTTAACTCAGCCTCCCAGCCCCCCCCCACTGCCATGGACCTTCCGTCCCAACAGACTCAATCCTCCGGGCCGCCTAAATCCCATCTAAATGGTGCTGCCACCACCACACAGTCAGCTGCCCCTGAGGACCAGGCTCTCCTGCTGGAGGAAGAGCCATGGTTGGAGGAGGATATGATGTTGGAGGAAGAGGCCAGGACACCCCCTGCTAAGCCGGAGGACACGCTCCCGGTGGAGGAGAAAGGGGAGCTTTTTGAGGAGAGCAGGCCGCCGTCGCCATTAGAGGAAGAAGAGACGCCGCCTGAAAGGTAGGCGAGAAGTTTGAACGGAAACCGATCAATTAATTCAACAATACAAATATGCTGGAACAACAACACGTCTGTCAGCAATTATATAAATTGATCAGCCAAAGAAATGTTTTTCCTTCAAGTCAAATTGTTTTTTTTGTTTTTAGTCCTCCAATCATAGAGGAGCCCAAAGAGCCAGTGGATCCAGCAGTCCGAGCCAAGGAGAACTGGCTGAGACTTTACAATAAAGTCTTAGAACAGCTCCGGGAGGTAAGATCACTGGTTTGAACCCCATCGAATTCCAGTTCTGTCCTCCACACCAGTCCTGCAGGCCTTATTCAGTTCCATCCTGCGATCAAAAAAATACCCGTTCAAGAGACTCAACATTTCTTCAAGTATGACGAAATGTGAATATGCAATGCATAATTTATGTGAAAGTCGGGGTACATAGTGTTACTTCTCAAGTTCTATTTTTGATCATGCTTTTTGCTTTGAGAGCAGGAAGCAGACTCGACGTGTTTCATATTCTATGACTGCTACCTTTTTTCTTAAAATAACCACACGGGTTGCTGGACAGACTGCAAGGTTTTTATTTGAGTTGAGGTGCAGCACCCTGACAAAATTGCTTGATATGTTTTTAGATTTTGCTTGATCAGTTTTCACTTGCATATTTTATTCACATTTATTATGTTGGGATTCATTACCTTTTGAATTAATCACTTGCTTTGATGTTTATGTTCATGTGTACATTTTGGCTTCCTTTTTGTTTGTATTTTTATTTATATTATTTGTGCCGAAACCCACTTTGTTTGCTTTTCAGTTTCATGTCATTGCCATAGTGACACTCGCATGCACTTTGCTCGGCCGTCATTGGAGCATGAGGACAGGTAGGTGCAACACGTTTGGATGCTTGAGAGAACGAAGGAAAGGCGTTCAAACAATGTCTTATTGAGCTTCCCAATGCGTGTAAGCAGGCAACATCACTACGCTCACTCATCATCACAACAATTTTAACTTTTATTTTGTATAAAAAACCCACTCAAGTATAAGCTACATGCCATCTTATTCTCCAAGATATTTTTTGTTTCAAAATTTAGGCAAAGCACCTTTTTGCAACTATGCAAAACCTAAATTCCCAGTTGTGCCAATTCATGGCAGGTTTATTTCCCAGTCTTACAAATTGTGTGAATAAAAAAGGTTTTTACTAACATAACCCAATTTTTTTGAAGAAATGAACAAATGAGATCCAGATTGAAAAGCTAAAACCCAAATATTTCTGTTTTGTTGAGATAATTCAACTCCAAAGCTTTATTTATTCATCGTATGAATGCAAGATAACACTGCCGAGACGAACATATGGTTGCTATTTTTTTAGTCTGACATTACTTCTTTGTCTCCCTCAGGCTCGAGGAGAGACCTCCAGCTCGCTGTGGTTTGGTAAAGGAGGGTAAGTGCTCGCTGGCAGTTCCTCAAGTAATATACTTTGTCTTACATGGAATACATTATTAATCCTGCAGTGCATAGTCAAGCTAATGCAATAACTACATGACCTCAGTCAAAGTGATCCTCGCATCATGGTGGAAATCGGCCACCACCGCTTTGAATTTAAACTGCCCCTTATTTCAGGAATCCTCCGTTCCAGCTCACTCGGTTTATGGCATTTGGCCAGTGAGTATTGGAGGCTGTGGGCTGCCCCGACTTAGCAGGCAGGTCATTTGTACATGAGGCAGACCTCAAAGTGGAACAGAGGCTGCATGCCCAATAAAAACCCAGTGATCATACCCAGTGTCTTTCTGACCATTTGAGACAGGGCAGTCTGCATAATTAAACTCTTCAGTCGCAAGCAGAGGGAGAAATAATTTAATTATGGAGGTACTTCCATCTGCACCAGAGTAGTAAAACTCAATTTCAGAGTAATTTTGATGATCATTAAATCTTTGGTAAATATTGACGTCAGTTCGTTCTTTTCTCCTTCAGAGTGGGAGGGGCACTCTACAGTATTGACAGCATGCCTGACCTTCGGAAAAGGAAAGCCGTTCCTCTAGTCAGAGATCTGGTGAGAAACAGGACACGTGGACATGCACACAAGCAATAATCCTCACCAATGTTCTGAGGTGTTGGTTTACTGACTTACTTTCTTCACTCTAAAAACAGTGAATTGATTTATAAAGGATACTTAATTTAATTTCCCTTCCATGGCTGTCATATGTTTGATTTTATGATGAATAAAATTGCTTGCATATATGTTAATATAATTACAGTAATGAACGTAATTCCAATGTTCTCACACACATAAATATTTGTCTAACTTTTTGAAAATCCTAATATATTGTTTCTTTGTTTCCTCTGTTCCATCACTGCCTGGACTCGTCAGGCGATGGTGAGTGTTATGTTCATCCCTTACAAATGTATTTATGGCTAAACCAAACAAAAGTATGAAGTGCAGTTTATCCTCTTGTCTCCAGTCTCTAGTGCAGAGCTCTCGTAAGGCTGGCATCACCTCTGCCATGGCTTCCACCACGCTCGGCAATGAAGAGCTCGTGGGTTTCCTCGTCTCACTTCTACACGATTCTGTTTCGGAAGTTCCTACTTTTTTAATCCCTGCATTTATCTCCTCTGTGCCCTTTGCAGAAAAGTCACGTTTATAAAAAGACCCTGCAGGCTCTGATCTACCCCATCTCCTCCACTACTCCACACAACTTTGAGGTGTGGACAGCCACCACTCCCACCTACTGCTACGAGTGCGAGGGGCTGCTCTGGGGTATTGCCCGACAAGGCATGCGCTGCTCAGAGTGCGGCGTCAAATGCCACGATAAGTGCCAAGATCTGCTCAATGCTGACTGTCTGCAGAGTAAGTATCGCAGAATCATCTCAGATGCACGTTTTTGCACACATGCACAAAAGCACACTTTTAAACATATGCACATTTTTACCCAAAACCCATTTCAGCACATCCTCTGAATCCTTCTGCCCAATTGACATCCCATTATTCTTGTCCTCTTTCCACTCTAACATTCTCCTCTCTCTTCCTTTCCAGTTTATCTCTTGAGTAATGTGCTGTCATACCGGTGCCTCTCTTTTCTACCTATAGTCTTTGCATCCATACTACTTTGACTAATTCAGTTCCACACAGGGAGACTTATCCAACTCCCATACTAATTCTGCAGTCAACCTATCCACTGCATTCCTAATCACTCTGCTGTCTCCAAAGCATCGCATGAAATCTTTACGACATCTAGCGGCCTTTTGCTCTCTATTAACTTTTTCCAAAGTTAAGCAGGGACAGTTTCCGCCTTAATGTTGCAACGTTTTGGGTTTGATTCCAGGCCGAGAAAGTTCAAAGATTTTCTAAATTGATTTGATGCTTTCCTGGGTCGCAGGCAAACAGGAGATAAGCTGCTAGCCTATTCGCCGTATTGCCATGAATATACTAATGTGTTTGAACTGTTCTTACCATCATATGTCCCATTCCTCATTCATCCATCTCGTCAGGAGCTGCAGAGAAGAGCTCAAAGCACGGGGCGGAGGACAGAACCCAGGGCATCATCATGGTCCTCAAAGACCGCATGAAAATCCGAGAGAGGAACAAACCAGAAATCTTTGAACTCATCTTGGAAGTGTTTGCCCTCGACAAAACAACACACGGCACGCAAATGAAACAAATCAAGCAGAGCGTGCTTGATGGGACCTCCAAATGGTCGGCAAAGATCAGCATCACAGGTCAGTTAAGGGGGTCGTACTGCTTGTAAAGTCCATTGAGGCTAATTTGTGATTGTTGGGTTATATCTTCTGAATTGTTTCTTAGATTATATTTTAAGAACATTTTTTAGTTTGTCACTTGTTTTTGCGCACTAAAAAAATTATATTATATTAATTCTAGTGAGGCACCTGTAAGGGTACAAATGTCTTAAATGTGTCTCCTCAGTGGTTTGCGCTCAGGGCCTGCAGGCTAAAGACAAAACGGGGTCCAGTGACCCTTATGTGACTGTTCAAGTTGGAAAGACCAAGAAGAGAACCAAGACCATCTATGGAAACCTCAACCCAGTCTGGGAAGAAAACTTTCACTTGTGAGTACAGTGGAATGTTTCAAATGTTTTATTTATTGGTGCATTATTGGATGGTGCAGTTAATCCATTTAGGCTTAAATATTATATACTATTATTTTTGACTGGCATGTTGTAACTAGAGAAGACTCATTTCCCTCGTTATATCCACCAATATATTTGTTCCTCTGCATTACCGTCGTTGACTTCTTTAGCCAACATTTTCTGTGTCTGCCCGATTCAGTGAGTGCCACAACTCGTCTGACCGCATCAAGGTTCGTGTGTGGGACGAGGACGACGACATCAAGTCACGGGTGAAACAGAGGTTCAAACGTGAGAGCGATGACTTCCTGGGCCAAACCATCATCGAAGTCCGGACTCTGAGTGGGGAGATGGACGTTTGGTACAACCTGGGTAAGTTTCAAGATAAGAGTAAAGACAAATGGGGAATTATAGACCGACAGGAGCAGCAAGACGC
Organism: Pungitius pungitius; assembly: GCF_949316345.1. NCBI lineage: Eukaryota > Metazoa > Chordata > Actinopteri > Perciformes > Gasterosteidae > Pungitius > Pungitius pungitius. Next base: position 10,184,478 of record NC_084914.1, read on the forward strand.
ACGGAAACAACAGCAATAGAAACGGATCATCAAATGCTCGTAGTTGCAACCAACTCAGTCAACTACAGAGGAATTTACTTTTTCTTTCTTTTTTTGACAGACAAGAGAACTGATAAGTCTGCTGTGTCAGGAGCCATCCGGATGCACATAAGTGTGGAGATCAAAGGAGAGGAGACGGTTGCTCCTTACCATGTCCAGTACACCTGTTTACATGAGGTGAGTCTAAGGGAAAATATGGTGGAACTCTTCCAAATGTTGTGATTATTTGCACTTGAAATAGACCAATTAGAGATGCAAGAGTAACCATGTGATGTTGACATTAACGCCATCCATCATCTTGAGACCCTAAAAAGAGCTGAAAAACTGCTTCCATCAGCTGTAATTAAATGATAAACTTAATTCTCACAATCAAAGTGATATTTTTAGCTTGACCTTTTTTTTTCAAAATATTTCTTTATTGGAGGAAAACATTAGTGTTTTCATTCTTAACAATTACATATTCAATCAGCTCCTCTGACTGTTTACCTGAACCAAATGTATGCGCCCCTTCTTGTCGCCTTACACCAGCTGGATGGGCATTTTAGATTAGATGGACAGATGATTAAAACAGTCTGTCAACCTGTACAATTGATCTCAGGCCTGTTCAATTCATCTTTATGGTTTGATGTATTTATGTATTTGAGATGCAATTTTTTTCTCATTTCTCTCTATTTTTTTTTAGCATTTGTTCCAGTACACAACTGAAGAGCAGAACGGCGGCGTAGTAAAGATCCCTGATGCCAAAGGGGATGATGCCTGGAAGGTGTATTTTGAGGAGACTGCTCAGGAGATTGTGGATGAGTTCGCTATGCGATATGGAGTAGAGTCCATCTACCAGGCCATGACGTCAGTCCCTCAGTTGATACTCTGAATGCTTATGTTTTTTGAATATACAATTAGAAAGACCAATTCCCAAGTTAGAGGGTTGCTTTAATTCCACCTGCTTTTGAACAGCGAGATTATAACTACATGCAGTTTATTTTTCCAATACATTGGAGCAAGTACATGCACTAAATGTTCTTCTTGCCCCTTTCACCCTGCAGCCACTTTGCCTGCTTGTCATCCAAGTACATGTGCCCAGGAGTGCCAGCTGTCATGAGCACCCTGCTCGCCAACATCAATGCTTACTACGCCCACACCACCCAGTCCTCCAACAATGTTTCAGCCTCAGACAGATTTGCTGCTTCAAACTTTGGCGTGAGTCCCGTCTTGATATTAGTGACTATGTTCTACTATTCGCACTGATAGGTGCTGTACTTCAGAGTATTGCTTGTATAAACTCTAATGACAGAACTAGCTGTTTGTCCTTCGGGCTGTAGATGAGTCTGTTAATGTGGCCCTGCCTTCTTCCCCAAACATCCAATCAGCTAAGCCTTGTCAGTTGCAGCCTGGGGTTTGTGTACTTAAATTGTAACGAACCTTTCAGCCGTGGTATCTGAGTGTTTTCAGCTCTGTGTCTTCTTCTGTTTAGAAGGAGCGGTTTGTCAAACTGTTGGATCAGCTGCACAACTCGCTGAGGATCGACTTGTCCATGTACCGGGTACTGGCACAATGCTTTACTTGAACTAACTGCTGCATGCACCTCTAATGTCTTCTCTGTTTGGGATGGAATTAAAAGGATTTTATTTGATAAAGTTACTGTTGTTTTTGATTTTCTTCATATCACTACTTATAAATAAACTTAACATACGTTTAAGACGTTTATTTTTTAACAGTTTGTGCCGTTTCTAATTGTCACTTCTGTTTGTGAATGTGCTTTCAGAATAATTTCCCTGCCAGCAGTCCTGAAAGACTACAAGACCTCAAGTCTACAGTGGATCTCTTGACAAGCATCACATTCTTTAGGATGAAGGTATGGGTTGCTGAAAAATGTGATCTTTTCTTTTCAGAATAGCTTGTTATAGTCGCTCATTTCTAGTACTTTCTGGAAAGTAGCCTAAGGCGTGAACTGAGAATCAGCATAACATTACCTTATGCTAACTTAAGCTATGATCATTTGAGGCTACTAATGTATTTTGGAGGGATTTGTGCAGCTCGGTGAGTTTATGGTTAAATCCCTTCTACGATCCCCCCTGAAGCTGCGTGTCCAACATGTCTTTGAGGTGAATGGCATTCAACCATATTGTCGTGTAACATTTGTGTTCAGGTTCAGGAGTTGCAGAGTCCCCCCAGGGCGAGCCAGGTGGTGAAGGACTGTGTGAAAGCCTGTCTTAACTCCACCTACGAGTACATTTTCAACAACTGCCACGACCTCTACAACAGGGAATATCAGACAGACCCTGTAAGTGTGCGTTTCTGTGCTCTCGCTGTAAAGAAACAAGCTGCTATGATATGAATCCATGTCTTATTTTTGTCTCCAGTCTAAGGCAGTCCCCCCAGATGAGCAGGGCCCCAACACCAAGAACCTGGATTTCTGGTCCAAACTCATCACCCTCATCGTCTCCATCATAGAGGAGGACAAAAACTCCTACACTCCTTGCCTTAATCAGTGAGTCACAGCTCCTAACATTTTTCCTCATATTATTCATGCGGAGGCACTGTTGGAGCTTTCAGGGCTAGTTTAGGAAGAGACTTTATAAGTAGCTGTACAGGATCTGCTTCAGAAAAAAAGCCTGTTTCTCTAAATGCCTTTTGTTCATTTGGATTCGATGGTCAGTTCATAAATGGAAAATAAAACAAAAGTCCTTACAATTGTTATTCATTTTAATGGGTCATTGTCTTTGGTTTTAGTGACAATGATGATAACTTTAATACAGATGGAGTTGCATAAAAATGAGGCTGGGCTATCTTGATAAATAATAAATTACCATTACTGGATAAAGACTGAGTTCTGCCTCCTATAGGTTTCCCCAGGAACTCAACGTAGGCAAGATCAGCGCCGAAGTCATGTGGAACATGTTTGCACAAGATATGAGATACGCCATGGAGGGTAGGTGTTTGTGTGTTAGAGTAATATTACAGGCCCTTAAATAAGAGGAACCATTAGTTTGTGAATGGAGTTTGTGTTTTAAGTGTAAACTACTCTCTACGATGAAATGGGACTTTCCTCATTCTTTGTTTATACTTGATATTCAGAGCATGAGAAGAACCGCCTGTGTAAAAGCGCAGATTACATGAACTTGCACTTCAAGGTGAAGTGGCTCTACAATGAGTACTGCAAGGAACTGTCCACTTTCCAGAAGCATGTACCTGAATATCCAGCGTAAGTATCAGCATGCACACTTTTCCTCCTACAGCTTCCTCATCGGCACAGAAACTTATGTTGCCTCTGCTCGTTCCTCTTCCTGCAGCTGGTTTGAACCATTTGTTGTCATGTGGTTGGACGAAAATGAAGAAGTGTCAAGAGATTTTCTGCATGGAGCCTTGGAGAGGGACAAAAAAGATGGGGTAACTGCTTTCATCCACATCATTGATTAGTAAAATGCTAGCCTACTATACTAACAGGTGTTGTCACACAATAAGCCACATTCTGTTGCTAGCGTTTCTGCAAGTGCTTTAAAACACCCAACAACGCCAAATGTTCCATTTTGAATGCCCAATTTAAGTCGTTTTGCTGCCCTAATCTTGGACTTGGACTACTTTTTATATGCTTGGAACTACATTTATTTCCTGATTGTTCAATAGTCAGATGAGACGATTGACACCATTAAGACATCTGTAAAGTATGAAACCACCATCAGCAGCTGGCTAATTTAGCTTAGCATGAAGACATCCGGACCACAACTCTGAATAAAGTGAGCAGAAAAAATGTGAGGAAAGTTTTGAAAGAAACCAGCAGTCAAATGAGACTAGAATTCAGCAATCCAATTTTGCTGAGATGGGAATAAAATACACTGTGAAAGCTTGAATCTGACCTTCTATTTGAAGCATTTCCTCTTAAATTGTATTCATGCATTTCTCATGCAAATTCACACAGCTCTCGCTATTCCCTCTGATTTAGCACACTCAAGGGGCTGAGGAGCGCAGGTTGAAGGCCTCGGGGCAATCAATAATAATTCAATACCAACGGCAAAGGAAGGAGGAAAAAAAAAATGTCTGCGAAGGCGTACAGATGCTTCAGCGCAGATCGGTGTGTGTGTGTGTGTGTGTGTACACGCACACACGCCTACATGTCCTCACAGCAAGAAGGTCGATTCAAAGCAGCTGAAGATTCCCTCTGCTCACATGTCTGGATTCCTTTGAGTCCAATTACTGTCGCCAGAGGCCGCTTCCACGTCCTCCATGTCAGCAAAAACAGCGGCCCACCGGAGCCCAGTCACATACCGCAACACCGTTCACCAATGGCCGGGCTGTTAATGGAGCTCCTTACCTCCATCCCGCCTATCCAAAGGCTTTCAGTGCAATGAATGAGCTCCTGCCCTCAGTGCGATCCGACTCCTTGCTTAGTCCTGCCGGCATTACTGGTCTGCGCGTTGACACTTTTCCCCCTTTCTTCTCCTTCTGCAGTTCCAGGTCACATCGGAGCACGCTTTGTTCTCCTGCTCGGTGGTGGACGTGTTCTCTCAGCTCAATCAGAGTTTTGAAATCATCCGTAAACTGGAGTGTCCCGACCCTCAGATCGTAGGCAACTACATGAAGAGATTCGCCAAGGTGACTTTCACCTGCTAATGCTCCCACAGACTGCCTTCACCTATTCACTTTTAACCCAATATGTGCCATCCTTGTCCTTCCTTCTCTTAGACCATTGGGAATGTGCTGCTGTCTTATGCTGACATCATTGCAAAGGACTTTCCAAACCATGTCAAGAAGGAGAAAGTGGTAGGTGGTCACTATATTTTAAAGTAGAAGACTTAAGCCTTTAAAAAGTTTGGAACATTGAGGTACCAGTCAACAGAATGAATAGCCCTGGTGTCCGAGGGCAGGTTGGGCAGTTTAGCAGACTCGACCCTTCTCTGGTGTTTCCCAGTGAACTCAGGCTGTGTCGTTAGCTGGATGTGCTGCGGGCCGGGGGAAAGTGGGCTGATTGGAGTTCTGTTACCAAAGGAACAATGAAAAAAGTTTAGAGGACTAACCTTGATTGATTACAATGAAGTGCCGGGAGCAGCCAGAAAAAGGAGCATGTGATGATTTTCCTTGTTCTCCCCTCAGCCATGTATCATCATCAATAACATCCAGCAGCTCAGAGTTCAGTTGGAGAAGATGTTCGAGGCCATGGGAGGCAAAGATGTGAGTTTCCATACATGCTGTTGTTGAGGTTTTGCTATAATACTGTAGTTGTATTGATCACGTTGGTCTTTTCCAGCTAAATCTGGAGGCAAGTGACTTCCTGAAAGAGCTGCAGAACAAACTCAACAGTGTTATGGATGATCTCAGTCGCATCTTTGCAGTCAGGTGGGTGCGTCTGTTTCGTGCCTTTGTGGAATTAAGATATTTTGGAATCCGTCTCTGCTGCTGATGCCAAAATGCTGTTTTTTCATGTTCTTTTTGTGTCGTGATTTAGTTTCCAGCCGCAGATCGAGGACAACGTGAGACAAATGGGAGACATCCTGGCCCAGGTGAAAGGTCAGACCGTCCCGGCCAACGGCAGCGTGGTTCAGGAGGCCGACAACGTCCTGCAGCCCATAATGGACTTCCTGGACAGCAAGTAAGTACGACGAGCTGTTGGACATCGGTGCTGTTGAATCATGTTCGAATGCGTACTAGAAGTTGCCGTTGAATGTTTGATCTGATTCTTGTTCTTGGGTTAGTTGTTTTTTTGTTTAGAAGAATAAATCATTTTTAGAAAATTAAATTCCTGCGCCAACAAATGAAAAAAAAAAGTTGATATTGACACTGAAGGATCTTTTAGTACAAATAGAATGAAAATGATACCATATGTAAGTTGTTTATTGTTGACCTCTATGAATGTTAATATGGCCTCAACAAGCGCAAACCATGTGTTCCAGCCTGTCTGTCAGTCTAAAGATTGTGTGTTTGTGTGTTACAGCCTGTCGTTGTTTGCTAAGATTTGTGAGAAGACCGTTCTAAAGAGAGTGCTGAAGGAGCTGTGGAAACTAGTGATGAACACAATGGAAAAAACCATTGTGCTTCCGACGCTCACTGATCAGACGGTACGTCGTAAAAGACGTTCACTTCTGCTTTCCTGGCCTTCTCTTTGTTCTCCCTTTGAATTTCAGTGCCTTTCATTGACTTTGTTCATTGTGATGGTACATTAACGCATCTATCCTGCCGTCACTCCATTCTCTCCCCCTCCTTCCTTCCTTAGGTTATTGTAAGTATGTGCGTGTGTGTGTCTATTGGCAGAATCGCTCGGCATGAAGAAAAACGTTTAAAACAGGATCCTTAACACCACCCTCTGCAGCCACAGCTCCTTTGTTTCACAATTCTTTCTCCTTGTGGTGGATATCCGTGCATCCAACCTGATTGCGATGGCAGCACGTTGCGCCCATGATTCCTGCAAAACTGACTGACTGTACGGCGAAGCCCTGAAACCTTTTTCTCTCCCAAGACGAAGCTTGTTTGTTCTGAATGTTTATTTAAAATATATAGATTAGTATTTTTCCCCCCACTCTTCCAACTCTTTCTTGGTATTTGCTGCCGTCAGTCTTCACTAAACCCCCCCGCAAACTCACCCCTCCCTGAACTGCCCAGCTCTCAAACACCCCCTTCCTCTTTGTCCCTTCTCTTCTCACGTGTCTGGCTTTCTGTGACAGGGCACTCAGATGATCTTCAACGCCGCCAAGGAGTTGGGCCAGCTCTCCAAGCTTAAGGTGATGGAAATAGAAAGCGGCAAACAAAACCAAGGAAAAATATTGAATGCAAATTTTTAGAGGCGACTGTTTTTTTGGACCAACCCCTTTGCTTAATCTGTCCTGCAGGAGCACATGGGCCGAGAGGAGGCCAAAGCTTTAAGTCCCAAACAGTGTGCCGTAATAGAGCTGGCCCTGGACACTATTAAGGTATTGTGCACTCTGTCTCGCACAAACACATCTGGCAAATTAGTGCTCTTGTGCTTTACTTTACTCAAATCAGTTTTGTCAGACGTGTGTATTGCCTCCGGTGTCCTTCCCTCTGTCCGTCTATCTGGTGATTTGCCACGTACCCATCTACAATATGTGTGTGACGTCATGTGTGTTACGCAGCAATACTTCCATGCTGGCGGTGTGGGCCTGAAGAAGACGTTCTTGGAGAAGAGTCCAGACCTACAGTCACTGCGCTACGCCTTGTCTCTGTACACGCAGGCCACTGACAAGCTCATCAGGAAGTTCATCCTCTCACAGAACGCTCAGGGTACAGATTTCACAAGACACCGATTGTTTTATTTTTTGCTTGGTGAATTACTAGCAAATAATGGTTTTAGTTATACACAGTACATGCATTGAATTGAGCAGAAAACGCATGTTATCAATGCTTTTAAATGTCTTTAAGAACTTTAGAAATATTTTTACATACTCTTCTCCTGTTGTCCAAAAATGCTATTGGGTTGTGATCCTCTAATGGGGCCTTTTGTTTGTCTTCTCTCAGTGCACGGAGGTAAAGGACTCCGGTGCACGGCCAATGAAGACACGCCACCAGAGAAAGGTGCGCCTGAGTACAGTCTGCATGTCCGTGCACAACAAGGTCGACCTGGCCGTATCTCACAGAAGTCTATGCACTGTCCTCTTGTATAACATCCGCAGATAAAACACGGGTTCGGCTACAATTATTGATAAAAAGTGATGGTATGGAATGTCTTATGCCATAAAAAACACACTTGCAGCAAGTCATAAAACATTCTGCTTTGGAGGCTTTAGCCCTCCTTCACTTTGACGAACTACAAAATAGATTTTAACGGTGGATTTTCTCACCTGCTGCTCTGCTCGCTCGGTGAAGGGGCCGGAGGCAACGAGAGGGTCAAAAGAGCAGTTTACCTGCTGTTTTCCCACCTTTTCAAATTTTCCAGTGGCACAGAGATAAAAAAGTGGATTGTTGAATTGTCTGTTTATGTTATCACAGATAACTGACATGTGTGACTGCATGCGTGTGCAGCTCTGCATGTTTTACATTTAGTTCAATACCTTTGTGCTACCTTGTGGACCACAAAATCGGCACCAATTCCACTGAGTATGTCTCCACAGCATCTGGAGTGGACGCAGTAGGCGAGGTGGTGATGTGTGTGGACATTTTACCCCAACCTAACGGAGAGCACAAGATCAGTGTCAAAGGTAAAGCAAAAAGCTGAGGAGACGGCAACGGCGTCACATTTTCTTCTCGCATTGTCACTTTTTAATTAACCCCCCCCCCCCCCCCCCCCCCGTCTATCCCGCAGTGGTGGCTGCTAATGACCTAAAGTGGAAGGCTCAGGGCTTTAGGCCCTTCGTGGAGGTCTACATCATCGGCCCTCACCTCAGCGACAAGAAGAGGAAATTTGCCACAAAGTCCAAGAACAACACCTGGTCACCCAAGTTCAACGAGGGCTTCCAGTAGTGAGTTTCAGCCACCTTTCTCCTGCATTCCCATCTAGTTTTGCACGACAGTTTGAGGGAACAAATACTTGACCATTGAATAATAGAAGAAGATAAAACACGGACGTGATGGTCTCTTGTTTCAGCTCCTTGGGCACGGAGGTCGGTCCAGAGAGCTACGAGCTGCAGGTGTGCGTCAAGGACTACTGCTTCGCCAGGGAGGACCGCACCGTGGGCATGTCCGTGGTGCAGGTGAAGGACATAGCCAGCAAGGGCAGCGCCACCCTCTGGATGCCGCTGGGCCGACGCGTCCACATGGACGAGACGGGCCTGACCGTGCTGCGCATCCTCTCTCAGCGCAACAACGACGACGTGGCCAAAGAGTTCGTCAAGCTCAAATCGGACCAGCGCTCGGCCGAGGAGGGCCGCAGTTGAGGGCAAGGGCACGCGCACGCACATGGCAGAGACATAGTATACTATTCTGTACACCTGTAATAGGCACACGACATCGATAAACAAGTGTGTGTGTGCAGTACTCAAGCACACATATGAGAAGGCTCTATTGTACATATACCTGCATACATTATGCAACATCCACATCATCAATGCAAGCATAAAGAATTGTTTATAAATATGCATATTTCATATCGAATATTTCAACAGCTCAACCCAAAGCTTTCCGTCTGGGGTTGGTCATGAGCAATCACCCTCGAACATCAATATTCTCCAAAACACATTGCACCTTTTTATACGCCGTACATTTACATTTGATGCAACGTAAAAAGTGAGGACGACCACTTTTGCTTCTGTGCGTCTTCAGGAGAGCTGTCCACGCTTAGCTGTGCTCGCCGTGTGTTCGTCGGCTTGCCCCCCCCCCCCCCCCCCCCCCTTGTTGTATGCTCTGGGTAGTCCCCCCCCCCCCCCCCCCCGTGTGATATGTTGCGTAGGTTGGACTTCAGGCACAGGTCTACGGTCCACTCCCCCACTGCTAGTCTGCCCTTCGATGTGCTAACGTCCTGCATGTTGACCCCCGGAACACTGTGATGCACTTTGTTGTAACCATAGCAACCGTACTCCCTCGCGCATATAGGTTGGGGGGGGGGGGGGGGTCTTCAATATTTTTCCCTGTGTGACCATGGTGCATATATAACCCTGTCATAAAACAGCTTTATAATAATGACCTGACTCACCGTCATTATCAAGGAGTGCAAACATGCTGATTAATGTCTTGATAATGAAGACGGAAGTGGCCACAATGTGCTTTTTTTTTTTTTTTTTTTGCTTCACAACTCGACAAACAAAGCAATACCCCAGTGTCTAACACATGCACTCCCCTCGAGTGCACATTGACTCCAAAAAAGGGCTACAGGATTAGTGGTTCACGCACTAATAAATACTGTGTATGCTTCTTTTGGCAAATTGACCTCCCTGTGCCCCCTCGTCCACCTCCTCTGCAACCGATACGCCGCCACACAGAAAGGCTTTTATGAGGGACACTGGACGAAGGACATGCGATGCGCGAGGACACTTTTCTCCTGATTGCCTGCACACTAAACTCTTCTCTTTAAGGCAATAGTGGTTTGTTTGTACGTTCGCAAAACCATGTGGTTTTTGCGAAGAACAAACCATCTGAGAACACTGTTGTGTCTTTTGTTAGTGCGTGCGTGTTGATTGATTGTCATTGACCTTTTAAAAAAAAAAAAAAGGGATTTGAGATTGTGAGCAATATGATCTATTTACACACATAAATGTATGCGCTGTCAATATAAATAGACTGCAATATCCACCTCCATGGAATGATGATTTTAGTTTTTCTTTTAGTCCTTTTTGAATGCATAAAATCTCCCTTCCCGCTGGAAGGGTTGAGCTTTTTCTCACATTTTGGAGAAGGGAGAACGTTTTTTTTTTTTTTTTATCCATGGATTCCTTTTTGCCTTTAGGACCAAATTTGCACGAACCATTGCGCGTTTTTTTTTTTTTTTTTTTCCTCAAACAAAGAAGCCATCGGAGTCGCCGCCAAGCGTTATTGTTGTTTTCAGTCTTGTCAAGTGCGTCCATGAAGCCCTTTTACTTTCTACTGCAAAAAGTGAGCAAGCGCCCGGTCACGGTCGGCTCGTTTGTGGACTTGTTTGTTGCTGGGCGGAGCCTCACTGACTGTCACTGCTGGCCTGTCACATGTTGTCTTTACTGAATACTGTGGAATTCTACCAAACACAACATCTGAATGTTATTTATTATCCTCAGCGGAGCCTCTTTTATTTTTTTTAGGATCCGATGAATTAAATCCAAAACCAAGACTAGCTTGGGGACACTCATGCCTTTTTTAGGCATCCAAATTTCCCTTTAAACAAAATGGACATTTTGGTTGAATCAGCCTTTTTCAAAGAGCTTTACACCACATTCAACAGTGCAGGTGCATTGTGTTTGATTAATAATTAATTTCAGGGTACAAGACAACTTGATGTGGCAGGTCGTTGCCAAAAAAGCAACAACGAAACAACAAAAAACATTTATAGCCATTATCCAGTTTCGGGCTTGTTGGTTGCCTGCTTCATCTATGTACGCACACATACTACTGCACACGCACACCCACATCTACACAACGATCTCTGCTCAAGCACAAAAGGGCACATGTGAGATGACACATGCATGCGTGCACGCTGCACAACTCTGTGGAGACCAATGACGCCCACCCTGTGAATAGAATCTACTTACAATTGCATGATGGGAACTTAATCGTGCCAGCACGTGTCTCTTTGATGTAACTTTTGAATTACCACGGCTATGTAATAAGTCATAAATGTTTTCCTTTTTTTGTTTTTCAAAATGCCTGTGAATAAGTCATCTGTAACCAATATGAATGTAGTGTCAACACAACTCGCATGAGAGAATTATTTTCTACAAAGGATGTTTCTAATTTGTTTCTTATCATTATTGATTGTTCTTTAATGAGGAGAAAGGGGAACTGGAATGCAGCCTGATTGTGATCTGCTTCCTATTAAAGGGACATTTGTGTCATTATCTACACGTCTGTTTAATTATTCACTCTCTGGTACCCAATGGATCAAATTTGCACTGATTTTATGTGTGGAAATTAGGGCCGGGACTTTAGCGCGTTAATTACGATTAATTATTTACAATGTGAATTAAGATTAATTAATTACATAAAAAATAACATTTTTTACGCATTTTTACACTTATTTTTTGCACCGCGGAACGTTTCTCACTGGATGAGTTTCGGAGGACCGATTATACTGGAGCACCAACTAGCGTTCATGACTTCAGACAACAACAAACCACAGTGAACATGAACGAAGAACGACTGACGAGACCGTGTCGGGTGGCCCCGTGAATGGGACATTTTATTATAATAAACACACGGATGGAAGCGTCGATAAGAGCGTGGTTGTGTGCAAGCTATGCAACAAGGAATTCACATCGAGCCTCAAGTATCACCTCAACGCAAAACAATTAGCAGCTAGCGTGGACGTCTTGAAAGTATTGGTCTACTTAAAAAAACATAGTTTACAGAAGGTCTACTTGCCTATAGGCTACCTGAATTTCTGAAAGTACTATATTTCTAAATATGCTATTTCTACACTTATCTGCTGGAATTGGTTGAACAAAAATAAAAATCCATGTGAAAAAAATTACTTCTCACTGTTCTCTGGTCAAATATTTATGCAATTAAAATGTGATTGATTTTGATTAATTAATTACAAAGCCTCTAATCAACTAGATTAATATTTTTAATCGAGTCCCGGCCCTAATAATATATATATATTATATATATATTGACCTTACATATATTTTTTCATAATAATTTTTTACCTATTTAAAAAAAATCTTCTTTTTTGACCCTACATATTTTGACTTTTTTCACAATATTTTTCTTGCCATGACATGACTGGAATGATCTTAGATGGAGCAACCTACACGTCCCTGTCACTAATGCCAAATGCCCCAAATTTATGTACTTTAAACCTTATCTGGGTTCAACCCTCAAGGGACATGGTGGCTCTTCCTAAATCCTTTTTTAGTTTTGGGTAACTGACATTTATAAAAAATCATAATGGGAGACGGATTGGTGCATCTTGGAGGATCAACCATGCTATTCATCCTTCCTGCATTGGTAAAGGCACAAGTGAGTTGAATTTGAATGTAACAGAGATCTACACCCTGTGCCAGAGTGTCAGTTTAAGGTTGAAGTAGACAAACATGTGATTGTCTTGAAAAATGCCCTCAGAGGCTGTAATAAGTTTCATGTCAGTGTGACCACTGAATGAAACACATCTGCTCATCTTTACTGACTCATCCGGCCTTCTCTCCCGTCAAAAAGGTGGAACCCTATAGGCTACGTAGCATGGCTAATAAGTGATAAAAGCAAAGCAATTAACATCAAATTTAGTCAATTCATCATCAAAAAGATTCTTCATCATTCTTGACAATGCCATCATAACCAAGTGAACGCGCCTTGTGTTTCTGCATAACCCCCAGGGTTCACTTCTCTGAAACAACCAGTGGGGACAATGCCCCCACTACTACCTCCGCGGTAGTGTGCTCAAGACTTGGCGGGTGGGATTTGAACCCACTGGCGGTGCGCACAGAGGCTTTTGGCACCCTGCACTCACCCCTACACTACCAGTCCTGGTCACATTTTGGCAACTTTGATTCTCCTATTTAACCTTGAGCATGTGAGTTAAACCTCAAAAGTGTTTTTAAATGCTATTTCCACATCTGGGCTTGAACCCACAACCTTCAAGTGCAGTGCAGGGGCTTATGTCAGCAGCTCTTCCGATGTGCTACTTCACCACAGACTAACCAACCCTTTGTTTGTTGTATTTAACCTTGAGATTGCTACTCAAACCTGAAGTAAAGCCAAAGGCTCAAACCCAAGACTGGGCTTGAACCCACAACCTTCAAGTGCAGTGCAGGGGCTTATGTCAGCAGCTCTTCCACTGTGCTATTTCACCACAGACTAACCAACCCTTTTTTTCTCGTATTTAACCTTGAGACTGCTACTCAAACCTCAAAACTCTTTCAAAGCAGAAGCGATGTCTGCATATAGGGGCATGAACCCACAACCTCAGACAGCAGGTTGGAGCCTTTAGCCCTTCAGTTGTTCCCTTGTGCTATTCAAGCACATGCCCCATTGTCTCCGTTTCTCATATTAGACCTTGGGATTGTTTACTAAACCTCAAAACTGTTTCAAAGTTTACAGTTTGAAGCCCTGACTGCAACCAAACCCTCCTTCTGAGAGAGCAGGTTTGAACTGAGGATGCTCCACACTTCAGCCTTCCTGCTATCTCCCTGCACTGTTCCACCACACACCTGTTGATGCTCTCACTGTTCTCAGGTCAAATATTTATGCAATTAAAATGCGATTAATTACAAAGCCTCTAATTAATTAGATTAATATTTTTATCGAGTCCCGGCCCTAGTGGAAATGTGTTAATTCAATTTTCAAATAGTGTTATACTGACGCAAACTTTCAACCAGTTGTTGATTAGATTTTTTAAGGTTATAAAGTCATGGCGTATATTCAGAAATGCACACTAGTGTCAACGGTTTCGTAAAGGTCTAAACTATATATTGTCAAGTAATTCTGTTGAATCGTAAACGACTTTATACTTTAAATGTTGAATTTAGTCATATAGTGTGTTGAAAAGTCAGTTTAGTATCTAGTTATTATTGATCAGTCTTTGTAAGTTGATAAGTTCAAATAAATAGTCTCAAAGTTTTACTATATCAAAAACCATATTATAGTTTTAAACCTGGTTGTGTATAGAATAATATAAACGTACCATAAAGAATGCCATAAAATAGTGTAGCATGCCACTTGCAAATAAGTCATGGAAGAGGCATAATATAGTATGGCAGGAAGGTGTGAATATATAGCAGTAATAAAGTCAGTGTAGTAAGCCATAAAAACGTTGCAGTCAGTGTATTGTTTTGCCATAAGAAATTTAATTAAAACTGAACTGTGATATATTACAACAATTTAGGATGTTGTGAAAAAACATAGACCATCAAAATGTTTTTAAAAAGTGATATAGCATACTATAAAAGGGATCATAAAGTCATAGAACAGCACAGTATGTTGTGTCAAATTTCCAAAAAGGGTTCTATAAGAATGTCACACGTCATTTATCAGTTTTGCTCTGATCTGCTGCCCCCGTGCGGCCGACACGGCGATTTCACCCCGAAAACAACCAAAAATAAAGACGCCACACACAAATTCTTATTTTACAGTAAAAAAATGAAACCAAAAACAAGACTTTATTAAAGAAGCATAAAAAATAAAACTCTTGATACATTTCTCATAACCGTCAAGTCAGCTCAAATTATATGATTATACAATTTTTCCGGCTCTTGGTTAAAAGGTCCATAAACTTTCAAATAAAATATATTTCAATTTTAAAATTTCTTCAATAATTCTCATTTTGTTATAAATTGCCTATATGTAGTACACAGAAAATAAGGAAAATAAAAAAAATGGAAAATAAAAATAAATTTGAAGTAATAAAAAGGGTCACATTATTGTCTGGGATATTTAGGTAAGCAAATAATTGTAAAAAATAAAGTGTAAAAAGTTGTTTTTTTTTATCTTAAAAATTATTAGCTAATGCCAGATGGCTTGAAGACATGCAGATGGTTAACTTACAAATAATGATACATGTTCTTTAGAAACTACACTCATCTTCATTTAAGTCATTTGCTTTTGAAAACAAGATCCCAATGATTGTATTCAGGGTATTTACACACAGGTCAGGCCTGAAACCTATTGTCAACGTTTTACATTTTGGTTCTGCATACAAAGAATTAAAGCCAAAAACAGAAGAGCTGCGGCTTAAGGGGTGTCACCCCTTACAGGCAAGGCTCTCTTTGCACCCCGCCCCCTCAAATCACAAAAAAAAAAAAAAAAGGTCAGAGGTCACTGGCTCGCATGCCTCAGGAAACCCTGTTTTCAAACCTTGTGGAAAGAAATGGGGGAGGGGTGAGTTTGGCTCAAAACAAAATAAAAATCAGCAGTCAATCTGAAAAACTCTGTACCTTTTAAACAATGAAACTACTGTACATTAAACCCTAACATCTCATTGGCCAAAAACTTCCCAGTGCAACACACGGATTTACATTAGTCCCATCTGGCAAATTAATTCCTTTAACACGCCGACTCGAAAAGGGGCTTTTAAGATTGGCCGTAGACTGGCGAGACGGCCTCGGCGAATCCGCTCAGTTGGACCCGAGCGCGCTGGACACGAGCCAGTTCTGACGGGAATGATAAAACATGGGTGTCGGGTCTACTGTGCTCTGCGGGGTTTAGTTTGAGGACTGAGAGGCGTCCCACTACTAACTCGGTTGGTTGGTCGCATTGTTTCAGTAGAGAGTTGCACCAAAGCACCATGGGAGAGTCTTCACAAAGACTACCAGTTTAGCTCCTGGGTAGATTTTTCCTACACATGTGGACACATGAATTAGTGCATTACTGCAACAGGACAGCGGCTTATTAGATTCCTCTGTGCAGCTGCTGCTGCCCTCGTCACTTAACTTAGCAAATGAACGGCAAATAAGTTTAACATCTGGAGCAAACGAAAGCACAGCCAAAAGCGGCCCTCACATATACGCACATATTATATCCTCAAGTAGAGCTGTCTCCCCCCTCCTCGATATTAAAACCGTAAGACCCGCTCTGATCTGAGACCACGGCCAGAGAAGAGGACAGACAGGGACTGCGGTGCCCCACGCTCTGCTGCCAGGACATCAATGTGAGGACTGTATGGGGACATGTTTGGAAAAATCCAATGAATTAAAAAAAGAAAGAAAAAAAAAAAGAAGCAAAAACATTCTGCAGCTGCTGGGATTTGACCACAAAGTGTGTCTGGAAGCCCTGGATGACCTAGCTACTAGCTGCCATAAAGGATAAGTTCTACCTACTGCGCGTGAGCCTTAAAATGTGATTGTGTGTCTGTGCAGTCAAGAGGAAGCCCTTGAGAATTAGATGTGTCGTTTTAATTCTGTGGCGATGGCTTGTCTCATTCAATGAGCCGATTCCATGCATGTACAAAAAAAAAGAAAAAAGAAAAAGGGCCACAAACGTGAACGGCGTTCCACCACACCAACACCGCCCAAGTCATACGTACAGTATTAACACTATCGAGGCGGTTACTTCAAACTCACACTGAATTCTTTAAAAACCACTAACACAAAACAGTAACAGCAACCTCCTCATCTGGAGTTACTCGGTAATGCTTCGAAAACAAGAGGACAACGTTTACACAACTAACCATTATAGTGCACCGCGGTCGGCCAGGAGTACAGCGCTGTATGGCTGTGAGTGTGTCAGAGGGAGGGAGGGAGGCCATACAGCTTGGCTGTGAGAGCAGGGTGGAAGACCAAAACAAAAACAGTAAGAGCCGATTCTTATCTTTTTCGAGGGGCCAGAGGTTACAGTGCATGAAAAGAAATGGTTCAAACGGGCCCCTTGTTGCCGCACTGCGTGGGGCAGAGAGGCCGCCGCTCCGTGACCTAAGTGGACAAAACATTCATGTGTGATATTTAGAAAAGCCCTATCTTATCTTAAGAGTTCAAAATATACCTGCGAGCCACACACTCAGCAGTCATGAGTCCAAAAGTAGTAGAAAATGCTATAGAAGCCGATCGGAGTGTAACAGACGGAAGGGCAGAGGAAAATGTCCAGGCGGGGATGGATCAGAGCGATGTCTTCCACTGGGACTGAGAGTGAAGTAAAGCGGCAGCAGGACAGGAAGCAGATCTTAGCGTGGTGACGATACACAATGGTGCTGATGAGTCGGCATTCACAAACACACAAGAGGGGAATTGTGGGCGGAGATTGTGAAAACGGACCTCAGAGACATTCCTATAGTATAACTCGTACCCTCAATTTAGGGACAATTAATGAGAATTAATGCAGCAGTGACAGTTTAAATGTGAAGCTTCTAAACTCATCCAACACGTTGAATTTGATCAATTTAAAAAGAGATGCCTATTGTCGGCATGTATTTAGCGCAACTGGCAGCTCATTTCTGTGAGGCAAAGAGAAAACGGGAAGTCATCGTCGAAAGGGTTCCCTCTGTGTATTGTTCTGATATTGGCCCGACTACACGTGGACCGAAAAGTCCCAAGCCTGCAGAAAAATAGCAACCGGGCCGCTTGAACCGCTCGAGTGAGATGGGAAACCGACGGTCCGTTGGAGCGGTTTGCGTTCGGTCAAGGACATTAAAATAAGGAGTAAAAAAATTGCAGGCCTCGTCAATAGCTCCATTGAAAAATATCTGTTAAGTACAAAAGTGTCAAAAGGAAAGGCTGTGAGACAGAAAGCAGAGATCTGAAGAAGCCAGAATGGAGAAATGTGGAGACAGACCAGCAGGACGGCTGCTCCGGGTCAAAATGAAGGCCTGAAGAGAGATAAGACACTAGTTTCCTTCCAAAGGTTCATCACTGAGAGACTGAGCCCACGCGGTCTGAAGATCCAGTTTCAATATGCGTCGCTTCAAAAATAAGTCATTGCAATTATTATAATTATTATTTAATCTTAAAATTTGCCAGCAAAAAAAATAATGAAGCAATATTCGTATCATATCATCATCGGGTTTATGCAGTTAATATGGCCCATTGTGTGTGTGGACGCTATTAGTGTGAATCCTTCCCTTGCCTCCGCTGTTGCCCCCACTTCGGTCCTCCTCCTGCCCACTCCCATTTTACCCACCCACCCCATTCCCCAGCCGCGGCATTAGGAGAAGATGCGGATGCACTGTGTGGTAGGGGTGTGGCAGACGGGGCACTCGGGGTCAGCGGACTGGCAGATTTGCCCAGCGCACTCCATGCAGAAAAGGTTGTGGCCACAAGGCACCAGGGCCGCTGTCACCTCGCTCTCAAAGCACACAAAGCAGTCCCTGTTGATTCCGGGGCCGACGCCGACGAGACCCGGGACCCCGGGGCCGGAGCTTCCTTTCAGCCGGCTCAGCATCCCCGAACTGAGGCCCACGCCGCTGCCGCATCCCTCGGAGTCCGTGGGCGAGCCGCCGGGCAGCGAGGAGGCCGAGCAGGAGGAGTAGCCAGTCGACGATCCGCCGGAGCTGGACGCTCCCGAGAAGGAGCCGCCCCCGACACTGCTGGACTGCAGCCAGGAGAGGGTGCTGAGGGGGTCGCTCTGAGCGCGGCGGGCTAGTGGGTGATCCAGGGGGCCCACGCCCGTGTCCTGAGGCAGAGTCGGAGACAGCCGCGGGGTGATGGCGCCACCGCTCAGGCCGCTGCTGTTGCGACGCACGGGCTGCTGCTGGGCCGAGCCGGCCGTCTTGTTGCCTGATCCGCCGTTGATGAAAGGCGCCCAGATGTTGGCGGCGCTGAACTCAAAGCCCAGTTCGTCCGAAGAGGGAAGCCCCGGGGTGGAGTCGCCCCCGAAAGTGAAACCTCCTCCAGCACTGCTGGAACCTGTGCTAAACGGGCTGGTGGGGCTGCCTCCCTCGTTGGCCTTGCGAGCGGTGGCAAAGTTGTCTGAGCTCATCCCGCCGTTGTGAGCGTGATAGGCAATGGACGACGACATCTTGCGGCCGGATGAATGATGCATGGATATGGGAATGGTGGAAGGAGGTGGGGAGGGCGGGGGAGGAGGAGGGCCAGAATGGTGGCCGGTGGCCCTGGACCACAGAGACGCCCCCAGTCCTCCGCTCAGGGCGCTCAGGCCTTCTAGACTCACGTCGGTGCCGTTCGAGTGGAAGTCGTTGTCTCCCTGCAGGTCCACAAAGGTCCCGGTTCTCAGGGTGATGTGGGTCTCGATCTCCTCTCTCGCTCGGTCCACGTTCTCAGGCATGCCGGTGACCTCGAA
This sequence comes from Pungitius pungitius, assembly GCF_949316345.1. Classification (NCBI taxonomy): domain Eukaryota; kingdom Metazoa; phylum Chordata; class Actinopteri; order Perciformes; family Gasterosteidae; genus Pungitius; species Pungitius pungitius. The sequence goes on from NC_084914.1 coordinate 10,203,747, forward strand.
CACCGGGTCTTTCTCCCTGCTCGGTGTCACAATGTAGGTGTGGGTCTGCTGCTGGATGCGCTTAATAGTTGCTCCTTTCGGTCCAACAACTAAACCAACTACTCTGTAGGGGACCCTCACCTGGATGAGCAACAATAGAAATGCTTCAGGTCAACTACAGAAAGAAGAATAGTGATGTCGTTTTTTTATTCTATTTATCTAACATCCAGAAGTGCCTATGTTACCTAGGGAATAAAATAAAACACAACACGGCTTATGTACCTGGATAGTGGTCTGTCCAGGCAAGTGCGGTGGTCCAGGAAGGGAGCCGGTCCCGCTGCCGGTGCCGCCGTTTCCTCCTCCTCCCGCTGCTCCTGTTGCGCCTCCGCCTCCGGGTGCTCCCGCTTTGCAGCGGGACGCCCGGATCATAGAGAAGTGCTCGGCTGCAGAGACAATTTCGCGCTTGGCCATCTCCACGTCCTCTCTGCGTCCTGTCACGATGAAGACTGGCTCCTCGCCTCGAACTGGGGTCTTGATGTAGGTATTTGTTTTGGCACGCAGGGCTTTAATCTTACAACCTGGAAGATGCATAAACATCTTAATTTTTCGACATTCCAAACACACACATGATAGAGTGTGTTATATATTTAAACGTTAAATTTTTTTTTAAATTTATACAACAATTAAATTGAATATAATATTTATTTATTTTTAAACAGGACACATAAGTAGGGAAGCATAAGACAATATGCGGGACATTCACGAGGAGTCGGCAGCTGCTGTTTCTTTAAATATGGACGCTTAAAACTCAGCGACCAATGAGGCGCGAGGAGCGTGATGTCATTCTGGGAAGCAGAAAGCATGGCTTTTTCAAACAAAGAGAACAATGCCGTAACGCTGCCGCGGCCGAGACGGACGGTCCAAAAAAACCCAACGTGTGTGTATTTAAAGCGACGTCCACATACAGATAAAAGCTACAAACTGGGGGGAGGAAAAAACCGACGAGAGGTGTCTAAACGTGGCGACGGATACTGGAGCAGCGGAGGAAGGCGCTGGGTGCAGGGCGTAACACCGCCCAGCCCCGCGTCTGCTGCCCCGGTTCGGCTCAGGAACACGCTCCGCGGAGAATATAAATATATTTGCGTGATCTAAAAGTGAGGTGTGCGGGTCCGAAGCCGCCTATTGTGGTCTGGGAGGGTATACAAATAGTCATATTTCCTTTGTTTGGTGCAGGCTGCTAGACATGTCCAGACTCCCCACAATCTGCCGCTTTGTCTGACCCTCTCGCACCCCTCCCCCTCTCTCTCCTCCTCATCATCAACAACCGCACTCTCCCACTCACTCCAACATTGAGGCATTGTCTAAAAAAATTTTTTTTAACGGAGAATGGATACACCGGGTAAATATTTACGGTGGCGTTACGGTAAGCATGCTGACATTTAAGATGCACCGAGCTCAGGTTGTAAAAGTTCAGAGACCTTCCTCCAACCAGACTGCCACCCAAACAAAGGACGCGCGGCTCGTAAACATAAACACCGAATGACTACCCACACCCGTACGAGCGCGTGCACTCTTACCTTGTCTCCCCACTATTTCGGCCACATGTTCCGAGCTGGGGACGGGCACACATTCAGTCATGTTGACACTCCTTTTCCTGCTGCAGAGGACGGAGCTTTGTTCTCCGTGGAGCATGGCGTGGGAGCCGGCCATGTGGTATCCGCCCGAGCCGTAGTACTCCGGGGATGGAGAACAAGACGTCGGCGATCCCTGGGACCCGTTCGGATGCTCCAGCATCTGGAGGTCCACGTAGCCCACGCCGTTGCAGCCCTCGGATCCCGGTCCCTGGGTCCCGTCCAGAGTGTCCACCTTCTCCAGGGCCATGAGTGACAGCTGGTCCAGGGCGAAGCGAAGCACCTCTTGGTGGTCGTCTTCCCGGGACTCCTGGTCCGTCTCTCGGGGCAGACCAACCCCGTTGTGCTGGCTGCTGATCACCACGTCGTGGTCCATAATCTCAGGGTGGAATAAAGGGCTAGGCATTGTGTCTCCGTGGATCTCACATCAGATCGCGGGTGCCTGATGGGAGTGAGCTCACCCTCTTCTGGAGAAGGGGGAAAAAATGAAGAAAAATAAATAAATAACGAAAAATAACAAGAAAGGAATCACGTGTTTGTTTACCATTAAAACATCAAAGAGGGGGAATAGAGATTAGCCACCTAGAACCCGCAGACCACGCGTGCGTTAGCGGTGTGGATGATTTGAGCGCCTTGCTTTGTCTGTTGTTGCTTCTTGTCTGACAACTGAACCCATCCAGGAGGCTGATATGTTTTGTCAGATCATGTCTGCTCTACCACAAAGTAACCTCCCCCTACATAGATACGAAATAACCTGTGTGCCACGGATTTCAGACACATATAACGTTATAGGATATAAGTATGTGGCATAGGTGTACTGGTCGTATTAGAGAAAAACGGGGATTATATTCTGTTGTTAGCTTCAACAGCCAAGCTAACAGGCTAGCTCCACATAGTCGGCACCCAGTCACGTTGTCGACCCCTTTGTTTGGGAGCACCGCGGCTAGCTGTTAGCTCCGCCGCTCACTGACAGTCTCCTTCTCAAAAAGGCAGCCGCGGCGATTTCTCATATATAATTATAAAAAGAGAGAAAACACCAACTTACTTTATGTTGCCTTTGTCGAAGAGATCCCGTCTACGCGTGACGCCCGGTTTTTTTCAAAGGGGAGGGGAGCGATGAGAAGCAGCCAGAAGGAGAGCGCTAGGGAGCTAGCGGGTAAGCTAACTAGCACGCCAAATGGGGGGAGTGGGTGGGTGTCGGTGGAGGGGGGGGGGGCGAAGGAGAAAATCGTTCAAACCCGAGAAGAGAGCACTGTTGTTGTTGTTTTTTCCTTCCCTCTCTCTCTCTTCCTCTTCTGGAGAGTCGAAGCGTATTCCCGGGGTGTGTCGCCGGGTCTGGGTTCTGCGTATCTTCAGTAGGACGGCCGTTGAAATCCAACGGTAGCCGTTACCCGTTAGATACAAAACATACACACGCGCGCGCACAGTGCTGCTGCTGCTGCTGCCTGACCCCGGTCGGTCCGCCGCCTTTGTCTCGCCAGGCGCACGCCGCTCCGTCTCCCGCACACGGCACTGACGTCACCCGCGACACAACAATGGGTTCAAAGGCCACAGGCAGCAAGGGAGGGAAGGCAAGGGATGGGAGGAGAGCGAGAGAGAGCATCCACGGTCAAGTCACCTCTGCTGGCACTATTGTGTCTGGCAGTCTGCGGGGAACTCCCCCCCCACCCCCCCTTTAATGCATGATCTGCAACCTGAATGTTAACGCATCGATCGACGTTTTAGAAATGTGGTCATCTCTGGGTGTGTTCATCATGGCTGGTGTTTGGGCTGGTTCGACAAACGCGTGGAATGGTGATCATGCGGTGTGTGTCTGTGTGCTGTTATTCACGTGTGCTTTCTAGGGAGCAAGAAAACAAACAAAAAAAAACATGCAGGGCAGTATTTTCTATTTGGAATAATGTAAACACCATCAAGCATTAAAGGCAGCCATTTTTCTTGCTTCTCGAGCTGAAAGGAACAACACGATTGGTATTTTCTTTATATTCTTTCATTTAAATTCTAACCCTAAAACCATAAAAATATACCAACTGTGAAAACAGCCACGCCTAAACATTCATGTTTTTGTATTACGCCGTCTTTGTTTGCCAGGCATGTTTCCCTGCTGAAAATATACAACGGGGGGTTTATTACATATATGAAATCAAATCTGTATGTGTTATGTTCTTAATGTATGTACTCTTTAATCACAAAATCTTTGCTCACCAACTGTAACTTCCTAGATTTTAAAGTAATTTCCAAGAAAAAAAAAAACTAAACACCAGCCATGAAAAAGCTGCATTTATTTCGCAGTGGTATGGAGACAAATAATGATTCTTGTAATGAGGTACAGAACATCATGAGGCAAGTTACATCAGTGTTTTATTGGTTTCTGTATTTTCTGAAGGTACACGCTTTTTCTGTTACATATTAAACTCAAATGTAGCCGGCAAACAGTACTGATAATTCTGTTAAAACAAAAATACCCAGACTTGAACTTCAAAACCATGTAAATTCAAGTTATTATGAGAAATAACACTGCTTTAAACTAAATTTGATTATTCACATCCACAACAGTGCCATGTGCGTGTAAACATACTGCAACCTTTCTGTGCTTTCAAACATAAACACAAAAGACCTGCAGTGCCAGAGTAAAATGTAAAAAAGATGGCAAAAAAGTAACACACCTAAGATGGCGACGAAATGGTACACTCAATACAAACATACACACGCGTGCACACACACACACAAAAAAAACACATCAGGTTGGTTATTTTTTAACTTTGAGCTTTAACAGCTGTTTACAAACTGTAACACTGCATTGTGTAGAGAATCATCCACAACTTGAGTAAACTTCCCTAAAAGTAAAACCACTTACATGAACAGTCATTTTGTTTTGATTAGACAGCATCAACGATGAAATGGTGATGTCATCGAGACATGAGACCGCTAAACAGTTTGTAAAGTCTAAAGAAAGTTGCCTTACATTAGGAGAGGTAAAAATAAACTGGAAATCCAAAGCACCCTTCCAGAATTACACCATTGAATGTAAAAACAAATTATAATAATATTAAAGAAAACAGTTTCAGTTTAGGTAAACAAAATCTGTAGAATGTCTGCATTTACCGTCTATTTCATCTCAAAGTGTATAAAAAATCTTCATGGAGCTAATTATTTGAAAAGGAAAGGAGTTTACCAGCAAACTTCATCTCAAACAAGCCTGTGGCGGAGACGAGAAAGAGACGCGTTAGATGTACTGAAGTTCTTCACAATGCAGCACAATCACACAGAGGAAATGGATGGACCAACAGAACCTGCTCTGAAGCGGTGTGTACCTTGGCTATAATTCCTCCTTGTCCACCTGCTCAACCTTCTCCAACGCTTTGTTGGCTGCGGCTGCAGTGGTGTCCTCTATATGAGCCAACATGTCAGCTGTGAGGGCTTCCTCCAGCCGCCTCCTCACATTCTGCACCAGGTCCTCCTGCTTCCTGAGAGACACAGAGGAGGATTATGGCGCCAATTAAGAGCATTTTTCATCTCATCTCCAGCAAAGCACCGTGAACTTTGAACCCACTGTTTAAAGCGTGCGCGAGTGCACGGAGCTACAGGGGAACATCGCTGCTGAACATCTGTTAGGCACAATGTTTTGTGTACGAGTATTTAGTTTCATTTATTACATAGCAGGCATGGAGGTGAAACCGTTAACCCCCACATCTCACCTGATGTCCTCATCCGTCACTACAAAGGCTTTGCAGAGAGGTTGTGATGTGTTGAGCCAGACTCCAGGGTTCTTCTCCACAGCCGCAGTGAGTTGTCCAGTGACCGGTGAGGGGCTGGTGTGCAGAGCGCTGGCGATGGCAGAAAGAAGTGTTTTATCTGAACACGCCGGTCCGACACCTAGAAAGAGAACCACAGGGCAGCAGAAGTCAAGCAGAAATTCATGGCCTTGAATCACACAGCGTGGTCATATTTGGTTTGGTTACTCTCACCCTGTAGGCCTTTGGGGAGGTCCATCGTTTTCACCAGCTCCTCTGCGATGTCGAATGCATTTAGACCGCCTAACTTCCTCTCCCAGAACAACTGAAGATTGAGGCAAACCAAAAAATATTAAAATCATCAAAAAAAGTTTGAATCCACCCTTCAGCACTTTCTAAATACCTGCAAAGCCAGATAACAGAAAACGGAGTATCATGACAGTAATACAGCTGGAGAAAACATTACTGCTACTTACAGGAACAGTTTCATTTACAATATCAGTGAATTTAAGAGGGAAAATGTGAATGTTTCTCTGCTCTGTGACCTACTTGTTTCGGTTGGTCCACAGCCTTCTGTGGGTCCGTCTTCACCTTGTTGTTGGGATGATTCGTAACCTTGGTCACTGGTTGCTTGAAGATGGATGCCGTCTGTCGAACTGGTAGTGTTGTGTTTAAATCAGGCTTGTTCTTTAAGAGAGAGACAATAGGACTCGTTTTAAGAATGACATTTGTTGCACACCAGCTACTGTTCACCCTACTGAGTTGAGTTATTATTTCATCAGTACCAATTCAATTCATCAATTAATAGAACAATGAATTTGGGAGGACCGTTAAAAATATGAATCCTTTGGAGAATTACTGAATATCCCTCGTAGTAAAGTCATCAGTCAATCATGAACGAATGCCTGTGGTAGAGGTTTAACAGCGAGGGAGGCGGAAACACGTCTATGGTGGCTGTGAAGAAGCTTCCGGTTTCTACTAAGATTTAAGAATCTACACATTCCCAAAACCATAAAAAAAGTTACACATTTCAGACTCATGGTCCAGATAAGATGGAACATAAAATAAACACAAAGCTCATTAAACTAAAATATCTCATGTTTATCATGTAATGTAGGAGCCCGGTACGCCAAAACTGTTGCCCGGGCCATTTATTGGCTGCAAACTGTATGTCAAAGAAAAAGGATGTGATAAAAAAAAAATGTAAAAAAGAAGAGTGCTTGAAAACTGTGGATTAGTCCTGTTTGCACATCTGCACATACACCAACTTACAGTGCAGGGATCTAATGCCTCACGAATACCCAAAACCTACACATCCTCACCCTGATTTGATGGTTGACCTCGTACAGGTTCTTGTGCCTGCTGCGCTGCACTTTGGTCAGCAGCGACCAGCCGGCCCGGGAGTGACTGGCGTTCACATCCGTGTGAAGGTTGCTGCCCAGGCTGCGGACTATCTGGGGCTTGTTGAGAATGCGCTTAATAGGGACACTGGAGAGAAGAAACACAGATGAATGGTCAACACAAGATGAACATCTTCAGAAACCAAGGCACCGATGCACTTATGGATCGGATTCTCAGGTGTTATGAATGGTTGGAGCGAGGTATAGTTAGTCGTGGGAGGTTGCTGTGGGAATGCAACTTTTAAATTAAAATATTACTAGTGTGCAGGTAGTCCCGCTGTAACAGGTCCAATAACATCTGCTCACGCCCACAGCCCGCGGTGTGATCGATCCGCCACAGTCGAGTGAAAAACTCGTGCTCTTGGGTGGTCTTTGGGTGTTTTGAGGCTGGAGCTTTGACAGAGAGTAAGACAACAGGCTGCCTTTTCTCACAGCCCCTTTTCCACCGCTGCGTCGGGGGGACTAACGCTGCTCGCTGGAGGGACTCAAACACCCTTCGTCGCCGACACGTTTGTCGTTTTTTTTTTTTACGAGACCAACTGAGCTGCAGCGGATATTTGGCGCAGACGCGCCGCGGCCCGACGCAGCGCTAATCATGCGTGTGTAAACAATGAAACTCAGCTAGCTAATCAAGCTAGCAGCGCTGACAACGTCAACGGACCCGCGGCCGTATCATCGATCGCTAGTGCTCAAAGTTGCGAGTTTATAAACTCGGTGGACTCGAGCCCGTCTAAAGGTCACGTTTAGCTATTGTAAGAACCGCGTGAAGTAACACAGACGCGGGGAGTCGCGTAGTGTTGTTCTCAACTGCGAAACGCATGTATGCGTGCGTGCATTTCCTGCAGAGAAACTTTCATCTCAAGTCCTTCGACTGAACATTTTAGAGTCTCACCCTTTTCTTTCCATGGTCTCGGTTGTCTTGATCTGCTTGCCGGGGATTCTGGCTCATAGAAGATAAGAAGCCAGCTAGCTGCCTATTGTTGCACTCATAGTTTTTCACCGAGCCCGGTTTGTTATCGATCCACTGCCTGTCTCCCGTCAGGACCTTCACAACAGCAGATCACTCCGCCAGAGGGCCTAGTCACACAATGAGCGGAAGACTTCCGCGATACTGTAAAATAGTGCGAAAATGACGCGCGAGGTTTCAAATGATTCGTCAAAGGTGGAAAGCAACTTATCCAACTCATCTTAAGTAATTATTTAGTATTATACTTTGTACAAGTTAGAGGCTAATTCGTACTTGTATCATATTTAGGTGAAACAATGTTATTTTGCAAAACGTTTAGTTCCATTACACATACCGTCACTTCATGTGATAATATTGTTAATACGTCTATAAATTAAACTTTGACACAAACCCACTTGAACCTGGCCACAAAAGAAATGCTGCTTAAACATTTGTAAAGTTATACTATAAAATTATCAAAGTAACATTTTACTAAGGATAATCAGTATATTTAAGCTAAGCGTGTCCTCTTTGTGTAATTTAATTATGTTAATGTGTTTACTTATGGCATCATATTTACTTTGTAATTCATGGTCACATTTAAAATAACAATTTATAAAGAAAAAAGTAGCCCCACCATTAAATTAACCCCAAATTCTGCATAGGAATTGAATGTACTTGTATAGCACTTACACCACTCAAAGCGCTTGAATACTTAATGTCATCATTCACCCATTCATACACTGATGGCAGGAGCTACCAGACACAGTGACACCTGGGTTTGACCAATCTTCTGATTCAAGGATGACCGTGTTCTCCACTCACCTACAATCGCCCCAGGAACAGTCTATTAGGCTGCCCTTTTAATGCATGAATACATGTATTCCGTTAAAGGCTTGTTTTCATCATTGACTCTTGTTAACACAGACTTTGTGATCAGCAGTGGTTTTTAGGTATATAACAAATCAGAGGGGTTTTTTTTATTACGTTTTTTGGTCCATTATCTGACCCAATATTAAAGTCCAACCAACGTGTTCTGCGCTGCCATACACTTCAATTTAATTGTATTTGATGTTAAATAATTGCAAGTGAAATAATGATACGCAACCACAATATAGGTTATATCTCACATACTTTAATTCTCTTTCAAAAAATTACAGTGTTACATGAAGGAAAGATTTTTCCATTTGCGAACCAAAAGTGGTAAAAGAAAAGAAAAGTCCATCTATCGTTGGTGTTGGTGTGGTATTTTCCTTCCGTCCAAGTTTGCACTGTTTAAGGTGACAAACTCCAGTTGGTTTCATGCCATGATGGAGATAACAGTTCAATGCTGGCTGAGCCGCAGGATGAAGACGACCGCTTTCAGTGGCCCAGCAGCCAATGCAGGCTCAGGCAGTTATGGTTCATTATCGAAGTCTCTGTCTGGAACAACGGCACCGACCTGACTGGGGGGAAATTAAGTCATTAGTTTAAACAGTAAAAGAGTGAAAAAGGTTGTCACCGATAAATAAAAAGGCAAAATGTCCAGGCTAAGTGACACTTGCATTTGTCAGTTCATAAATGGATTTTTTTTTTCTACAATCGAAAAATCACTCAACACAAAAATGTTTGTGCACTTCATTGGATTTGTCGGCTGTATATCTACAGATTTGGACATTTTCAAGCCAAATCACTAAGCTGCAGAGTGGCAGAAGGTTTAGGAGATAATCCTGTCTTAATAGAAGCTGCAACATGGATTCTGGTCCCCTGACGCCTCTGAAATACTCAGCATGTATTGTTCCTTTAGTCCTGATGTTTTATTGGGACCAGTTCCAGAAAGAGAATTGACTAAATGTGCTTGGCTAATTTCAGTAAGACTCATTTTCAGTTCAGTCGGTTCCATGGTCAATATTAAAGCTACTTGAATAAAAAAAAATACCATGATAACGTATATGTCTCAATCCAAAGGACTCTCATATGAGTGCCAGAATACACACTAGACTACATTAAATGTAGTACACAAAAGTCATAAAATATTCAGCTCTGACAAAGCTGTGTGTGTGCAATGGATTCATTTTCTTTCTCCAGGCAGTAAACACTCCTACAAGATGTGAAAAGAATCAACATTTCTCGATTGGCGAATATACTGCAGGCATATGTTAATGCAATTATAGTAATGTTCAACACTGAGAATTAGCAACAGGTCGAACAATAATGCATAAGTTAATTTATACGTAGTTGTGTATTAAAGAGTATAAATATATACATACATACTATAAAATATAAAAAATAAGCCAAAACATGTGAGTCAGTGACTGTGGTTCCTTTTGATCCCCAAAACCCAAATGTGTTTGTAATTAGTTTGCAATTATTCTAAAAGAAAGACATGATACTTATAGTCTAATTCAGTTCATTGAAAATAGATAGCTGTGGAGCATTTCAATTAGGACAATAAGACAATATGAAGGGTTTGAGGAGCCAGTCTAACTTATTTTTCGTACACATCACGGAGACTAACCTGAGTGTCTCTACTCGTCATTCTTGAATTTGCCGCTTATGTAGGGGACATAATCCAAAATCAATCGCCAATCTGTGAAGTGGACCAGGGCCACACCTCCTGCTGTGCCCCAAACCGCCATGGTTGGGATCCTGTGAAGTGAAAACAGGCAATGTGTACGAAACATTCTTCCAATTGTGTTTACACTTAATCAAAATGATCTGTGAAGACACATATTATTCTATGGACAGAAACGGACTAGCCAAGACTGACGTATGGGAGTAACGCATGCCATAAATGATCCTAATATTCGATTACTTTGTTTGTTGTGTAAAGATGTCAATAGATGTGCTTGTTCATATTTTATCAATAGAAAGATTAAGTTAAATGTTATACATCAATAACATTGTTAGACTAAGTACACATTTAAAACATACATTTAGAAAATACCTAAGTCTAGACTAAATGATGGCTGAACAAATCAAATTTGTATTAATTTATAACTAAACTAATCTATCTAGCCCGTCAAGCGAGATCAGTGTCAGCTATCCAGTGGGTTATCTAAAAACGGAAATAAGATTTTAGCTAACTAATGATCATTGAAAAAGCGAGGATCGGTTACGTTGACTTTTTTACTTCGTTATAACAATAATTGCAGGCCAATTTTAGATTTGAGCGACTTCAGAGTTTAGGTGAGACGAGATAAATTGTAGCATGTCCCCAAAGCTATGACCTCAGCTAAGCTAACAGCTAACGTTAATGTTAGCTAAGGACACATCGAGATGCTGTTGTCTTATAAAGTCTTACGCTTTTTACTACTAGTAAAATATATACAAAACATACCATGATTTGGCAATGGCCACATACTTCGCACCAACCACTTTACTGATCATTTCGGCTGAATTGTGTCCTCCACAAAACGCTGGATGCGCCGCTTTAAAAGCAGTAAAAGAACTTCCGGTGTGGTTTGATGGAGACCATCATAGATATATATAAAGGCTAGATGTCTTACGGCGGAGTATAGATATAGAGTATAGAACGTCCGCACATGGCGGCCATCTTGGTACAGTGCGCTCGCTCATCCATAACATTGTGTTGGGAGTGGTACATGTACTTTAAATAATAACTTTTTTCAACCGATTTTTAAACGGTAGTTATAATTATTAAGTATGCCGTGTCATAAATACATCTCTAGACCGAGTGGAGATTTCAACATGCACCTTTTAAAAAAATGTATATTTGTAAAGTGACATCTTGTACCTATTTTTAAAAACGTAATTATTCGACACATTTAGTGTAATAACTACACCTGTGACGTTTATAACAAACCAAACCGTTTAACGCGGTCTAGACGTCTAGCCTTTATATATCTATGGCTACTAGTGCGCATGTACGTTGAATACTTCCGGTTTCTCATAAAACAAATGTTAAAATAACAACAAAACAACAGTTAGATAATGCTGAATCTTTTGACCTAATGATGATATTGTCTACCATTACAACATTACAAAATGTCAAACTAATACATTTTGAGTTACAAAAAGAAGAGTTCCAATGTGTTGGAAAGGTTCTTTAAAACAATGCGTTTTTTTACCGACTGCAGGTAATCTAAAATCAGTGGGAGTTTTAATGCAGCTCATTTCCGACACGTAGCGAGCAACTCAAGCTGTTCCTGCGCCATACAAAGGAATTTCTTCCGGGGCTTCAGCGCCACGACGCAAATGTCCACTCAGGGTCCACTTCCTACCGGAATAGATCACCATGGCAACGTTTGGTGAGCTCTTAACTTGCTCCGGAAGAGGTTATCAATTTATACAATTAAGCACCGCCTACTGACCAATTGAAGCGCGTTACGTTGAGAGTAAATAACAGAAAGAAAATAAAGTCATAAAGCAGAAAGCAATACAGTTTAAACAGAATAAGAAAATGTTTACATTAACAGATTTATAATCTCAATGATTCATCGAGAGAAAATATCCGTGATTTTTCTGTTATATTAATACACACAAACTTTGCTCAGGAGCAAATAAGAAATAAAACTGTAATTTATGTTCACTTACTTGGGTCAGCATCTTGAGCCAGGTGACATTTACGAGTTGTGGATGAAGTGTTACTTTGCTCTGGTTAATTGTATTTATGTAGTTTAAGTTAGTAATGGAAACCTTATTACTGCTTAAAATTAAGTCAAAAGAATCTTTATTTCTCACTGCCGGGGTTGCAGCTGAAGAAATGTCTATAAAATATTGTTGCATACGTCATAAGCAAACATATCAAAAGCAACATATTAATTTAAAGGGGCCGCAGTTGTTGGGTTAGTTAAGGCAGTTAACCAAATATAAATCCTGGGTATGTTAAGGTTGCTTTGTGCTAAAGTCCTCTTGTTGTATTGTAGAATGAAAAAATCTCTAATTTTATCCACAAGTTAGGGAAAAAACAGACATTGGATAAACATGGTGTTTGTTATTAAAAATGGCACATTTATTGCTACATTACTGTTATATACACAACAGTTCTCTATATCTACTTTATATATAAAAAATAGGAAACTGGAGGCACTTTGAGGACATAGCCTACATAGATGTTGTCCCCAAACATGAGTGAAGACAGAGAGATTTGTAGCAGGTCATCTGTTGTAGAGGACAAAAGGGTTGTTAACAAAGAATTTCAGGTGCATTTTTGATCCTTGGATACTGCAGACGTATCTTTCATTTAAAGAAACAAAAGTACACGTCTTTAGTAGAGATTTTTCATATCACAACAACACCACATTTTTTCTGCAGAAAGGTTAGAGTGGGTTTGACAAAGAAAATAATGTTTGGGGCTAGTCCGTGGGGCAAGATTTGGGATAAAATGACAGGTAGAAAACCAAATACTGTTACATATCAGTACCAGCTTATAATGATAAAGCCGATATATCACAGCTGTACATACATATCAATGCACATGCCAGTCATGGACAAAATTATACTTAACAAAATCAGTACATAAAAGATGAAACATATTAAGTAGTTTTCAGCGTCAAAGTTGAAGACCGGGTTATTAGTCATCTTACATTTAATGACACAGACACTGAAGCAGTGTGATTCTTCATATAGATGTTCTGAGACACTGTCAGATGTTACTGAAGTATATATGTTTTATACATCTGTATTATAAAAAGGTACAACCTATATAAATCATCAAATGCAACATCGTCCACCATGTAGCAGAGAAGTATTCAGGCACTGGTGAGTAACCATTATCAAAACTCCCAAAGTCAGGAAAATGACTAAGGCCACCCTTTTTGATTCATTTTATGCTTCATTTCTTAATGAAACAGTGAATTGTGTTGCAGATTGTGCAGACCTCCCCTTCTGCCCCTTCCTTAAACTCAACCACAAGCTCCTCAGAGAGGTGCACATCCAAGGAGGGCAGAGGGGGAATGGGAGGGGGGGTGCTGAAGAAGAATATTGTGTTTCACTTAAGGAAAACTGTTGCAAACACCAGAACAATCCAATTACAACTGGCATGACAGGTTTGTTTTCAAACATGCAATAAAGAAAAAGAGCAATATCACAACATGTGATGTTACAGCCAGATAAGTTTGTCATTTCTAACATTTCTAAGCATCTGGCACAAAAGATAACACCTCACTTTGTTCCTGGAATCTAAATTGAGAGTTGTCTTACATCTTACATTTAAACAATGTAAACAAAAAAAGAAAGAGCATTCCAAATGATAAAAACAAAACTCATACAACTATCTTACAAAGTAAAAAAAAGACAATAAAAAACAAAGATAAATCAATTCTACAAAAGGAAGAGCCTTAAATCAGGCTTTGCAATTGTTCAAAAGGGGGAAAAACAAAACACCAAATGCTCAACACAGCAACAACCAAAACAAGTCCGTCAATGGTGAGTGAATTCTCTACGGGGGAAGCAGGAACACTCGTGATCCCTTTTGATGCTCAATTATTTCTGTCTTCTAGCAAAAGGGGATTTGCCGTAATACAAATCGCACAGAGACTTAAGTTTATTAAGTTCACCGTACTGTAACAGAGTCTTTAGGTATGAAGGGACGACATGTGGCTGTGACCGGCTTCATGATGCTGGGCAGTGAGAATGACATCTATGCGCTCAAGTCCAACCGGTTCTCACGTTGGATCGCTGTGGTTCTTGGATTCGAGTCTTTACTTGTATGCGTGAGTGGAGGGTCTCTCTCCAGCAGTTGCCACAGTTATAAATGAACTAAAAATAAGCCGACACATGTGAGTCAGTGACTGTGGCTCCTTTCCAGCCAAACCAAGAAATAAAATAAAAAAATACATCCAGAAATACCACCATACCACAAAGAAAGGAGTCAGCGCTCTTATGTCTCCCAACCTACCTCTGCAATTCAGTCATTACGTAAGAACATAATATCGATGGATATTTTATCTTGATGAAACACTATGCAATAGGCCTCCTTTTGGGCACATGTTTTAACAGGCTTTGTTTAATCATAAGATATAAACCTGTGTGTCCCTCTTTGCCTGTGAAGAATGTAAGACCTGCTTTTCAGATGGGAATGCCAATAATCATCCAACAATACAAATCCTAACTCTGCTTACACAAGCAGTTGATCCAAAACGTTTCATTTGATCCAAACAAGTTTTGCTCCCAACAGGTAAAGCAATTTTTCAAAATGTCTTACAAAAACATGATCATAAGAATGTCCTTATGTCCAAATTCCACTGTCTCCAAACCGGTGTCCTCGGTTCAAAGGGTTGTCTTGTTAAGATTAATACATTTTCCCTCTTCCTGTTTAGAGTGTGCTTGTTACTTTTGTATTCATAGTCAGGAATGTGGCCACCTGCTTTGTCAGTAATGAGGTGTGTGCGTGTGTGCTTTCCAAAAGTTGATTAACACACACTGAGATGCATGACAATGATAGATTAAGGCCACGTGTTCTAAGGGCTGTACAATCAACAGGAACTGGAAGGAAAAGGAGAAAAAAAGAATGAACGTTTTTTTTTTCATCATACAATACAGGCTAATGTTCATTATATTACAAACTCTGTAAACTGACCTGAGAATCACATATGTCCATCTCCAAGACCAGGGTGACCCCCACCAAGCTGCATCTGAGGGTCAACGCCTGAAACCTTTTCCTCCTCTCTCCTCTTGAGGCAGGCGGCCTTTGGGTTTAAATTACGCTCTTTGAAAAAAGGACCAACACATTAATTAAAAAACGGTAAGGGCGGAGGAATAGGAATTCTTGAGATTATTTTGCTTTTCCCATGGAAATCTTTGAAGACATTAAAGCAGAGTTTGGAAGATACAACCAGGTCGACAACAGACAGGGGGAACAGAAAAGGGGAAAAGGAAAGACAAGAATTGCAGATGTTTGGCAGAAAAGGAGGGATATGCTTCCTGAAATATTCTCCCTTTCTTCTCCGTTTGTCTTCATTTTTCAAAGTGATACGAGCAAATAGAAAGGAGAAAGTCAAAGTGAATGCCACACAGTAAGTTAGATCAAAATTAAAGAGATTTTCTGATGGGGTGATTGACTGGCAACTCTGCCAGCTGTGGTAAGAGATGGT
This sequence comes from Pungitius pungitius, assembly GCF_949316345.1. NCBI lineage: Eukaryota > Metazoa > Chordata > Actinopteri > Perciformes > Gasterosteidae > Pungitius > Pungitius pungitius. The sequence goes on from NC_084914.1 coordinate 10,219,473, forward strand.
TGGTTGTCTATGTAGATCAGACCTTCTTCTATTGGCTGACCTACCTCGCACCTGCTTCTCCAGGCCCATTATGACCTGCACAGCCTGCTGCAGGATGATAAGCTTGGTCTGGGCCTTGTCACTCTGCAGGTGGACCTGACACATCCTGCCCAGCTCTCTGAAGGCTTCGTTAATGTCACGCACACGCACCCTCTCCCTAGTGTTGTTAGCGTGGCGGCGCTCACGCTCCCTCTGCTCCTTCTCCTCGGCAGTCAGGTTCTCATCGGCCACCGAAACAACACTGTAGCCAGGAGGAGAAGTGGGGGTTGGAGGGGCTGGTTAACAAACCCAAATCACAGCCCTGGCTGAACCTGGGCTAGACGTTCTCCCTTTAACTGCAGTTATACAGTCATAAACATATCGTATGACTTTTAACTTTGTAATTAAAATTGTCCCAATATATATATTTATATAGATATAAAAAAAATAATTTGGCATGTGGTATGTCTGGTGCTAATTTCAAGCTTTTCACCCAAGATGAGACCAGTGGAATTGCAGAAGAAGATCCCAGTCGAGTACGGCTGTGTTGCAGGAGAGGGAGCGGAGGGTGGGAAAAAAAAATTCCGTAGATCTACAGATATTAAAGTATACATCTTTATAAACATGAATGATCGTAATGTCAATCCGTCCGAAATTTAAATTTTGTGGGTTGAGCAAGTGCGACAATGAATTATCTCAAGCCAATTTACAACAGTCGACCGGAGAGCCCATGTCTAATTAATCTGTCCTAAAATCTAACCAACCAACATTTGAATTTGGTCTTTGGGGTCCAGGATGGAAGTTGAGGGGATTTGGTGACTGTCCAGAGGAATGAAAGTTATGAGGGAGAAAGAAGGGGAGAGAGGAAGCAACACCCTCTGCCAACACAGAAATAGCCACAAAGGAGAGACACAAAGAAGAGAGACTGAGGGCATCGCGTTAAATACATCCGCAGTAGATGTATTTATCTGAATGTGAGGAAGAGGAGGTCCCTGCTGACATCTGTAAAAAGAAAATCAACGATAGGGGAGCGAATGAAGCAATAAAAAAAAGGGTTGTTCCCAAAACAGGATGGCAAAAAAAGGAGTTTACTGCTATAAAAGGATGTGACATGCAGCACAGAGACAGATACTGATGAAGCTGAAGACTGGTTAATACACAAGACTACCGATAGCCCTGCGTTCATGCTAACCAGGGTGCCAGTGAACAGACACGGACATCATGAGTGGAAAGGTAAATCGTTTCTTTTTTTATCGTAGAGCTGAGATAACTAGAAACTATGAATTGGCTAAATGAAGAAACAGTGAAAAAAAGCAAATGAGCACGTAAAGCTGTGTTAATACTGTTAAAGGGTAAAGCGGAGAAACATTTAAGCATCTTCACAGTGGAGACAGACGGCCAATAATGAGACGAGGCAACACATACTCCATCAGGACAAACAGTGGTCCTGTATGTGTTGCCAGTGGACGAAAACCTTAGAAGATGAAGAGGAGAATGGGCAGGTCTAAAAAAAAAAAACCAGTCACACAGCTTATTTTCCTTAATCTAAGCCCCTCCCTTTTATCATATGTTAGGATGGACCAAAAATGTGCTTTGACTCACTGGTATTAAGCAGAGACGATGGACCTCATTCACAAACAGGGTGTGCTTAAAACAAGCGTATTACGGTTTTATGCATGAAGCTCAACTTGTTCTTCCTCTGCAGACGAGGTTAGAACCTTAACTCATGAGCAAGCAACAATGATGATCACATACTAACACCGCATTCAGAAATAAAAAGGTTCTAACAGACTTTTTTAAACCCCTTAGTTTTCTCTATACATACATAGCTAAATATATTGTGTGTTTCTAAGCCTCATTTGGTTTAAGAATGAATGTTTAGATATCGTTTGTCAAATTTTATGACTATCGCACAAAAAAGATAGATATGATCTGTTGTTATTGTCATTAAACAATTGTAAGTTATGTGGCTGTTGTCTTGTTGCCAGACTGCTCAATCAAATCCTGTCTTTTACTGGAGCCACAAAACATTCTAACGTATTTTATTTTTCTAATCCATGTCACTCCTGAAGGAACACTGTGCAGAGATGTGCCTTTTCGGCCTCGGGACACTAGTGTCGTCAGTAGTGTTAGCTAGTAGTAAGTAAGGGCTGTGCCACTCGCTTTTAAAAACGTCATTTCTTTCTCCATGATAATACTTGGGCTTAAGGTATACCGTATTTAGAGATATTTGGATGTGGCAGTGTGCTGATGTTGTTAGTCAGATTGATGACCTACATAAAAAAATTGACATTTACCTGTGCTCTTATGTTGCACCAGTGGAGAATATTTCCCAGCATATATAAGTGAATGAGGCCCAATGTGTTCACCACAAAAAGTGGAGTCAAGTTAGGTACTACAAGCAACATAAGAAAATATCTAGAAGGATATGTAAGGAGCTGGGAAGTGAAGCCGTGTGAGAGTTTTATTTTGTAAAGAGGCCCTTCCCCTCCTCTTCCTTCCTCCCTGGACACCCACTGACCTCGAACTTGCTGCTCCAGGTTGAGTATAACGTTAACGGCCTGTTGCAGTACGATCAATTTGGTCTGCGGTTTCTCGTGGCTCAGATGGAGCTGACACATGCGCCCCAGCTCCTTAAAAGCCTCGTTGATGTCCCGCACACGTAGTCGTTCACGGGTGTTGTTTGCCATCCTCCTCACTTTCTCCCGCTCAGCCTTAACCTCCACTGGTAGATCTTCATCGTCTTCCTCATCATCCAGACTAGCAAAGGGCCAATGGCAGATGAGGCGGGAGTGAAACAAAAGTATGTGTACAGTTCACTGATAACAAGTTTCCAATTATAAGGTGAAATATAGTTTCCTAGGAACGTCAAAGCCACATGTAGAGGGATGAACATGTGATAAAATGAAAGTAATTTCATGACAATTACAAACACTGCTACAAAAAGGTAGATAACAGGGTTTGGCCGCATGGTAGCAGGGGCAATGGAGCCCCCGCAACAAACTTGAGGGACTAATAGTTTTCGCCACATCTGACGAACCATGAAGGTTAACTCCTCGACTGTGAGAGAAAGGTTCAAATATGTGTGTGCGATGCATTTAAACCCAAATCTGAACATGGTTCCCGTGGTCGCAATACTGCTCAAAAGTCCAAACAACAAACATCAAACAGAAAGAAACTTCATTAACAATGTAAGTCGCTGGCAAGCCATAGCATGTAAGGTAATGGGATTGAAGACTGTAGCAGTGTTTACGATTGTGATTGAATTACTTTCAAGTTGAAGTCCCATGCATTAAGGATTTCTTGTTTAAACTGCACTAGATTAGGGTATTTTCTGTTCATTAACCTTTATATTTGCAATTAAGCGCCTTTAAGGAGGTCAGGTTTGAAAAATAAGTTAAGTATTTACTCTGCCACCACTGTTCTTGAATGGGATTCACATTTTTTTGTCTCTATAGGTTATAATATACCATAACATATAATATAATTTCCTCTTTAAATAACATCTCCAGCTAGAGAGGTGTCTTACGTGAACGATGATTCATATTTTTACTATCACCCAATGTTGAACCAGTAATATGAATGTTTACGTAACTAGTCAGTCTCTTACTGTACAAGAGAAGACCAGGGTGCAACTGCAGATCTTTCAAAATCACTATCTCCTTTTGTGTTGAATTAATTAAATGTTTATAAAGAATCCTGTCCAGAAAGGTTGAAAGACCATTTTCTTGACACATATTATACTTGAACCACAGCGGCATTATATGCCATGAAATCTCATGCAGTGATAAAAGAGTATAAATCTTGTGTAGAAAAAAAGGTTTTAGACACCTTGTTCCAAGTCGGGCCTTCATGTCTTTTTTCTCATCCTCTGACCTGTCGGTGATGGAGCAGTTTTCATCGTCCTCCTTGTCCTCTCGTTTGATATCAGAACCACTGGAGCGCTTCAGGCTACCAGACAGGCCTGCACGGGGGTTCAGAAACAAGGATACTAAATAAGATAGAACTAAAAAAAAGATGAATTAACCTCCAATGACTGCACAGTACTACTGGCTTTTCTTACATTTAAAATACATGTAATATTATAAAACCACGGATAGAATCACCTGTAAAACCTTCAGGCTGAGATCCTGGTTGGACAGAGTTGGGGCCGTGGTGACCATGCATAAGTCCCCCACTAGAGGGCAGACCAGCAGACTCCTCATGGTGACCAGACATCTTCAGGATGACAATTAAACAGTATTTCAATGACCTTGTAAGAATTTTGTAGTACTAGCATAAGAGCGACTAAACAGGTAGGCCGCGCTCACAAAATACCTTCACTTTAATTTAAAATGTCATACTTAATCTAGTCATTTGTGGCTAGATTTTCTGTACTGCTTTTGAAATAATCTCACCAGTCCGGGCAGGCGACTGGCCAATCCAAGTGCTGCACTGGTAAAAGCTGGAGGTAACCCTAAGCCAGACGAGAGCAGATTGTGCATCTCAGCCAGGCCTGGCACTCCTTGCCCGCTGGCGTGGCGCTGTAGAACATTGATGGCTTCGTCCAGACGGTCCTCCATTTTACTAGGCTGGGGAATACGATGAGACAGCAGAAGGTTATGCATGAATAAATGTGGCATTTGGTATTTTGCTCTATAATTTAGGCTAACAATTTGTTCTTACATTAAAGAGATAAAATACGAGACATTAACTAACCATGGATTGAATTCCACCCTCAAAGTTTGGTGAAGGTGTGGCCTGGCCAGAGGATCGAGTCCACTGTGATGCAGAGCCTAGAAAAAAGAGATCACATGATTTTAAGAAATGCATCCTATCTAGTAGTGGATGTTTGATGATTCTACGTTTATCTAAAAATGGATATTGCATTTTTTGCATGATTGGTCAACCAGAACGATTCCTGCAAACAAGCGTTTTATCTTGCACTAAAAAAAAAAAAACACACACAGTAGATAAATGATGCAGCTAGGGATTGAGCTTGTCATATTTTTCTTGTCAGTTTGGTAAAGGCTAAAACACACAAACAGAAAATCTGAATTATAACTACAACTATATCTATTTATCAAATTCCTTCTGCATTTAACCCATCAGGTGACAGTAGGAACAGTGCGGACCGCCAAACTTATGTTGGCCTAACCCGCCTTACTTACTGCTTTACATGTTGCATATTCAATCAAATACACTGCAAACATTATGAAACACTAGATTACATTATTTTTGAGCGCACATTTCCAATAGATAAAACCAATGCGATGGCGCTTTGAAACATGTAATATGAAAGATACATATTTGGCCACGGTATGCTTCAAAGCAATAATTTCATAGAAAGGTGTTTCCTTGTTTCATGCATTTGTGACAATTGTCATGTGTGTGTGTCAAGTCAAGGGGCACCATGATTCACAGGATGTCCGATGGTGGAGCATGTAGTGTACTGCGCTGGGAGCTGCAAGGTTGGTGGTACAAATCCTGGCTGACCCATGTGCCATGTTGAAGTGTCCCTGAGCAAGAACCCTAACCCCTAATTGCTCCGCTGGCAAAAATGTAATGCATGGGTTATAATGCAATGTAAGTCGCTTTGGATAACAGCGTCAGCTAACTGACATGTAATGTACAGCTTTAAGTGCCAATGTGAGCTATTTCCAAAATTACTGCAAAGTTCAAAAGTCTGAAGAAATGTCAACAAAAATATGGACATGACATAAACACAAGTATCTTTTAATCTAGAAAAGATTTCAGTACATAAATTAGGCATTTATTCATCTATCATGGTAGCTTCAGCCGAATTCTTACTTAATTAAATGCAGTGGAGATCTTTTTGTTTGTAAATGATTTCCCGTGTGTGTGTGCGTGCTAGTTATTGCTTGAAATGTAAATTAGAAATCGTAAAAGAGTGTTTTCTGAGTCTAACTGACAGTAAGATGCGTACAAGCCTCACCTATAATGCATTTTGGATAATATGTTTTACTGACACTATTGTTTAAATTGCAATGGCATATGCAAAGATACCTCAATACACAGAAATAAAAACGTTTGACATAATATTTTACTTCCACCTTGAACCGAATAGATGGCGCTGCATTGTCACATTGTCAAGAACCATTCAGGCTTAGTTAGAACAATCCATTTTTAAAGGTCTTATCCACTTACACCATAGGAAGGACACTGTGTTGATTCAATAAAACAGCTCAGGAAAATAGGACTAGAGCCGTTTACTCACCTGAAACCGCTTGGGGAGAGCCGGAGGGAGTAGACGGAGATGGAGGGAAGGTGTTACTGTGTGGGTCTGAGGGATAGATCTGGATAAAGGACGAATTTGTTCTTAATTAATTGACATGCGGCATTTTCCTTTACATTTATTATGTTACAGAAACATGATATATAACATTTAAAGTTTTAAAGTGAATCTGTTATTACTTACAGATGCCAGGGCTTTTCCAATCTCATCACCTGAACTCCCAGGTACTGCTCCTCGATTGGCTTTTATGAAACAAAAAAGTATTTAAAATTGTATTCAATGCTCAATAAATATTGTGCAATGTTAACAATGTTGCATGAAAACATAAACACACAGAGGATAACATGCATGAAAGGGTTTACCCATAATAGGGTCAGCCATAGGGGGTGTGTGGCTGGGCACCCCGAAGCTGCTAGGGCCAGAGTGGAAGCCAGAGGGATGAGTCCCGTTCACCTCACTGCCATGCATGGGGTAGTTCTGGGGAGAGAGGGGCAGTGGCTGCCGTTTCTGAGAAGCAAAGACACAAACATAATTAAATAACCCACATAAGCCATCAATGATGCATTAGACAAAAAGGGTCAAAAGACCTAGTTATGGCTTGATAGAAAAACAAGACCAAAGCGAGAAGACACAACTCACCAGTCTGTCTTGGGGGTTGATAGCAGTGAAGGGAGCATGCTGGCTCAGATGGGGGGAGTTGCCCAGCATGGCAGAATAACCAGGCTGAACCATCGACCTGGCAGAGCCCCATGGATCAGAGGGCGGGTGGAGGCCTTCTGTAAAGGGGCATCCAGCGGGGGAGGGTGGGGGAGAGAGGGGGGAAGCAAACCAGCCACAAGAGATGAGAGGACAATAAAGGCCACATATGAGACATGTCACATTACCGTGATGACTTCATTCAACTGTAATGCACTATTCAACACCCGTGCACCATAGGGTGTTCACTGGCATGTGGCTGAAGTACCTTTGTACATCCCGACTTCCCTAAGAATATTGCCTGGACCTAATTCCACAACCATACTGACAATGAAGGCTTTGGATTGTCTTTGTAAGTGTCGGATACATTTACGCTTATTAATAGATAAGTGTCTCAGTCAGACAGAACTTTTCAACCCAACACAATGAACAAGGGGAGGCTCTGAAGGCAAGTCTTGTATTGACTGACCTTGCACATAGAATGACGGTGTGAAGACATTTCCTGCCTTGGAGACCGGGTAGCCAGCGTTATCCCTGTTAAAATCTTCTCCTGAGGCCGATGCATAAACCTACAAAGGATACACAGAAGAAGAAAAAAAGTTTGTTCAGCTCGGTGCTCATAAACTTGTCCCAAAACACAATAAGCAAACTATATGGTGTAACTTGACATGCAGTCTTATTTTATACATGGCATATTACTTTTGATATACTCCTATAAAGGTTCCCTAGGAGCACCGATTGTGCCTTGTATTTAGGAGAATGACTAACAATTGATCTCCCCATAAATAGTATCTGTACTGGAGTTTAAAAAAAGAAGCATTAAATACATAATTAAACACACAAGTATGTGTTCCTTAATAGGCCAGAATCTATTTTTATTATCCGTTTTTACTACTTAATTCAATAACCAGGTTGTTGCAACATTTCTGCATACTGGAGCACTGAGCATTGTGTATCAAATATGCAGTGTTCTGTCCCCCCATCTCTGTACAGCTTATACATTTTATTATGTTGAACAGAAACACACAAGGATGGTTTAAAGATACATGATTCACTCTCTCTAAGCTAGTGAGACCACACCATGGGAGATGCATTTTGATATAAAGGACATGAAGGAACGCTCTGTACCACAATAAAATTCTCAATCAAAAGTATTCTAGACGAAAAACAAGTATCAAACTGCATCTGCAATACTCAAATCAAAATGGACTGAAGTTTTCTTCTGTAATTTGATTAAACAGAGAGAAAAGGAGAGAAAAAAGAGGGAGAGGAGAAGAGGGAACGAAGAGATGCACTCCTAATTACTGAACCATCTGCCGAATGCTGGATGGCAGCCAACTCCACTGGCAGCTGGGAAAGAGGGATGGGGGAGGGAGAGAGAAAGAAAGGGGAGGGAGGCGGAGGGGCTGAGAGGGAGCCGAAGGGAGGGGGATGTGGGGCAGAGAGGAGGGGGGAGGGGGTAACGAAGAAACAGGAAGAAAAAAAAAGTGTCCAGAGAGCGAGAGTGGGAGGGAAAAAATTAGGTGGAGTAAGAAGCCCTGTATATATTCGCTTCAATGATCCAAGGTGGCCATAAAGTATAGCAACACACTACAGGATTGGTGAGTGGCTTTTCGCCTCCCTCTTCCATTTCAGTGTTGTGCTGTACAGCAGCTATTCTCCTACATTGCAAGCCAGGAAGAGGCTTGAGATGCTGAATAGTATGTGAAACGGGGCGTAAAACAGAACAACATGGGCTCCCATGCACAGAGATATACTTCCTAGTCATGTTTCCTGATGATAGTACTCACCGAGGAGGGCAGGCCAGGGGGCACCTTCCTGATCTTTTTGGGTTGTGGTCCTGAGGAGAGGAAGAAGAAGAGAAAAAACAGAAGTTAATTTTTCATGTGTGTGTTTGTGTGGATGCTGAAGTCACTTCACAACCACCAATGTAGGGATACATTCAATAATGTGTAAACAACAGGTATTCCAGTCTGATGTTAAATAATTTAGAACTCAGTGATTTCACTTTCTTAAAACTAAGCAGAAGTGAGATTTCTCACACACTTCAGAAAACCTCAGCAGGGGAAGTGATGCTATACCCAGAACTATAAATATATATCTGAACAAATAGCACTTTTTCTGAACAGATATTTTATGATTAGGTTCAACACTGCGCTTGAAACCATCCCTAACAAATCTTACCAATGGGCTCCTGCGAGGGTCTTCTGCGAGCGTTGCTTCCCTCGTAGGAGGAATAAAACTGGGAGTTGGTCTTCAGGCCGGAGGGGGAAAGGGCATCAGGACTGGGCATGGGCATCTCATTGGGCATGAAGCCCGGCTTGAGACAAAAAAAGTACAAGCTTGAGTACTTGGTAAAGCCCATCATTGTGGCAGTAAATTCAAAACATACAAGGAGAAAACTGACTAAGCGACAGTTTCCCTTAAAGAGCATCAGGAGAGGGCGGGATACGTCTGACTGAATTACCTGTGCTGCAAATGACGAGTATGGTCCTCGCTCAGCCTTCCCTGTGGGGAGAACAGAATTTAAAATAAGGTCATGATCGTGAATATGTTTTTTCTTTTAAATGTCTGTATTAAATCTCAATCTGGCCATTCCCATTTCTCTATTTGGGTGCTTCCCATCTGCTGTGTGAGTGCATTATGATGATGTGTGGTATTTATGGCTGTGGACAACGAAACAACAACAAATTGGCCCATTATAAATGGTTCAGGGGCAATTGTGCCAAACCTCTGTCCCCTCCCCTGACAGTTAAACAGAGGGGAGCTATAGGCTACCATAGTCCCAAGGGACAGCCTTGTTTGTGCATGGGTGCCCTTTACCCCCCACACTCCCTCCCGCCTTGAACACACAAACTGCAACAACAACACGAAAAGAACCCTCCTCCACATCCCCCCCGATTACTCTGCTCCCTTCATCCACTGCCACCTAAGCATAAATATGGCTTGCACTAAAGTGGTACATTAGTGTCTAACCTAGGAGCGGCTGCCCTCTCAAACAAAGAACTCATTGTATTGGTTCAGTCACTCAGTCCATTGATACAAACTTGTGCATTTCACTTAGCATGTTCTTCTCTTATAGTCCTAATAAAAACACAGGCCCCACATTCTCTTTGGCATAAAACAGAGACTATGTGAAAGTGTTGGTTTCTTTGCTTCAGCAGTTTAGTTCAATTAAAACCGTACCAACAATTCCCGATCCATACATGGGGGCAGAGGCAATGCCCTCTTGCTCACTGTAAAGGCCTTGTTCTGCATAAGCCTGTGGGAAAGACAACAGAGCGTTAGCAATATAAAAATAGATACAACAAAATGAAAGCCCCAAATAAATTGTTGTGTGTTTATATGAATGGGTCCAGAATGTTTGTGCAACTTGGCTCTTAGACTATGCACCTTATCTACTACAATTTTAGGAAAAGAGAGTGAATATAGGGAAACTGTACTGTATAAAATCAACAGTGCATTACTATACAAACCCACAATACACCTAATTTTGTATTATTATAGATTTTTTTGGCAGCAAGGTCTGTGAGAATATAATTTATTTGCATAAGGTATCCAAAAATAAAGCAATACAGTAGGATGCGAACCGTTCATAACGTCTAAACTTCCCAGTAGATATTTCAGATGAAAATTAACGCTGTTAGTACCAATGGTAAAATCAGAATATCTGCTAATGTGATTGGTTTGGAGATGAGATCATAGCTCTGTAGTGCAGTTCCAAAAATGGAAAACTGTTTCATACTCGTAGGAATCTAAACCGTATAATTAAAGTTGTTAAGTGATTCATAATATTGTCTAATGTGTGATGAATCATTATTTTATAAAACATGTTTATGTTCTTGTTCATAGATTACAAGTCAAATGTCTCCCCATGTGTGTAATATATCATAATTACTAGTTAACTCCTCAAATGTTGTGTTTGCTTCAAAACGTACCCTTCCCTGGTTGAAAGCTGGACTGTTCTGTTCTCCTGGCCCCCAGGGCCCGGACCCACTCCTGTCATCCATACCTGTAAGACAAAGAACTGGGTTAGACCTATTTACCCACAAAAAGGGCACCAATTCTTAACAAAGGATTTAGGCTTAGGCTTTGCAAAACTAGGTTTGGCTTCAGAGAATGATGATGACCTGCTTTTATTCCATTTTTTAGAATGCTCAAAGTAACCTCAATTGAAAAGCTTCACTTCACAGCTCACACAGAGACGGCCTAGTGACAGCGCTGTCACATAGCGTGGATATGAGCTGCAGGAAGTTTGAATAATTAACACCCAGTATGAGGTTCCCAGAATCATCCTCGACATTCTTCATTCTCCCACTCTGATGCTTTACATTTTCCATGGCAACAGTCATTTGTACCCTAACAAACACCATTGTCTTAATACAGGACGTGTGTTCAAGGTCTCAATCTTACATAGTTGATACACGTTATCACTGGACAAAGCGCTACCGCTTTCTGAAATGTAAACGCGTTTAAAAGGGGTGATTTTAAAGATTGGTGAAGCAGAAATTCCTGCCCGTCCCCTTTCTCTCAATCTCCTCTAGTACTGCAGCAAAGCATCTCTGGGGGAAAGCTGAAGCTTAATTGCATACTGATTTGCATAATTGTGCATATTAATGAAGCTCAGTCCTATGAATATTCATATTTTTGTTTTGTTGTCTAATTAAAAGGGGGAGAAGGGAGAGGGGAGGGAGTAAAGGACGGCTAGAATCATGACAGGATCAGCAGTAGAACAGACTGATGGGTCCACAGTGCTCAGAGCAGCTAGATTGCCGTGACAACTGTGATCTATACGCACGACACGAGCAGAATAAGAGATGAAGGAGACAATGTCTTGTCCCCTCTCTATGGCGGACTGTCACTCTGCATGTCAATCAAAGACGTTAAAGAAAATGTACAAACCATTTGTTTCCGCCAAAGCAAAGCTCCAGACAAGAAAAGCATCCAATTCAATGTTTAAGGTTTCAGACCGCATATCAGTTTGTTATCACTACCCAAGTTGCAGTGACGAGTATTGCTAGGCAAATTTAAGTTTTAATTTCTGGGGAAACATTTTATCTTCGAATACACCTACAGTATTATCATGTTTTCAGAACCAAGTATATCAGTACAGTATGAAGGAAAAAAGGACGAAAAGCTATTTATAAAGGCATTTTTACTCCCTGAAGAGGAACTGATGATTGTAAGGAACTAGAAAAAACTGTCACCTTTCATTCCACAAATAGCAGGGTGCATATAGCACTTTGCAGAAAACTGCAACACAAAACCCCCCTCCCATAAGAATACCATGTATAAAGCATTCAAGTGTAGGGTGAACAGGTGTTAGAGTGTAACATATATTTTGGGATTGAATGTAATTTAATCAATAGATCGAGTGAGAATAACAGTAGGATGAATGTTAATATTCACACATGAAGGAATAAAATAACAGATTAAAGGAGAGAAGAAATAAGTTAAACACGGAGTGTCATTAGAGAGCAATTTTAATTAATATCAATTCTTATAATCAACTGATTAATTATAAGCAGGTGAAAAAAAAGTGAGTGAACTATATTTAATGATTAATCTTGTTTTCACTCCTGTCAATTCTATTTAATGAGAATTTACACAAAAAAATTATATAGAGGGGGCTCTATCATTGTTTTCATGAACCATAAGAGTAAAACAATAGAAAAAGTATGCAAATACACAACTATGAAAATAATATAGAGACAAAGAGACTGTTGTAGGGACAGATGATGATGCAGGGACAGACTCAGTGTCACTGATTTTGGAGCAGATAGTTAACTTAAGTAAAAGTACTACTACCACTAATTTTATAACCACAGTTTCAAGTCTTAGACCCGCTTCTAAAATCTTACCTAATTAAATCATATGTAGATAAATTATGTAGTTTACAGTTCTCTAGATGACAGTCAGGGCTTTAATACAGCAGCAAGAAACTATTGTCTACATTAAGAGTATAATGTGGTACCTGAGCAGAGTATTAAGTAGCTTTCCCTCTGTGTTGTAATCGGAGCTTCTCTACGTTATGTTTACATAGCTGGGACGCCCCACTTGTGCCTTTTAGTGTCCCTGCTCACATGGCGGGTTACAGCTGATGATGCTGTTGTGACCGACAGTGCCATCGCAGAAGTGTACCACCCGCCATTAAGTTCTCCCTCAGCTTAACACTGCTAGCTCTAGTTAGCTCTGTCACCACTACGGTTGTCTGTACGGTTAGCAACATTAGCTGTGGGGTGCAGGAACAGCATTGCCATGTTGAGGCAATGGAAACCCATTAGCACCTTAAATTAAAGTAAAACCATTTACTGTGGAGCCAAACCGGGCTCTTTAGTCGTTTGTGTCATATTATTAATTTATTAGATTATTATGCAAACGCAATATTTTCATTTCCACATACGCAGCTTCTCCGCCAAAAAATGTAAACTTAGGAGAAACACTATATTGTCTTTTAATTACTCATGAAGAAATGTAGTGAAGTCAAAACTAGCATCACAATTGTACTGAAGAAAAGTAAATTGGTAAATGCACTTAGTTCCACTGCTGATTATTAGAATGTTTTACTAAAAAAAAAATAGATGTAACTGAATGATGTGCTGGTGCGACCAACCTTGGTAGCACTGTCAGTCCGGAGCCCTGGGTGATGTTAACATGTGAGTGACTACCTGACACACTGTTGAAATCAACAATATATTTCAGTTCTAATGATGACCCACTTCAGAGCTACCAACCTAAGAACTGTGTTGTTGTTTTAGTGAGGTCTAAGGTACGTTTGATACTCTGGTCAAAGAAATAAACCTTACTGCAGCTTGGCCGCATCCAGCGATCGGTAGAAAAGACGCACGTCCAGTTGACTACACACATTAGTCAGGTTGAAACCAGTGAAAGTATTCTTATGAAAATGGTATAGTTGACTTGTTTTAGTCATTTTGCTTGCCTGGTCCCTTTTAACGGCTTTCTTGAGCCTTGCTTGTATGATCCTTGTCACATAGTTTCAGGGCCACTCTGGTTTGGTGTTGGAGCGAGTAGCCCACCAATAAGAGGATCGGCTCCGCTAGTCCATGTCAATGTGTCCTCGGGCATCTACGATAGGCTGTTCCTGTGAATGTTGGCTTGCTCTGAGGGGCAGGTGGCACCTTGCATGGTAGCCCCCGCCATCAGTGTATGAAGGAGACATGTAATGATAAAGTGCTTCGAGTGACGACCCGTTCAGGTGGGTGGATGAATGCATCTCTATGCGCTGCCAGAACCGTTCTATCAGCTCTATCTTGGGTCTTTACAACATCAAATAATACTAGCATTAAAAATATGATTGTACCCACATACCCTATATGCGCCAATAATGAAAGCATTATCTAATCACATTTGTTAAAAAAAATGTAATTTTAATTTTGTAAAATGTTTGACAGAACTGATTAGATGTGTATCAACCGCAAACTAAAGACGCACCTCTAAAGACTATACCTTGACTAAAAAACACTAAACAAATTGTAGCACTTGAATTGTACTTATAATGGCTCTTATCTATAGCAAGTTATAAATCAGCTTATTCAATCAAATTGTACTTTCTGGTTTCTTGTTCTTTTTTTGAGTTTGTATCCTTATTAGTTGAAATGCATTATTGTAAATTGTTTTGGATTAAAGAGTCAGCTAAATGACATGTAAATGTGTGTTTGTCTTCTTCCTCACTCATACCAGCAGAGTTTATTTGATTCACCACATTTGTTTTTTTCAGTTGGTTGTTTTTGTCCCTATCATAATGTGTTTATTCCTCTTTAGATTCACGTGTCATTTTTACAATTTCCATTAGCAAAACCAGCAAAGCCAAGAGCATTCGAAAACCATGAGTAGGCCACTGCTCAGACAGTCTAGTGGGACTGGAAAAAGGAAAATGAGGAAAACGGTGAGTAACATCAGACAGATTCACTGGTGAACCCCAATGCACTTCTCCTCCCAGCATGAAACGCCCCTTTAAGCATGGCTAGTCTTTAATTACACAGGAAGAGATACTGGAAACCGACAGCCAGCCTGAGTCACAGGCTTCATGAGCAAAACTGCACATACATTGACCAAACTTGCAGACATGCCTTGGCTTTTATATGAACTGTGCCCCAGGCACGTAAAACTGAGCGTTCCATTTTGTCTACACACCTTCTTCCTTCCTTTCCCAAAATGATTCACACAGACACAAAGCATGATGTCAGGTCAAAAGAGAGTGAACACTGTTAATGAAATACTCAACAATGTACAATAACACAGCCCTGACTGTTTTAACCTGTGAGTCATTGGTGACAATACGCATCAACCCTCCAACAGAAAGAGCTTAAATTTGAACCTCCTAGTTCAGACACTATACAAATTTCTATACATTTCCACAGCCAGAAATAGGAATGGAATAATACCAACATTGGGCTTATAGTGAGTTAAGTAGCTGAATCAGATACTGTGATAATGGGGAAAATTCCTTTGATTAAACCTAATGTTTTTATTCATTACATACTGAATTTAAATTTCAGTGCACTTTTTTATATTTGCTTTCGAATTTAGTATTTGTATATATATATTTATGTATATTTATTCATTTATGTATTAAGTACTTTGTCAAAGTTAGAGAATCAATGTTTAAGTCAAGTCTGAGTTGCCTTCCACACAGTGACGCACCCATTTCACTAACATTGGTATCGGATCAGTGCATCCCTAGCCACAGATTCCTATTGGAAACATCATATTACTTGTGACTTAAACTCTGTTTAGTCTTGGGGATTTTCTAACACATCTTGTTGGAAAAACTAAAAACAAACATGCAAATGTTAAACTCTTCCCCTTCTGCATTTCAGCCCTACCCAAGTTTAAAAATACATTATAGGATTCTCAGTTTCTGGCAACCAAAAAGCGAAAGTGCAGTTAAAATACTAGCGACAAGGCGCATATGACCAAAAAACATTTACCAACTTTACGACATACAGCTATGCATTTTTCTTCAAAATAATATACATGCCACAAACATTTTCAGCAGTACTGCTCAAGGTTTTTCCACTGCCAAAGTATCTTAAGCAAAAAGTATGAACTTGTGCTGGAGGGAATAATTTGACATTTCGGGAAAGATGCTTTCTTTCTGAGTGAACCCACATTTCAGTAAAATGTCCCTGTACAGGGTTTGTGATGCCAAACCTGGCAGCCTCAATTCAATTCAATTCAATTCATTTTATTTTGTATAGCCCAAAATCGCAAATTACAAATTTGCCTCAGAGGGCTTTACAGTCTGTACACATGCAACATCCTCTGTCCCGAAACCCTCACATCGGCACAGGAAAAACTCCCCAAAATATGAAAAAAACCCTTCAATGGGGAAAAAAGGGAAGAAACCTTAGGGAGAACGTCAGAGGAGGGATCCCTCTCCCGGGATGGACAGACTGCAATGGATGTCATGTGTACAGAATCAACAATGTAAAAGATGTACAATACATTCAATTTCTCTAACTGAGAACTCACTGTGCCAACAAGACTTATTCACCAAACCATAGTTACAACATGTGAGTACTCCTAAAACCACAAAAAGTTGTTTTTACATTTCTGTATTTACACAGATAAAACTAATGAAATGGAACATTTAATCTAATGGAATAAGTGAACTCTAGAGGGGATGGTAGGCAGTTGTTAGAACTTCGGAAAAGGCTGGCAATTATCCCCGCCTCCTGGCTGGATGGCTAAGCAAAGGCAACTACTTTTTGGCCCCAACTTTAAGTTAACATTCAGACATGAGTGCCACACACTAACTGTCTGTAAGCTTGAAAAGTTTACAAATTCCTAATTCACAATGACGGTAAGGCTGTAGTCAACCAAAGGAATTTTTTCTTCCACCGTCTCCCATCTTGCACCACCATGTTTCTACAGCAGCCCAGGAATTAACACAGGAGCCTTTTACGTTCGTTCCGTTATCTAAAAGTGGGTGCGTTCCAAAACCCGAATTTAAACCCTGGTGCTCAATAATAAAAAATTGTAGCAATTTAAAGACCTCTATGTTATTGGTGCTTTTCATCAGTCCTTTTTTATGTTTTGGCGTCATGTATCATCACATCCAACTTCAGAAGTACAATAACCACAGCATGTAAAATAAAAGTGATATTAATCACTTGATATAGTGACTGTAGGGGCTGTTGTAAACACCAGCTGCTGCTGCTTTAGTTAACTCTAAATTTGATCACATCCGTTCGTATTTTATTTGTTTATAAAATTATTTTTTAAAACAATTATTCAGTCAACCTAACAATGACAAAGATTTTTTTTAATCTTCAATGGTCTGATTCATTTTATGCTATTTACATGTTACAGCTACAAACAGTGAGTGTTTGGTTCTAAAAGGATTTTGGGAGGAGTATAATTTTAAGCCTGAGGGAGAATGCCATGAGCAGCCGTTGGATTGATAACATCAATGTGTCTCTTTTGTAAGTACACACCTTGCTCTAACAAAAGAACATGCAAGTGGCCCTCACGTGAATGGAAGAAATAGAGCCCCCTAAACCCCACCCTGCCGATGCTTGTCTTGTCTTTCATCTTAGCTTCAATATCCTGTTTCATTTCTATTGCCAACCGAAAGACTGACTGCACTTCTGATAGCTTGTTAGCTCTTAGTCTCTAAAGTGATGGGCTAACTTGGGCTAGGCTTCTGATGAGGATGAGGCATGAGTCCAAGTGAAAATGAGTTATGTAACGTAGGGTAAGTAGGGTGTGAGACTGCAGGACATGGACAGGATAGTCCTTAGTCAGAGGGTAAGCAGAGGCAATTCATTGGGCATTCCTTTATCCTCTATCCAAGTTATTGAATGGCAATAGCTGAGGAGGTGAACGTGCAAGGCAAGGCAGAGAAAATGCTGAGAAGATTGCGCCTAATCTAACTTAGATAAAATCACCTGTCAATTTTCCTTAGTTTTTTTTCCAATAATCTGTCATCTGAAAAGCAATTATTGAGAATAGGAACCATTTATTTTTCTATTAACATTCAAAACACCACCAATGAATGACGTGGGGACTAGAGAGAGGGCAAGAAGCTGCCATGCTTTACTTTCAGGAGATGTAATGGATAGCATTACAAACCATTACAGAGCTTTAGGTGAGTGGAAAGAACGGGCTATTTCTTTGACATAACATTTCACTGACTTTAAAAGAAAATATATCAAATTATTCTCTTACCTGTTCCTCCAAACTGACTGCTTGCAAGAGTAGTCGGACGGTTTTTGCCGTTTGTAACTGGAGGCTCAAACATCTGAAAAGAGAGCGGAATTAAACTGTAAAACTGTGTTCTTTACTTGTGTGAAGTTGATTATGTGGGAATTGAAACAATCCTATCCTGTATTCTATCCTAATTAGCCAGCAATGAAGCAATCCATACATTCCAGCTGTGACTGAATGACTGCAAACATTTAAGTGACACATCAACAGTCTAATAAAACAAATGGCATGACACTATTGCTGAAAAAAAGTACTGACTGGCCTAGTCATGGATGCTCCAATATTAATACACATTTTAACCTACTTGACCAAAATTTGATGCAAGCATAGAATTAAGTGTATAGGAAGCACATTTCAGTTAAAGTAATGAGATCTTACCGCGCTAAAATCCAGCAAGTCGTTGAGCTCCTTGTCTGTTTCCACTGCAGCCATTCTCTGCTGCTGTTAACTTGGCGCTTTCAGTCTCAGCAAGCGACTATGAGAGAAGGTAAAGACCATATAAGTATATTACAACCTATTGTGACCTTAGTATTCATTTTCTTTCATTTAGCTGGAAGAGTCCAAACTAAATTTGCAGTCTTGTGAATATTACCCCACGAGTGACACAAATTAGGTCAAATCTGTCATTGCCTTGTTCATACTGTGTATATTTTAGTGGTTGAAATAAGTGATTCTATACTGTGATGGGTAACTTGACATTAGAGGTGTCTTCTTTTGAATATAGTTCAGCTGGAGCCTCCTTTTAACATTTTTGAGTGACTGCCCGAATGGTTGTCTCTCTCATTGTTAAGTTGTACCTAGAAGTGTTGTTAAGGGCACATATTGCAATAATAGAGCCATTGAAAATTGTGTCACAGACAAAAGGAATGGTGTAAAAAGTTATGAGTAACCAAAAAAGATATTGCTTTAGAAAACATTACAACTACCCTACCCTAACTCCAGGCAATGTCCAAAATAATATCCATGCTCAATCTAATATTGATTTCTCCCACCATTGTTTGGAACAGAATGATTCAGATGACTCAAAATAATTGTCTTTGTTAAATATATGAAAAGTAAATTTAATGGCATCAAAGGGACGCACAACATATTTAAACATGAAAAAAATAACTTTACACAGTAAACGGCTTTACCGCCTCCATGCACAGGGGTCACACTATTATTCAAGCGTTTTGCCACCATACCCGTGTTAAGCAGCGTCACCAGATCTACAGAGATTGGTTTTGGTTAAAGACCGGCAGAAAATAAATGACTTTATTAATGAAGTTGTGGTATGCCCACACAAGGCCAGTAAATGGCAATAATCATGCAAGAAGTATTTTGTGGTGGTATGGTAAATCACTCATCTAGGAGGAGATCATCTTTATTTCAAATGAAAAAAATGGTACTGTAGATGTAACCTTCTTGAAATACCATCAAACTATTCAACAAGTACTGAGAAATCCACTTAGTTCTAAGAGTTTCCCTGGTGAGCCACATCTAACATGTGTGACCATGGTTCAGCCACAGGCCACACTGCATTCGTTGTTAGTTGGGCCCTGGACTCAGGCAGCTTCCTCTACCTCAAATACCAACATGCTCTAACAGCTCGTTTGAAAAACTTTAAGAGTAATTACAGGGCTTGCTTAATTCTCGAGTAAGAAATGTATGGTCTGACCCGCCAGTATCAAATGCAAATTCAGGCCATGTGTGTTAAACGTCTAAATAAGCATAATTTCCACAGAAGGTGAGCAAACCAGGAGACACTTTACAAATACGAAAGCGGTACACACCAGCATGGCAAAATCAGAATGTTTTTATATTGTTGTACTAAGAGGCGTTGATTAAATTTGCTCAGTGCTGTTGGGTGTTGACGTATGGCTACTTTTGCTCTAAGGTAGCACAGTACTAGTACACTAGTCTAGAATATGTTTTGGGTTTTTTTTGCTTTTGTTTTTCCACTTTAAATAGATTATATATGTTGGACAAGAAGCAGAATGAATTATTTGTCCTAAAAACTGGTCTAATCTGGCTTGATGTTTTGATCTGCAAATGTAGATGTAACACAATCATCTTATAAGTGCCAACAATGTCTGAATTGCTGTGATTACGAAGACGGCAAACAGTAACTAGTAGAAATTTAAAGTATACAACTAGCATAACTTCAACAATGTATATACAATTGAGTTAATAATTTGGCAGTCAATCAGCAAAAGAAGTGTAGATTTTGTCTAATCTTTTGTTATAACGGTTATATGTTTTTCCAGTTTTCCAGTACACAGTTTTGTGTTGTGACCTAAAGTAGGCTTCATGTAAATGTAAATCTCTTGGTATGATTAAAATAAGTCAGGATCATTTTCAGGGCATGAAGGAAGATTTACTTAAATATAAAGTTATCCACTTGAAAAAATTATTTTCATTTTAGGTTATTTTAGCTTTTCATGGAAACTACAATATTACTCATGAAATTAATCTAACGTCATACTAATTGCTGAGTGCAGCTTGTATCAGTAACAATACTGGAAATATGGGGAGTAATGTCACTACTTTGTTTATAATCAAGTAAAAACGTTACAACACCAAAAAAGTTGAACTAACATCTGCGTAGTATTCTGAAGGCACGAAAGGATGCAACCACTAAATCAAGCCTAACGGGGAAAAAACACAAATAAATGCAAATAATGGTACATCATGTAATCTTTTCTGAAAGAGAAACTACTAAAGATAAATGTA
The DNA here is from genome assembly GCF_949316345.1 of Pungitius pungitius. Lineage (NCBI taxonomy): Eukaryota > Metazoa > Chordata > Actinopteri > Perciformes > Gasterosteidae > Pungitius > Pungitius pungitius. Next base: position 10,240,366 of record NC_084914.1, read on the forward strand.
TGACATTTGCATAAGAACAAGCGAAAATGCGTTGGTACTACATAATCCGGTAATTTCTGTCTTTCACTGGGCTGAGGTCAAAATGGGGGATAAGTGTTAGCCCCTCCTAACAAATGGAAGTTGCAAACGCTTGTCTTGCGCACCCCCACCTCCGGCCTTCCCATTTGGCGAAAAGTTTTAAAAGGCAGAAATACCCCCACAACATTTCATGCCGGTCGTCCAAAAGGAGATTTCGGAGTTTTAATGGCCCATCGGAAGGTTAAACGCTGCGGGACGTTTAAAAAGGGCCTTAAAAACCTGTTGCCCACCCCTCACGTCGAGCAGGAGAATGGGGCACTAATGAACACAAAGACTCGGGCCACCAAAGTTTCTGTTGGGCGGCCAGAACGCAACAAAATGAAAATAAAAGTCACAGATTCTTGAGATATTGGTAAAATAGTGTTTTGAATTAAGCAAGATGGAGTAAATATGGCTTTAACGGGAATTCGTGGTGCCTGTTAAAGTGGTGTACTGTTGGTGGAGGTAGAAAAAAAAGAATACCCTAGAGTTACACCTAACTACGATTTTATTACCATTGCACCATTTTGTGTTATAAACCAGTGAGTACAGTGATCCAAGCTACGTTACTGAAACTCTTACATATCGATAGCGGGGGAAAATTAGCCATTTTAGCTACAGCCTGGAATGTTGTACCGTTAGATAAAACACACCATCAACGTGTGTCGACGTTAACGCTTAACGGCTAACGTTGATACGTTCGTTTCTCGAAAACCGTCATACTACATAAAGCCAAATCCTGGGGTCGCCGGGGGGGTAATTCAGTCCGGCAATATGCTAATGTGCTGTAACAGCTAACGTTATAGCCCACTGAAGTGAACAAAGAAATCTTTTCCACCACATATAAGCTAATGATTGTCGTAATAGTAATAACGCCGCGAGCTCGCTCAGGCCGAAGGGACGAAAAAATCCAAGACCCCGCTTTTCCCGGCTGTGGCACTCGGTTACAACTTGGAACGATGCGTTTAAAACTTGACTATTACTCCGGTAACAACGCGACAGGCGACTTCAGTTTCACATGCATTTGTTGCTCATGAATGTATACGTGTACACATATTTACCTGGATTCAATTATATGGCATCCAACAGAGAGAAATCGACGGCTGCAGTAGAGAGAAAAACAAAGTTGGGGATAGGATCCTTCCCCCCGTGGTCCGGACTGTGGGCTCGATGAAAATGAGGAAAGACAATATGAACCGCTCCTCCGTCACCTCGTCTGCTTGTTGTTTTCGTCACGAAACTGAAAACACGTTTCTAAACATAACGCTGAAGCCGCACTGTTTCCTTATTGTGAGAGAAAATGTAACAATTTCATTTTCCAAGTAGACATTTTAACAGCCTCCACATTGTCGGTTGCAATGAAGTAGATATCACTCCGCGGAACAGCCTACGGGGGGACATGGACGCTGGAACATTAGCGATGTCCAATCTCGACTCAAACGAACATAAGAAACAAAGCAGGCTTCAATACTCCTTCTATTAATGCAGCAGTTATTTTAAATAACACAACACACGTCGGTTTGTGGGTGTAAACACCACACAAAAGGACTATACTTGGCAATTCGCGGGGACCTATGTCGATGCGCGGATGAGGACAGCGGAAAGCCCAACAGCCTAGACTTGTAGAAGATGGAATGATAATATCGGAGGGGCGACCAATGGGGTACGACACACATTTGATTGACATGTAGGGCGTCCAAGTATATTTCATCATCAACCTTGAGGGCAGTCTCATTTTGCCTTAGGGTTTCATGCGTTTTAATTTTGTCCTCAAGCCCTGCCTGGGCTACAGAAAATATTCGCGTTTGTTTCTTAGTCTAGGAGAGATAATAAAATAAAAGTTATTTTTAGGATTGTAATTGGCTAAATTCATGGCATAAAACCTCAGATTACAGTGAATAAATACCATAACAGGCAATACATTTTATACCATGCACAATTCCATGAACTATTATTTATCATGCATTTGCAATACCCATTAACAAAGTAGTTAGTGTTTGGTAGGGTTTGTAGTTCCCCTACATGAATATCTCCTTAATAAGTAGCACATTTATAACCACACTAGTAGTCTCTCATATTTTACATCTATAGTATTTCACGTAGTCCACAAGTAATCCAATGGCATGGATTTAGCTTAGAAAATAGGATATAACAAAAACATTTGCTTTTAAGTAATGAGTGCAACATGTGTGAATGTGCAAGTGTGGAATTTTATTGATGTGTGGAGAGAGAGAGAGAGAAAGAAAAATAATAATAATGGTACAGTTGCTTTCTTTTTGCCGACCTGGCATCTTGGTGACTTTACATGCAGCATCTAACTCACCAAAGTGTCCTGGCTGCTATTTTCTCACAAGCTGTACCTTGGTGGTTATGTAAACAAGGCTGCAGTTAATGTCGGCGTTTGTTTTGAGACGTTCAAAAGAAAACCTCAACTGGTTTGTGGGGAAACAACCTAAATAACATCTGTGCTGGCCTTTACGAGAAAACTCAGCCATCCACTTTGTGGTTCACACACATACACAGACACACACACAGACTAAGCATGAGTTGGAGGCATGCAACTCAAGCACACACCTGTATGTCATTAACAGTGGGACTAAAGACTGGTTACCGTGTTATCTTTTTATGACTAAATAAATGTATAAAAAGGTAGGCTACAACAGAAAAGTTGACTCAACAGCAAAGGGAGGTTAGAAATGCATTGTTAAAGACAGATGCAGTTAAATGCATCTTTACGTTTTTTTCCAACATGGTTAGGAGTCAATGTGAGCACATCAACCTCATTATGACAAAGCTGGTATCATGTCAGAGATTCACTTGAGAAGCTCCTACAGCACACCTGGGGAAAGACGGTGCACGCTTTTGCCAGCCCCACACAAAACATCAAACAATATTTGGTTTGTTGCCTTTTAAAAAGTAGGACAAACGGCATGGAGGAAAAACAACATCAAGGATGCACGATAAGACTTAAGACACTGAAAAAAATGCTATATTTAGAGTGTAACTTCATCTTCGTTACCCTAAATGTGTACCCTCCTTGCCACCCACTCTTTCCTGGGCTCTCTCTTCTTCCAGATGACAGCTTAGTAAATGGGTTACCCCCATCTAGCCACCCACGCATCAGGTACAGTATGAAAACCTGGGGCATCCTGTTATGACTTCTTGTTTCCTGTTTCCTGCAAAAAAATAAAGCCCCCTCTCTCTTTCAAACACATGCAACCACACTCATATACTCCACCACTTGTCATGTAGAGCAGGCCTGGGATCAGCTGTTATAACACCACATTCCACATGTAGCAATTTGAGTGTCATAATCCTGCCTCAAGTATTTGGGTATTCAGTATTCAAAATATAAATATCAAACTTATTCAGTGGCGTGCTGTTTTTTGCAATTATTCCTAAACAACTCCATCTAATATCTAGGCGCATTTTTTACTGGGTATGACGGACATCAACGTTTTTGTGGCGACTGCGCAGCCCGGTAAAATTCTGCTGCATTGTGAGCAAGTCATTATGCTATAAGGTGACAAGAGCAGCTGTGTTTCCCCATTCTTCACAACATTTAATTTGGTTTTATTCCTTGTATACACATTCTCATTTCACATGCCAAGGAGGGAGGAAGATGTACAAGTGTCAAGGGACCACTGAAACGACGATAACAGCAGTGTGTGCTCATGTGTGAACTGTAGGCGCCCGTTCTCCACAAATATGAAAATAACACTGTTTGTGACACACAACATGCTGCCACTGCACACACCCTGCCAAGATACCTGAGCATTTCTCTCAACAGGGGTCGGCCACATCACTCTTAATGAGCAGGATTCTCTCTTCCTACCTGGGGTGTCTCTAATCTGCCATGCCGAATGCTTAGCGATGGTGTACATGGTTAATTGTCTTTGCCCAAACTCACAGCCTCGTTTCACCCTATGCTGCGGCTTCTCTTAAACCCAAACACAATTATGACATGCATGCTTCGGGCATAGTTCTGTAAATATCATGTTTGGTTCGGTGCTTTTTTTGTATTGATGCATGTCTGAAAGTATTCATGTTATGATTTTTATGTTCTAAAGACCCCTCACTACTCTTTCTTGTTTTTCTCACGAGCAAAAGCACAATAGCATCCAGTTCTTTTTCGTTTTTTAGCTCGATCCTCCCCTCCCCCTTTCTTGCAGATTTGAATTCATTAGCAATCAAAGAGCCACTGACAAACGCCCAATCTTAATTACCCTCTCATTTGCATATGTGCATATTAATGACTGCAGACTTTGCTGTTTTTCTGCTGCAGTAGTCCCCCTCCCATCAACACTGCTCAGACTAGCCAGCCCACACATTGCAACACTACGTCTTTCTATTAGCTCAACACCTCACATTTCATCCTCAAGTTGACAAGATATTCAAGAGAAGACATTGTATTATTACAACCAGAAACGAGCCAAACAGATGAATCATTGTATTCATAATTTAAATGCAGAACTAATGTTATCAATGGGGCTGTAATTCAGTCCCGCTTTGCTTTTCAGTCACAATAAACATGCGTTAACTTGGTTGCAGCATTGTAAGCACAAAACACTACACATACAGTACCAACTATATTTTTATATTTCTATTGGGCAGCATACTTTTGTTAGTAATCGAACCAAAGTCCTCAGTTCATTTAATGTGAGTGCTTCCCCCTTCTGGTGAAAATAGTGGATAAACAGTGAGGTGGTACTCAAAAACAGACATAATTTTACAATACATGGCCATTTATTGACAAGTCAATGACAATACCATTCAAACATCTATATTGTTACTTAGAGGAGGAAGTAGACAAATAGAAAAAAAACAAAAAGGGAAAAACGCCCAGATTCTGCTGCGACACAGGATGCAGTTCAATGGCAAATCCATGTCCTGTTGTTTACATCTTCGCAAATACAATGCAACAATAATTTGCTCCCACTGAAACTGATCAGAGTCCCAATGCCGCTTTCTCACATGATGAAAGCAGTCCTGTTACAGCAGGTACTGTCCAGGGATGAATCTCTGTAATCTTTTTTAAAAGGCAGCCTCTACCCCACTGCAGCTAATGTGAAGCTAATGGTAACACATGTTAACAACCCCAACCTACAAAGGATGCAGAGGCTCCATTTACGGTTGCAACTTTTTACATTTTTTGGCTTTGAGCAAGGGTCATGTTAAAATATATTAAACAGTGTGCTTCACTCCTAGTTATCTCCACATTTTAAGAAATCAGTCACATCTCCAATTGGATAAAACATCCGAGACTCAATCATCTCTCTAAAACACAAGACACACCTGGGTGCATAACCCAAAATTTGATCATAAAATAAACGCATTCTCACATTTCTAAATATGTCTGCATAAAATATATTAAAAATATTCATGCATGCATCTGTGTGTACGGATGCATAAACGTGATTGTAATACCTGGGCGGTACACACTCGTGCTGTACATACAGTGTCTTTCCTGGAGTACTCAGTGGAGTTATTACGACAGATGGAGACTCCTTGAGAACTTGAGAACATAGCAAACAGGATGTGTATGTGGTTGTGAGGTGCCCGGCAGCGGCTTCTCCATGTTCTTACATCTACATACTGTGTGCATGAATGAGTGTGTGTGTGCGTGTGTGTGATTAGTCTGCAGTGCGCGCTGGACTTTTGGGTTGGTTTAGTCCCATGGTTTTACAAAGCCAACCAGCAAAGTCCACCTCCTCCACCTCAGACCGCTTGATAAACATATGGTTCTGCAACAAAACATAAAATCAATACAAATAGCACATTGGATATTAAAAACACAATGTCCTAACGGTAGCTCTCAATTTAAGGGTTGTGAGAATAATAGTTGTGATCTCAAATTTTTCAAAGAAAATTTGGGAGCATGAATTCAAACTGAAGCCGTGGTCCACCTGAGGACACTCACCGTCAACATTTTCAAGTCGGCCCTGTCAGCTGGATTTTTGATGAGACTAAAAATGACAGACAAAAGCGGACTCTTTCAAAGAGAACATTTCATTCATGGATGAAAAAAAAGATTATGTTTGTTAAAAGGACAAATTAACTATTTTCAGGGTTAAAATGTTGTCTTACCACTTCGTCACAAAGTCCTGGAAATCAGAGGTGAAAACACCATGTGGTAGTTTGGGAGGAGGCTGAAACGCAGCAGAAAGTTGAATGAACATGTTAACTGATTTTATAAGGATGACACTAAATACTTTATGGAACCAGGGAAGAGTTTTTAAATGTTCTTTGCAAAACGTCTGAGATTCTTACCTCATTTACTATGTAGTCCAGTAGTTCAAAGATGGCCATGGCAGGTCCGTGAGCTGGAAAAACACACACACACACGCACACACACAATATGATGTCAGTGTCACAAATCAATAGCTGAAGGCATTTAGCAATGAGGGACTGACCAGGTTGGCATCCCTTTGTGCTTACTACTGAGGTTGCATTATTTCTCATGCTGCCGCTCAAAGCTGCATCCGTTTAAATAGCTATTTTACACAGTTGTGAGCGTTGCTCACCGCTGACAGGTCTCCCCGATGGTCGCGGTCTGGGTGAAGTGCTCTGAGTCTCTCCTTCCCTACCACTCAAGATGGAACGTCCAAATATTGCCTCCAGTTCTTTGGCATCTGGAGGAGGGATGGGGTAGCGTCCGATTGACATCTCCACAAGGGAGAGCCCCATACTCCACACATCTGATTGCACAGAATAGTGGGTTCCCTGCAATCTCTCAGGCTATACAGCAAACACATCAAAAATTAACAATTACATTTATTAAAAAGATATAAGGTACAGTTGCGTACTGCATGAGCCTTAAATTACTTGAAGTTGAATGGATAAGATATTGTTTATTTCTAATCCAGTAAAGTGAAGCATCTAAACTGTGTTGATCTTTTCAAGGCAAACAAACAAACAAACATACCGACATGTAGGATCTTGTGCCAACGAAGGAATTGGCCAGAGAGTCTATGAGCTGCCCGCTTACACCGAAGTCACACAACTTGATCTCCCCCCGTGAATTCACTAGTATATTTGAAGGCTTAACATCTGGGGGTGAAAAAAGGTACAAAAAAATATTACCGGACTGGCAATCTACAACAGAATGTGGTTAAAAACATCTTCAATTCCAAGAATTGTTGAGACTGAAACCCTAAAATGAACATTCAGATTTGAGTTATTTTTGGCATTATGTTATATTAATGTTAATTCACGCTTTAACTGACTACAATGCACTATGAAGTGAGTAACAGTAATCAACCATTTGAAAAAATGACTACCTCTATGCATGATTTGATGTTTTTCTCTTAGGTACACAAGTCCTCTCAAAACCTGTTTGGAAGGGGAGAGAAATTACACACGTCAATAATCATATGAAACCGTAATGTGAAAATAAGTCAGAAACAACCAAAGACCCATCCAGGCCCAGAACGTGTGTGTGTGTGTTTTTATTCTTTATGTTAAGGTCTTCATTTCTTTTGAGCCTAATACAGTTGGATGAAAGAGCGAGTGATAATATTATGGAAGATCTTGTAATACCACATAACAATACAAATGTAGAAGATAAACATTAACTTACAGCGATGCTAACTTTGCCCAGAATCTCTTCAGGGATCCTTTTTGCTTTTTTCAGCACCTGGTCCAGAGATCCACCATCCTGCAGAGTTAAGGGAGATACTGAACAATACTGCTTCCCACGTCTGATCCGTCTCCACCACCACTGCCACCCTTGTAGCAGCGCACCCAACCCCATCGGTTTTCCCCTACACGAGGTGAGGCCATAGGAATGAGAGATCAGGGGTGGCGCGTCACTCCTTTGGGCTGTGCCTGTCCAGGCAAGCCCGGCCATCAGACGCTCTCCATGTGGGCCTGGCTCTAGATGCGGGTCCTGGACTTCCTCCGAGACGGGGATCTCCTTCCTCTTCCGCTATCTCATAGGATCTTTGCGAACCATTCTTAGTCCGGTCCCTCGCCTGACACCACTTTGTCAAGGGTAACCCTACCAGGAGCACCAGCCCCCAGATTCAAAGAGACACACAAGCCTCTCCATCACAATAAGGCGATGGCTCCCCAGAGAGGGAGGCATAGGTTGTGATTCAAATCGATAGAAAAAGCTTATCTTGTCTAAAATGGTATTTCAAAGAAAACGAAAATGTCCTCCCCATTATTCTTATGTTCTGTGAGCACATTTACAGAGTGAGCACTGGTCTTCTGCATAACATATACAGGTGAAACTCTAAAAATTAGAATATCGTGCAAAAGCTCATTACTTTCAGTAATTCAAATTGAAAGGTGAAACTAATATATTAGTACATATTATATAGCTATAATCATCAAAATTATATCAAATAAAGGCTTGAAATCTCTCACTTTGCATGTAATGAGTCTATATAATATATTAGTTTCACCTTTTAAGTTGAATTACAGAAAGTAATGAGCTTTTGCACGATATTCTAATTTTTAGAGTTTCACCTGTACAAGTCTGGTTGATCAAGGAGAATTTGAGATTTGCATTTGAACTGTTTATCAATTGATAATATTTATTTTAACATACAACAAGAACTGACACATATAGAAAGGCCATTGAGGATTCAATACACCAGTGTCACATTCCTTGAAATAGGCCAAAAAAACCTCTATGATCAGTAAAAGGTTGAGATGTCATATAATAACAAATTTGTAAATGGGAAAAAGACATTAACATTCCTTTGGGGAAGAGTTGATGAATACAAATACCTTAATTTCTACCAAAAGACATTTCAATTTTCTCACCATGTGCTCCATGCAGATGCTGATCTCTCCATCGCTGTAAAATGCCCCATAGAATCCCACAATGTAGGGAGAGTTGCACTCATGCAGCACCTGAAGCTCTCTGATGATTTGGTTTCTGAATGCAGGTTTAATTTCAAGATGAATAAGCTGAACAGAAAAGAGAATGTTTATCTTGAATGAGTTTTACTGTATGATCAGTTTGTATGGGATCAATGTTTTATTACCAGTTTTGGCATGACTTTTAAATTTTTTTACAGCAGCAGCCAGTTTCATATTCACGTTCATATTATTAGTATAATTAGTAGCTTACCTTTCTGGCCATGATTATTCCAGAAGACTTATGGCATTCCTTATTGACAACTCCTCCGTTGCCTGCACCCAGCTCACAGACACGATCAAAGTCGTCATCTCTCAACTCACCCACCTGTGCCTTTTGGGTAAGGAAAGCTTCTAACCTTTTCTTCTGTTGTTCATCCATGTCCAACTCTTCCAAAATGAGTTTAAGTGCTTCTAAATTGGCCCTGGGAAAAAAACAACAAGAAACATAATTAAAGCGTGTCTTCTGTAGAAACGATATTTAGTTTGTACAGTATATTAGTGTGGTGAGTAGAATGACTTACTCAGACGTAGTATCAGTATTGGGGAAGGTGGATGAACCATTCCCAGCTGGAGCAATGTTTAAGGGCACTGGTCTCTTCTTAGGAGCCATGTTCACTTATGGATTAACTATGAAGTGGGCTGATTTTAGTGTTTGTTTTTTGTTATTCTTTTTTAACAACTAATAATTTAACAATCTTAACCCTGCTGGAAATGACGGTGGTCGGAGGTATCATCTACCGGAATACCTGTCCTGTAAGTGAACTGTCAGTGATCAGGTGGGGCAGTTAACAATAGTAAATGTAACCTAATTTAAGTATTGGGTTCAACGTTTAAAGCTCGGCCTCAGACTTAGGTTATGCGTCTCCGATTCGAAAAACTATTGAGCAACACTGTAAATTACCAAAAAATAGGCACTACGACGCCGTCGGCTACCCTCGTAGCTGGATTACATGGACGCTAGCTAGCAAGCTAACACTAAATGATTTGTTTTGAATGATGAGGCTTAACAGAAACGTTACTTAGACCGTTAAGCACGATGACTAACATTATGGCCACTGTCCTGAAGTCAAATATGTGAATTTTAAAAGATTATATGCTGAACAATCAACAACATGGCGTCAAACTAAAATATTTCAAAATCATCAGCAGTGGCTCTTAAAATTAGCCAACTAGCTTCATCTGCTAACGTTAGCTAGTTAGCTAGCTGTTGCATGACAGTACCACAGGTGACGCTAGCTGAACAGACGCTGTGACAGCGTCGTGTCCCCAATCAGGTGTTCCCGTTAGCAACACCCGACCAATGGAGCAGGAGTATCCGTCTATTACTTTGCCCCTTTATTTCCTCTAGCAGGTAAGTTTTATGGTCGCTAAAGACACCGGTCCGAGTAGCAGAGACGGGGATCCAGGCCCAGTACTTGACACTGCCTCTCTGATTGGATTACCGTTAGCACACACTATTTGTTTTAACCCTAGACTATCTCACGCATCCTACCACATTTTAACCAATCAAACAAACGATAGCAACGCGTAGCAGCCAATCAGAGGCAGTAGTAGGGCGGGACCTCGTAGCTTGTTGCAAATATAGGAGAAGTTTGCCTTGCCATGCTTCCTGCCCTTTGGAAATGTCCCTAGGTGTGTAGGCCACAACTGTGCTAAATTAGGTTTAGTCAAACATCATGATCTTGCAGAACTTTCTGAAGGCAAAACTACCTTTCATGTGTTTGTTTTTGCTTACCATCCTATGAAAAACGTAGGGAAACGGGATTATGTAAAAAAAAAAAAAAAAGTACAGCTAAAATAATGTTCCAAGGATATACTGGCCACACCCACCACTATCTGCTGCTCACAGTTCCTTACAAATGTATCTTGTTACAAGTTCAGTACAGTCCATGCATGATCAAATTCTAAAGATATTATTCAACCAGTGCTGTTTATCAGAATATTAATGGCTGCTTTCAAATTAAATGCCATTCCAATAGGTTGTGGCATAATTATTCAACAGTATTTAATTTCAGCATTGTGGCAGGAGAATATTAACAATATTAAAATATTAATACCAGTAATACTATCATAGCACTAAAGCAAGTGCCATGCAGCTGCATTTCGTTGTGCACCCATGGGTTGTACAATGACAATAAATAATCCCTGAACCATGATCCTTTAAATATACTTTTCTAAAATAAACTATAGATTCAGAAAATTACCATTACAAAGTACCATTACTTGTATCAAACACGGATACAAATATTTTCAAGATTACATAAATGAAAAGACCTGAAAAACTAAGAAGTTCCTTCTCGTAAACAACATTAAACAACCAACTGCTTTTCATGTATATTCGCTACACTGTTGTTGTGTGATTTTATTTCAGCAGAGGGCGCTCGTGCTTATTTCTTTACAGCCTTCAGTATCTCCCTGGAATGAAGCACGGTGTAGAAAATTCATCCCATCGATAAAATAATAGGTTTTCCATTATAATACTGTACTGAATGATCTTTCAATGATTTACATCAGATATTGCAATAATAAGGGGTGTGAATTTATATGTATGCGAAGCCATATGTTTAGTTGGTCACATGACAAGAGCGGTTTACTTCCTGTCGTCAAGAGGACGGCTGCACCAAAACACCGCCAAAAAAGGATAAAAATGTAAACTTACAGATAAGCTAAACAATTTTAGTGCACATCATCTGGAAGATGTGCCGTGTTTATATGCATTTATTTTCTGCAATTACTCTTCGTTCAGTGTTGTTATTAAATGAGTAAACATATTGATTGCAACTCAGATCTACTGGCCTTATACCAGTGCATCTCCCATTACATACTATTTACTTAGGTAGAACAAGAACTATGTGTTTACTTATCTACCCTCCTTTTTTGATTTTACTTTGAATGAGGATCTGGAGGAACTAAAGGCCTCTGTCTAGCTTCGTCTTTATTAGATACCTTTCAATAACATTATCAACATGTTAAACTAGACGGGCTGCAGCAGATTAAACCTGGTGCCACTTTTAACAACAGAAAAGGCTACATTTGTCGAAACGCTCTGCACAAGCGGAGCCTGTGGTCTCTGAGACCCGGCCCTCGATAACAGGAGAATAATGGATGGATGAATGAAAAATGTTGCCTGCTCTGATGAGTCTCGATTATTGCTGCAACATTTTGATATTATGGTTATAATTTGACATGAAAGAATGGATGTATCCTGATTGTATAAAACGTTCAGGCTTCTGCTGAGATGGCATTGGGGGTATTTTGTTGGCATATTTTGGGCCCATTAGTAGAAATTGAGCACTATTTAAATGTCAGAAATATACAACAGAAAGCAAATATGTCATGGTACCATATGAAAACAAAATTGTAACATTCCATATGTTTGGTTTGAATATAAGGCCAGATAGTATAAGGCAAGTGCATGTAGGCTCCTCCTCACCTTTTTGTTTTTCTGATACACACACAAAAGAAACAGAACGGTTACGTTGGATTTTCTAGTCAAAAGTATCACCTGTGTCAGTTTTTACTATTTAAAATGGAGAACAATAGGTTCCACAACATGAGAAGTAAAAATGAATGAGTTCATTGATTAATTTACAAAAAAGTAATATAATATAACATATGTTGATTTAATACTGAATATTTAATACTATAATTTAGGCATTAAAAAGGCCTCACCCAATGAATTCAGTCAAAAACATACTCCCTGAAAGTATTTGCGGTTTGCCTCTCATTTAAATGGTAAATGTCAAATTTATTTTAATAAAAATAAAACTAATTGAATGGAATCTCCAGGGAAGAGAAAGAACATTGTCCTCTTTACCGATGCAAACAAATGTGTGTATGAGAGTGACTAGCAGGGAAACTCCATGCAGATGGTTTTCTTCTATACTTCACAGTTTATATAATAAAGCTTCAGAAAACCCAGCATGTGGGTCATCAGTTAAGATTATTTTGTCAAATGTCCAATGTTGTGAACCTGGCCATCTGTTTTCCCTAAAATGAGCTTTACTTTTCAAGGTTGTGAATGAAAAGGGGATGGAATAAGCATTCATAAAGTAATCATGTTGTGTCGTGGTTTGCATTGTTGTAAAGCGGTATCAGTATACTTTTTTAATTGAATCTCATCTTCTGTTTTTAGGTTTATTTTCTATCATCTTCCACTTGGGACTACAGGTGACAAAATAGCCTTACGGCTAACTCTGGCACATTTACAGTAATGTTTTTATTGATGTGCACTGTCCCCTATCAAATTAACCAATAAATAAATGTTGTACCAATATGAACTGAGAAGCGGTACAACTTTTTAAAGGAACCTTTAAACCTTTAAAAAGGAATGTTGAAGACATAGGTCAATTGGCAGAAGTAGGTAAAAGCAAATATTACTAAAAGAAAGCACAAATAAGAAAATTTAATTTAATTTAAGTCCTGTAAACAAAAGTGTAAGGTGTGGGTGTCAGGGCTCCAGAAGAAGGCAGCGGAACATACCGTTTTGAATATAAGTTTTATTTGTGACAAGCTCGTGCTCCACTTGAGAGGCGTCCCGGTCACTCGTCTCTTTCGCTCGCCGCCTCCCTGGAACTTATATGGGGACACAATTGATCATTATTTCCCCCCAGCTGAGGCTTATTTCCTCCACCTGGCGCTGTTCCCGGAACCACTCCCCCTCTCTTCCCCCCTGCAGCCGAGCCGAAACCACGCCCGCCACCACATACCCCCACCGCCCGACTTAGGCCGGGGAGATGTCCGGCCTAGCCCACTCCCCCCCTCCTCCCTCGAGAGGGCGGGAGAGGAAGTCTGCCACGACCATCTGCGTCCCCGGCCTATGGACCACCTTGAAGTTAAAAGGCTGTAGAGCCAGATTCCCCTGCCCTGGCGACAGGGGAATCTGCCAGTAGCCCTAAGTTAAATCCAGGGTCGTAAAAAAACGTCCAGTGCCCAGCCGGTCCAGGAGTTCGTCGACCCGGGGCATTGGGTAGGCATCGAATCGTGACACGTCGTTCACCCTGCGATAGTCCACACAGAACCGTACAGCCCCATCTTTCTTAGCCACCAGAACGATGGGGCTACACCAGGCACTGTTGGACTCTTCTATTACCCCCATCTTCAACATAGCCGCTTATTCCTCCCGAACCACTTTTCTTTTGTGTTCGGGCATCCTGTAGGGTCGTGACCTTACCGTCACCCCTGGGGGAGTCTCGATGTGGTGAACTATCAGGTTGGTCCGGCCAGGCAGGGGGGAGAACACATCAGCAAACCGCTTCTGCAACTGGGCAATGTCTGTCCTCTGGTCCTCAGAGAGACGGCCCTCACACGGGGGCGGGGTGGGATTGGCCGCTTTTGGCACCTCCAGGCCCAGGTCCTCTTTCTGATACTGAGGAAACCAGAGAAACAGACTCCACCTCCCTCCAGGCTTTGAGGAGGTTCAGGTGGTATATTTGTGTATCACCGCCCCTGTCAGACCGCACCACCTAATAATCAACATCCCCCACTTGGCGTGTGACCTCGAAGGGCCTTTGCCACTTAGCCAGGTGTTTAGAGTTGGAAGAAGGAAGTAATACAAGTACCTTTTCTCCCGGTGTGAATTGTCTCAGCTTGGCTCCTCTGTTGTACAGCCGTTGTTGCCGTTCCTGGACCTGGAGCAAATTCTCACGTGACGTCCTACCCAGAGTGGAGCTTTGCTCTCAGGTCCAGGACGTACTGGATCTCATTCTTGCAGGGGCTCGGACCTTCCTTAATAAGGTCCAGCACCCCCCTCGGTGTCCTGCCAAACAAAAGTTCAAAGGGAGAAAATCCTGTGGAGGCCTGGGGGACCTCCTGGACTGCAAACAACAGAGGATCAAGCCATTTGTCCCAATTACGTTGATCTTTGCTAATAAATTTACGGATCATGGACTTCAGTGTCTTATTCATACGTTCTACCAGCCCGTCTGTCTGCGGGTGGTACACACTAGTACGAATGGACTTAATGCCCAGTAACCCGTAAAGTTCTCTCAGTGTGCGCGACATGAACGATGTGCCCTGGTCCGTCAGAATCTCTTTCGGGATTCCGACCCGGGAGATGACCTGAAACAGAGCCTGCGCGACACTCTTCGCCGAGATATTGCGCAATGGCACTGCCTCCGGATATCGGGTTGCGTAATCCATGAGGACTAACACAAAGCGATATCCGCGTGCGTGCCGGTGGAATGGCCCGATGAGGTCCATCCCGATGCGTTCAAACGGAACCTCAACCAATGGTAGAGGACGTAACGGCGCCCTCGGGATGGCCGGGTGATTAACCAACTCACACTCCGGGCAGGACGCACACCAGCGGCGCGTGTCCCCCTGGATGCCTGGCCAATAAAATCGGGTCATTATCCGGTCTAGTGTTTTCTCGTACCCCATCTGGCCCGCCATCGGGTTATAATGAGCCGGCGTCCTCGCTCGGTCCCTCGGCTCGCTGGGGTCCTCCGCCAGGGTGATGGCCGCTTCCAGAGTCGGAGGGCGGTGGTACTGGACCCACGCTGCCGTCTGGGCCGGGAGCCCCTCCACGAACTGCTCCATTACCACCCTCTCAATTTCGGCCTGCACCCCTCCCGCCTCGTTCGGCAGTAACCACCAAAAATACTACAATGTTTGAGGGAAAAGCCCACATTTTCTGTTATTGCAGCTTTCTTTTTAAAGTTTAAATGATTAGTGGAAGTTTCACTTCATATTCAATGGTAAAATACATCTAGTTGACTGGAGGAGCAGTTGGTGTATGAAGTTCTAGCATAAATAGCTGCTTGTCAGTGAGACGTTCGATGTGTGACCATTCTCAACTGGACCCCCACTTTTTATTGAAGTCTTTTCTTTCTTTCTCTTCTCTTTATTTTTTGGTTTCATGACTCCGGGTTTTCCTCCACCTGCTCTGTGCCGTCACATCATTCACCTGCCCTGTGCAGTTCTATCAAAAGCCTCCACCTGTCACGTGTTCTCCCGCGTTCTTTGTTCCTTAGTAACGAACGTACGGTGGCCGAGACGGTAAAACTCCGCATTCTCAAGATGTGGCGTCTGAACTGGTTGAAGTGCGCGTGTCTCGAATTACTGACTTCCGGCACCAGTAAACGGAGCAGCCAGGTCCACATGAACTTCTCTGCTGGCCGCCCAGCCCCGAGCTGTTAAACGGGTCTTCGTCTCCACGCACATCGTCTCTGGAGTTCCGCGTCTTTGGACTGCTAATAGTTAGCTAAACTGAGACAGCTGAGCTAAACCAAGGAAGGGCACACTCAGACTCGCCGAAGCGTAAAATAGTCGTCGCGGTCCGTATCGGTGCACAAGAACCACCGCTGCCCCACAGTGACCGAGCGGTCTGGGACGTTCACGTGACACGTTAATGACCGCCGTCACGGCGATTACGTTGGAATCGGTAACCGTGGTCACCGTGGTGACGCATTACCAACGTCACGACATGTGACCAAGTGCCTAGGAACAGAGTGCTTTATCAAATCGAACTGAAGACATCAGTACAAAGGTTGTGCTTTTTGTCTAGTAAAGGATTTTAAGTGTATTCAATAAAAATAAATGCATTATTTGACTGCAATGGAAGGTGAAACATTGTCAAATTTTAGTTCAACATCTAGTCAGAGCCACTACTCGACTGCAATGGATGGTGAAACATTGTCAAATGTTAGTTCAACATCTAGTCAGAGCCACTACTCGACTGCAATGGATGGTGAAACATTGTCAAATTTTAGTTCAACATCTAGTCAGAGCCACTACTCGACTGCAGTGGAAGGTGAAACATTGTCAAATGTTATTCCAACAACCAGTCAGAGCCACCATTCGACTCTGACTGCAACAAAAGAAACATTTTTAAAAGCTGACTTCAGTAAAACATTTAGTCTGGAGAGCCAACAATCGACTGCAATGAAAGTTAAAGCATGGTTAAATGCTAACTTCGATGAAACATTTAGTCTGGAGAGCCACTACTCAACTGCAGTGGATGGTGAAACATTGTCAAATGTTAGTCCAACAACCAGTCAGAGCCACTACTCGACTGCAGTGGAAGGTGAAACATTGTCAGATGTTAGTTCAACATCTAGTCAGAGCCACTACTCGACTGCAGTGGAAGGTGAAACATTGTCAGATGTTAGTTCAACATCTAGTCAGAGCCACTACTCGACAGCAGTGGAAGGTGAAACATTGTCAGATGTTAGTTCAACATCTAGTCAGAGCCACTACTCGACTGCAGTGGAAGGTGAAACATTGTCAGATGTTAGTTCAACATCTAGTCAGAGCCACTACTCGACAGCAGTGGAAGGTGAAACATTGTCAGATGTTAGTTCAACATCTAGTCAGAGCCACTACTCGACAGCAGTGGAAGGTGAAACATTGTCAGATGTTAGTTCAACATCTAGTCAGAGCCACCATTCGACTCTGACTGCAACGAAAGAAACATCAGCCATCATCATTGAGAGTGACCCACAAAATCGGTGGGACGAAGCAGGATGCAGGGCCGTGGCGGAAAGTCTGCTGGATCTGCTAGTGGGTGACATGCCAAAACACCTCAGCAAAGTCACAGTTGATTCAATGACCCAGCGGCTCCTGGAAAAACTACAACATGTTCATGTGCCCGGCGAGGCGCGAAGACACAACATCAAGAGGGCTGGCAAGAAAGCCTACAATCACTTTGTGCTGGAAGTTGGCTGGATGAGAAAAATGCAGAACATGATCATGCGCGATCACGAGATTTTGGAGGATGAAATCTGTACACAACTAGTAATACACATGATAAAGCCAAAGAAACCCCCCCGTTTCACCAGGTTCTGCAATGCCGTGGGCAGACAGTTGGCTGGCTTTTTCTGTATTCCAGAAAGCTTTGATGAATGAAGAGTCAGGAGTCAGGAGCAGCACTAGAGCTCCTTTTATTAGAAGATAATGGTTATAAAGGTATAACCGTAAAGGGTTTTCTCCGAGTACTTCGTGTTTATCCCACTTTAATGCATATAATGTTATTGTATGCAACAAAAAAGACCCCTTAACTGCTGGTACAGCAAAATGAATCCTCTGCTATTTAGGCTGTATAGTGTATAACTTTCTGTTCAAAGAACTTTTGAAAACACATGCAGAAGTATGTGAATTCATTTCATTAACTTGAAAACAGAGGCATGCTGTAAAAATGTGGTTAAACAGAAATGGGCTTGTTGTGCAACACAGCTTAAACAACACAGGAAAGGAGACACACTACATCTAATAACATGGGAAAACCTGCTTTTCCAGTGGGTTTGACACAATATAGAAAAAGGAACATTTGACAGAACACTATGAAAGTATATGAAAATTGCATCAGGTGTTATTTGGTACCATTCTGTGTGCATTCTGACCTCATGATCACATAGGCCCACATGAGTGAAATTGTAGGTTATTTTGCATGTATATATTTCCGCTGGACTATTCAGTAATTTATTTGCTGTCTTGTGTTGCACTTGCTGATGTTGGACTGTTAGGAAAGTTGTTGTCAAGCCCACTCTCACCGTTTTCCCATGTGACATGCACGCTTTTGCAGGTTTTCACATGCACTCACGGCACCCATCCAATTTCCTATGCTAAAAAAAAAAAACTGCGCTGGTTCAGGTCTATCCGGGTCCGACCAGGCAGGGGGGAGAACACGTCAGCAAACTGCTTCTGCAACTGGGCAATGTCCGTCCTCTGGCCCTCAGAGAGACGGCCCTCACACGGGAGCGGGGTGGGATTGGCCGTTTTTTGCACCTCCGGCCCCAGGTCCTCTCCTTCGGATACTGAGGAAATCAGAGAAACAGACTCCGCCTCTCTCCAGGCTTTGAGGAGGTTTAGGTGGTATATCTGTGTATCACCGCCCCTGTCAGACCGCACCACCTCAGAGACGACGTCTTACTTAGCCAGGAGTTTAGAGCTGGAAGAAGGAAGTAATACAAGTACCTTTTCTCCCGGTGTGAATTGTCTCAGCTTGGCTCCTCTGTTGTACAGCCGTTGTTGCCGTTCCTGGACCTGGAGCAAATTCTCACGTGACATCCTTCCCAGAGTGTGGAGCTTTGCTCGCAGGTCCAGGACGTACTGGATCTCATTCTTATAGGGGCTCGGACTATGGAAGTAAATCTGTGCCATCGGGGGTTGAAATAAAAAGTTGATTGAATTTCTAGCACTGAATATTTATGCATTGAAATTATGTACCTGAATGTTTTTCAACATTAAAACACCGCAAAAAAAAATCACAATTTTTTTGGGTTGAATATTGTAACCTCTATTTCGAATATTTCAACATTTTTTTTTTTTAGGTTGAATTTTTTTGCGGTGTTTTAATGTTGAAAAACATTCAGGTACATAATTTCAATGCATTAATATTCAGTGCTAGAAATTCAATCAACTTTTTATTTCAACCCCCGATGGCACAGATTTACTTCCATATCGGACCTTCCTCCCAGTTTTCCTTAATACGGTCCAGCACCCCCCTCGGTGTCCTGCCAAACAAAAGTTCAAAGGGAGAAAATCCCGTGGAGGCCTGGGGGACCTCCCGGACTGCAAACAACAGAGGGTCACAACCCAGTCTCCAAAAAAAGCGTTGGTCCACCGTGATCAACGTAGTCGTGTTACGTTTCCCCCCAAAATAACGTTACTATGTTACGTTTCTTTTGGCCCATTCATTTACATTGCTTTGCAAATAGGTCACGTGACTATCAAGTTTACCGTCAGCTAAAAGAAAAACATGGCGGACGGTCAGCATATTCTCTGTGAAAAACACAATATTTTAAGAAAGCATCAGCATTTGTATGCATTTCGATGGCATTTCTAGCGAGAAGTAGGCGTTATTCTTTCATAATCTTCTATCAGAGACTGTAGAAGACCTTCCGTTTATTCGTTTCTGCGAAGATTTGAGTGTCTCTTTGGGAAAGCGTGGCTACGCAATGCCTTTTACGGCGCATTATTAAAAAAAAAAACACTTCCAGGGGGGGCGGTGAGGAGGTGTTCGTACGGTGGCCGAGAAGGTTCAGACAAATACAAAAGCCACAACACACCCGCAAATGCCACAACACAACATGAACGCCACAACACAATCGCAAATGCCACAACACAACACGAACGCCGCAACACAAAATACAAAAGCCACAACACAATCGCAAATGCCGCAACACAACACGAACGCCACAACACGAAAGCGAAAACGGAAGTAGCTAAGTAACTGCCCACGGGAGCGAGCGTATTTTTGACCAACGGTGTTACGTGCCTACTGGTTTTTGAACCTACTGGTTTGGCTACGCGTGCGTGTTTGTTTTGCCCCGACAGCGGCAGATGTTGTCTGCCTCGGTCACCTGATCCGTCACACATTCGCAAACATATTGCTGAAAATGTTCAAAATGCATCCCATATCCAATGCAGCGATTATGATTGTATAAGTGAGCACCACATCACTGCCACGTATAAAGAAATAAATGAAAGAACATACATTTATTAAAAGATTGCCGCAACCTGGATTCGAACCCATGCAGTCGAGCAAAATAGCAAAACTTTATAAGACGTTGGCGCTACACCGTCGGCCAACCAAGCTGTCAAATGCCACTGCTGATTTTACTACTTATCATGAAATTGCAAATCGTCAGTGGCAAGAACATCTTTTGGTTCAGGGTGAGCAAAGACAACTGGTTTTTGGTGGCGTAGCGTGAAATACATAGTTCTGTCAGGTTTTCTAGCACATTGCCCAAGTAGGATTACTCTCTTAATAACATCTAAACGCGTAGCCAAACCAGTAGGTTCAAAAACCAGTAGGCACGTAACAACGGAGCTGGAGGATGCCAGATCGTTTAAGTAAGTGAAACGTGATTCCTTGCGGCTATTTAACTAACAAACTAACGTTAGCTAAATGGCGCCACGCATCTTTTAGCCAACGTTAGTTAAATTCTAACTGTAGCCGCAAGGAATCACGTTTCACTTACTTCTTAAACGATCTGCCATCCTCCAGCTCCGTTCGTCAAATATACGCTCGTTCCCATGCGCGTTCCTCCAA
The DNA here is from genome assembly GCF_949316345.1 of Pungitius pungitius. NCBI lineage: Eukaryota > Metazoa > Chordata > Actinopteri > Perciformes > Gasterosteidae > Pungitius > Pungitius pungitius. Next base: position 10,261,289 of record NC_084914.1, read on the forward strand.
AATACGCTCGCTCCCGTGGGCAGTTACTTAGCTACTTCCGTTTTCGTTTTCGTGTTGTGTTGCTGCGTTCTGTTGTGTTGTGGCATTTGCGATTGTGTTGTGGCTTTTGTATTTTGTGTTGTCGCGTTCGTGTTGTGTTGTGGCATTTGCGGGTTTGTTGTGGCTTTTGTATTTGTCTGAACCTTCTCGGCCACCGTATGTTCGCCCTCAGAGCGGAGCGTCATTCTCGCTCCACACGTCTCCTCTTTTTACTGGACAGGAAAACGGGCGATCTATCCCTCGTGGGTCTGGCTCGATTCCATTGGCTCTGCCCTGTGCGTGAAGTGGCCGTGAGGCCTCCACTAAAATCTCTCTTTATTTGTTCTGCTTTACTCAATAAAAGTAAAACCTTTACAGATATACTGTCCACACACTAGGCTAACATAACGGAGACTTCCAGGCTTTGTGCATTATGTTTTATGGGGATAAAGCCCCTGTAAGTAGTTTTTTCCCAAGCGAAACTGAGTTTCTTCTTTTTTTTTGTGTGTCCCATACAAATATCAAAATATATATACTGATTTTCACATCCAAACACACTCACCTCTGTTCCCTTGTATCATGACAACAAGAAATTTCAAGATAAACCTTTTGCTTTCATAAATATGACAGTTTTAGTGTGTAAATGCCCAGCAGTGGGGCCCCTATCGGGCCATTTGTTAGATGGGTTGGATGGGTTACCGACTAAAATATACGCCCCCACCCCCTAACTAGAATAAGCAATTTTATGGAGATATAAACATAATCGAAGCACTTACAGGATTTTCATGAGGGATTTCACTCTTTGTGAGGCTTCGTTCAACAGTAACCTACGTGTCTGCGCCATAGACCACAACAACAATCTGTGATGCTATTAGCTGCCCTGATTGCTGCCCAATCGCGCTAGGAAATAAATAAATTATTGTTATGAATATAAAACGTCACTAAAGACCTTTTCACAATCATTTTTAACGTTAAAAATATTTGTCGGGGACCCCCCAAAATCTAAAAATAAATTCTTGTAGGGGGTCCCTAATGACTTATAGGGGGACCCTCCCAGACCCCCCTCATTTCGAACCCCGACTCCCCCTCTATTCCCCCCTGCAGCCGAGCCGAAACCACGCCCGCCACCACAAAAAGAAAGCTGCAACATAACAGCAAGCTGTCGAATCCTCTCTCCCCCACTAGCTGTGAGATGAATATCGTAAAAACCAAGATTTCCTTTTGAAACGTGTAGAAGTAAAAGTGTAAAGCAGCATAAAATGGAAGTGCTCAAGTATGGTATGACAAAAGTTTACTCAAGAGTGAATGGTTTCCTTCTACCAAAACACATGTTCCATATACAAAAGATTAAACTGCACCAAAAAGACGGATTATGTTAAGAATTACATTTCTCTGAGTCAGTGAAATCATATTGGGATGGCTCCTGAAACTGACATCCACACCTGGAAGTATCTTCCCCTACTGCCACCGCATGCAGCTTAAACATCACGTCACTGCATAGTCCATCCAAATTGACCCCTCTCCTCCTGATCGCCACACCTCGCCATTCTTCTGCCAGTGCTGTTACCATAGCAACGCCTCTCTCTCCGGCCCGCATACGGCCATGCCCTCTGACCTCTGGAGAGGAGACCTTTGGCCCTGGGGGTCATCCAACGGGGTCAGGGGGTCGGCTCTTGCCCGAGGACAGTAAAAGCACTTCAATGATTGGCTATCATTTGCCCTTTCTATACCCTCATCTATGTAATTGGCATATTGACAAACTGGCCCTTTGCACATTGTTAGCAGCACCTTTTCCAGTTTGCATAGGATGAAGAGAATTGTAGAGGATGAGAATACGTATGTGCCTGGTTATTTTATTTAAGGTCTGTTTGCTTCTTCTTCTTCTTCTTCTTGCTTCGATCTTTATTGGTTTCTGAGTGACGAAGAAAGTAAACCGACCGATGAAGGACTTTGGGGCGAAAACGTGGTGAAGCTTGTGGATGTTTGCTGGGCAACCAGCGAACGCTAGCTAAAGATCAGCTGTCGGGTGGAGGATATGGAAGCTCCTCCATCTGGCACGGCCACATGCGGGCCCTCTTTCCTTCTCTCCCTCCTGATGATCAATGCCTCCCAGGCCAATCACTTGTCAATATCTCTACATTAATTTGAGGGACTACGAGAGACACTGGGGGTGGGGTGAGGGGCTGTCAGAGCAGGTAGTGGGAGGCATGGAGGGGGAGTAGTGGCACCCAGGAGACAAGGACATAGGAAGGAGAGAGCCAGGCAGAGGAGAAAAAAACAGAGGAAAATGAAGCAATGGAAGCAGGTTGAATAAGGGAAGAGCTGAGAGTGGTAAAGAGGCTGGGTTTCGCCCCATTAACCATTTGTATACATAGCTTCCCTCAAATATCAAAAGACTCCTCCATTATTCCAAATCAGCAGGATGCGTAATGATAACGGTTCATGAGAAGAAAAGTGACATGTTTTTATTTTGAGAGAGAAATATCACTTACCTGCACTGAAACCTGACTCCACTTTGAATGCTGCAAACCAACCTGCTGTAGTGAAAGACTTCCGGTCTGGGAGCTGACAAGGAAATATGACGGCCTGTTCAATATCCCTCTACTCTCTGGCTCTGTAGTATTTCCAGTGACCAAAAGAGCCGTCACCTCTCACCCTTCAACTCTGACCCCACCTTGCATGGCCCAGATTACACCAGGGAGCGACAAACCTTGTAACATCATGACCTCTTTACTGGTGACACACAAATAAGACACCAGCACAGATATATACACAGGTATTTTCATCTGTGTAAATTGATTTAGTTTGCTTGTTGTGTCTTTTTTTAAGAATGGTCTCTCAGTATTAATTTTTCAGACTCAATATCCCCTGAGCTTGGCTGCTAGGAGGCCCGAGGGACTGGGCAACAGCCATGTTTGTCATCATCTGGTTATTCTTGCAAGATCTTGTATCATCTTACTGTTCAATTCTGAATATTTGCATGGTTGGATGCAACAAGCCCAAAAATCTACATAAAACAAGTAAGTGGAGTTTGGCGGTTTTCTTACTTTTCTGCCTTTGTTTGCGTTCAAATTTGTCACCCGTTTCTAATAGACTTATTGCAGAGCATTTACAGAGGCTGCAGGGTGAGTATCGAGTGAGACTTGGTCCAGTGAATATTTCTGCCGAGAGGAATTCTTTAAAGTAATGGTCTGCTAAGTAACTTCACTGCATTGAGCTCAATAGTTCCTCCACACCACTTACAGAAATGATTTTCTTCTTCACATGCGGCCATATCAACAAATCGTCTGTACAATGCTAATTTGAAAGTCAGACAAATGTTCTGAAAACAAAACAAAACGCACCAGCATGCCTGTGTATGCGCGTGTGTGTGTGTGTGTGTGTGTGTGTGTGTGTGTGTGTGCAGCTGGAAGGATTTCCAGATTGTCCAGGTCTCCTGCAATCTAATGGGTTATTTGTCATCTGCAGAGTAAAGGATTTTTAAAAGTCAAGTCAGGACCGACTCCCTCCCTATCCTTTCTCTCGCCCTCTCACCCTCCTCCTCTTTCCCACTACCCCCCTGACACTCGCAATGGGAGATCGATAGGTTATTGATCAACTCTCTCTATCGCCAACCCACCAGACTAATCACCTTAACACCAGCCCAAGTCTCTCCCTTTCTCTCTCTCTCTCTCTTCTTCTTCTTCTTCTTCCCTGTTGCTCTCGGTTTTGGTCCCTCGCTCTGTTGCTCTGTGTCACGCTCATTCGCAGCGGAGACGTCATTTTGTTTCCGGCATTTGGAGCTCAAATCCCTGCTTTGAAAGGTTCTGAAGGTTTACATTATTATTAAAGGCCCTTCCTTTAAGATATTTTTCCTGATGGCAATAATCTGCAAACAGAATCTTAGGGTTATGATTTGACATGAGAGCATGGGGTTTATCCTGATTGGAAGTGGGTTAGATAAAAACCAGAAAATGTACCATAGCAAATGCTCTCCATCCATCATTTCTCTCCTCCGCTGCCTTCCTCCATCTCTCTCTGTCTGTCTTTGTTCAAGGGCAAAATCAATGCAGTGTGTATGAAACCAGCATATTTCTCTGCTTCCTGCTGTAAGAGACCTCAAGGAAAATGAATGCAAAGAACATGGTTTAAAGTTAAGCTTTAAATGTATTTTTTTTTTTTTTGGTTATAGTGTATCAATCTTGTAATGTTAAGTTATTTGTCTTCATTTGCCATTTCCACTTTCCGATCAACAGTGACATTGGGAGTCATTAACCAGCCTCACTATGGGTAGTTTCATTTGATTTATTTAGCCAAAAATCAGGACCTTCAACATGCCACATGTTTTTTGTTCGATCTGGGGAGCAAACGATGTCCAATGCATCCCTTTCGGGTAAGGTCTTCCAGTGGTGCAGGTGACTAATAATCTGTTACTTAGGCTCTGCACGGTGAAGATAAGAGTTTTCCTGTATACAAGCCTCAAACTGTAGAGTGATGTGCAAAAAAGCAGATAAGGGGAGAAGGCATGTGACCTTTGCTCTTTGGATTTAAAAGTGTTGAAGATTATGTTGCTCATCATAAGATGACAAATAATTTGTGATCTGATCCATTTATCTCTGAAATATGAAGGGATGTTTTAAATAACTATACACATATTCTTGTTTACAGACATACAGTGAACTTCAGAAACAATATAGCTTTGCAATGCTATACACCAGGCGTGCACACACACACACATGCACACGCACACACGCACTTCACAGGAGAATTGATTGACTATTCGGTCTCAATACATCTCTCCTTCTGTTACTTAGCAACCGGTGTCTGAGAAGATATGGATGCAGGAGAAGTTGTACTCCTGTCCTTTTTCAGTTGATGAAGAGATATGATTAATAAAAATGTCACTTAAGTGTTTGAAAAAATGAGCCAGATATAAATGACGACACATGGTGTTTTGAATCTTGCTGTTATCTTCTTGACTTACAATACTCCACCATCAAAGTAGAAACCTAAAAATCTTTTACGTACATTTAGATTCTGGAATAAAAAACACATTTTTAGATGTAAGAATGTTTTTTTTTATTGGTTTTATAATGTTGTTTTACTTCTTTCTTGAACAAACAGATTTTAACAAGTTTAACTTATATACTTTGATCCTTAAATAACTGAGAATGGATTGTGTTTTCGGAGTTCTCACTTTAAAATCATCTTGTATTTACTCCAGGTACAACAACAGAAGCAGGGTTGACAAAATGGCAATGTAAAAATCCAATACAATAAAATATCTAGTCTCAAAAAACACTGGATTTGAGTTGCCTTTTTAATGATGTTCTTAAAGAGTTTAAATCGTCTCTTACATAAAACATCTGTATACTCCCCTTAATGCCTTTACACCTCACATATGCCATGAAATACAAAAAAAAAGAAATGTACAAAGAAATGTAACACACACCTCTCAGCTTTTGTAGGCACAGATGGTGTGAAAGGACTATTGGCAAAATCCGATGTGAGGAAATTAAAAAAAAAATCAATGTTTTACTAATGGAGTTATTGTTTATAAATCTGCAGTTTAAACAATGCAAGCTTGATCCTATAGAAAATGTGTTTGGTTGTTCGTGGATTTCTCTTCCAACATCAACTTTGGTCTTACTGTTTAACATTTTCAGAAAGGTTTTTTTTTGCATCTCAAAATGCCATTTTTTCTTTGAGTTAGTCATCTCCATCAGAAAGGAAAAAAATATTTCTGCAGCACATGCAATCAACTGTGTCATGTTAAATAAAAAGTAGATGGGACTTTTTGTCTCTGCAGTGTCCTCTATAGATACACAGTGCACTTCAGCATGTTGATGGCAAAGAGCAAATTTCATTAAATGTTTTTCAATGAGCTTGTTAGATGTTGTGAATGATAGTTTTGCCACAATTCGCCAGTCTCTCACTAAGATGAACAGGTGGGGAATTTGACTGACAGGAAAACTGAGAATTACGAAAATAATGAAAATTACAAACATATGAAAGACGAGAAGATGCATACAAAAATAATTTAAATATAAGTAAAACAATTATAGATATGATATTATTTGATGTAAAACTGAAATCGCAACTGTAGTCAATTGACCTTTAATCTATTTTACAATTACACACGAATATTATCGTTGTGATTATACGATAATAGCCCAGAAGTGCAGAGAAATGTATGAAGCCCAATGCAAAAAGCAAAAGCACTTCGTCGTTTGGTATAATGCTGTAAGAGACAGGGGGGATGAAATAAACCCATTTTGGTCAAATAAAGAGGAAGAATGTTTTGTCTTCATCCTTGAAATAACCTCATGCCTTGGAATCACTTCGGAGAAAGAGTCTGGATTACAGGCCCACGCGGATTTCATTATCAATCTCATCGAAAGGTGGAGGGCGCACGCGTTTATGGCCTTTTTTCAAATAAGTCCGTAGGAAAAAAAAGTAACATATAGGCTACCTGGCACATTATATTTATGTGCTACAGGTCGACGCCGAAACTCTGAAACGATCTCACACAAATGTTTAGGAAACAACGTTGAGCTGGATTGAATGATCGATGATCAATATATCGAACACGGCGATCAATTTCTGAACTTCAGGGGAAACGGCACGTGGGGCTTAAATATCCGGGAATAACGGTTAGTTTGGGTGGATTTTTCTGGTTTAATTTAAAGGTTATGCTTTTCTTCTTTTTTTTAAAGTGACCATGACTTCGCAATTCAAATCTGGCATCTAGAAATAGTCGGCCTTTGTTTTGACATGCAGGACAGGAGGCCTGCGCCTCAGAAAATAAAAACATCATTTAATTGCCCTGTTTAAATTCAATTCAATCCATTTTAAAGCTCCTTTAAAAGTGACTTTAACTTCCTTTAGAAAACGAATAACACACAAAAATAATATTTTTCTATTTGATTTCTTCATTCAGGTGCAGTAACCCAAACAACAGAGACAAATCTACAAAATGAAAACTGTTTAACACGACAAATTGTCCCAACTACATCTTTAAATGCATTAATACACACACACACACACACACACACACACACACACACACACACACACACACACACACACACACACACACACACACACACCCGTAAAAACACCCGTAAACACACAAGCAGAGACACAGTCAGATGCAACAGTAAGCACCGAGCAGATCAGTTCCCCGATAGGTAAGAAAATATGGTCTGCAAAATGTATAAAAACTAATATTAAAATAAAATAAGCGTCTTTGTTATCATATTATTATTATTATTGTTATTATATTAATACTATTGTCGTACCCTTAAATTACATTGTTACGGAAATATTTGTATTACACTGAATTCTGAAATGAACAGAACAATTGGTTTATTTTATTTAAAAGCTATCCATAAGATCAATTATATTTTACTTAAAACCTCTAAGGCTGAAATTGTTATTATTACTATGTTATTTCTGCGTGATGTGTGAATTGTTGTCTATGGCGCACTTGTTCAATCGTGGATGAATGCACAAAGTTCGGGTTAGGCCTTGTTGAACTTCGCACAAACCAAACCAGCGGGCTGTTCTCTCATTGGTTTGCGTCCTTGGGATCCTAACTCACTTTGTGACCTCTTTCACCCGTCCCAACCCCCCTTAGCGGCCTGCACCCCTCATTAATCTCTGTCAGTCAATACTTCGATCAGGTTTATCACTAAGCGCATAAATGCGAAACCATACAGTCCGTGGGAAAACAAAGTTTATCTGTAAGGAACTCCTGCGTCCGAATACTAAAACTGACTGTATTTTACACATATTCACGTCAGACCCATCTCTCGTCTGATTGTCATGTTTATGCAGGTAAACGCGGGCAAAATGCGCGCGCACGTCAATATACAAATGTTAGAGGGAATTTAGGAATATTTAAAAAATATCAAAACAATATTATCCCCGTGATATTTATTACCTGAGATATATGCTGTCAAACATTGTGTTTCATCGGAGATTTTTTCATCCCAGTGGAGACGGTCAAAAAAAGCTCTGCTCGTAACCGCCCCACATTTGAAATACACAGGCGCGCTCCCATCTCTCTGACACGCGACTCAGCCTGCTCTTAGTGGAAGCGCTGTTGGACCAGTGATGAGATATAGCCCTGGAGAGCTCCAGTCCACATCAACGCTTAAAGCGCTGCGGCGCCGAGAAGACGCTCGGTTCGGTACCTCTCTCGGAACATCAGAACGCATCTGAACCACGACGAATTGATCGGAGAGCTTTGAATCAATGGATTGGCATTCAAACGGTTTGGCAATTGTATCTCTGCAGGAGGGCTAGGAAGCGCGTCTCCGTGTGAGCGCGGGGGACAGGGTGCAAGAGACCGGGGGAGAGGGTGGGGAGGGTGGGACAGGGGAAACATATCCTTCGGCTATGGAGCTCACCATGGAGAACCTTCACAGCCTCTCCTCGCACTCCCAGGTGGGAGACCTCATGAGTTCCCCGCACGCACGGCCGTCGCCGTCCCCCAGCTGCGCTCCCCGGAATCTGGTCTCCCATGCTCCCGGCGCGCGGTCTGCCATGGTTTCCGGCATGGCTTCACTCCTGGAGGGCTCCGGCGGGGACTACCGGACAGATCCGTCCGCACTGTCTGGACACCTGCACCCGTCCATCAGCATGTGCGACACCGGGATGAGCCTTAGCAACACGTACACCACGCTGACCCCGCTGCAGCATCTACCTCCGATATCCACCGTGGCGGATAAGTTTCACCACCCGCACTCACACCACCATGCTTCCTCCCATCAACGACTCTCCACCGGGAACGTCAGCGGCACCTTCACGCTGATGCGGGACGACCACCGGGGGCTCGCCTCCATGAGCAACCTTTACAGCCACTACCCCAAAGAGATGTCCGTGGCAGGCATGGGTCACAGCTCGCTCTCCCCGCTGTCCAGCGGGCTGGGTTCTTTGCACAACTCCCAGCAGCCGCTGTCTGCCTACGGTCCGAGCGCGCACCTCTCCTCTGACGGCAAGATGCTCTCTCCTGTTTCGGGGTTTGAGTCCCACGCGTCCATGCTGTCCCGAAGTGACCAAGAGCACCTGGCTAGGAGTTTAGGGGGCCACGGCCACGGTATGATCTCAAACCTCAACGGCATGCACCACCACCCGCACAGTCACCTCCACTCACAGGCGAACGGCGCGGTGATGCTTGGGGAGCGAGAAAGGCACGGGCACGGAGCCGGGCAGGCGGGATCAGGCATGCAGGGGGAAGAAATCAACACAAAAGAGGTTGCTCAGCGGATAACGGCCGAGTTAAAGCGGTACTCTATCCCTCAGGCCATATTTGCCCAGAGGATCTTGAGCCGGTCGCAGGGAACCCTCTCAGACCTGCTACGGAACCCCAAACCCTGGAGTAAGCTCAAGTCGGGCCGGGAGACCTTCAGGAGGATGTGGAAGTGGCTGCAAGAGCCCGAGTTTCAACGGATGTCTGCACTCCGGCTGGCCGGTGAGATTGGTTATTGTCCCTTTTGTTTTTTATTTCATAATGTAGCTGAACTATCTTAGAGTAACACGTCGGCCTCCTTCCGTCGTTTTTATTTTATTTTTCCAAATAGAGACACATTGAATTGCGCAGGCCGGAAAGATTCAGCACCACGGACAGTTCAGTCGGTTTAAACAAAGCGCGCAGAGACACAGCAGCTTCACCAATAAAATTACATCTTTATAAAAATTCCGGACACAAATATGGATTGGTCTAATCATCGGGGATTTATAGTTTAATAAAACAAATCATTTAATGTTTGTTTTGGGCGTCAACATTTGCGTCAACGCGGCCTGTTTTAGACTATATTTGACTCTCCGGCATAGCAATTTGCCATACACAATAAACCCCGAAATAATTGCTCTCCCAGGACACCTTTCCCTCTTTTTCTCTGTATCCGACTATAACACGCAGCGGTGGAGGGGTTACATGGGCCAACCAGTTGCAAGAAGAGAAGCGGGGTGACCCCAGGTTGCCTGATCAATGCGCCAGTTCCCACTCTCCTTTTTAAATGTGGCACACAGATCAATACTCGTATCGGAGCAGAAAGACATAACCACACGGTCTCTCGCGGCTCTAATTTTAGAACAGGTATATGATGCTGGTGTCTTCATGTTTTCGTTGGATTCAACAACAATCACAACAGTTACATTCAATGCTTTTTGTTGCCAATGAACAGTACCGCAGGGTCATGCCACTAACTCTAACTCACAAATATTTAGTATCACAATAAAGAATAAATCACATTGATACCGTTGATATTCTTTGTTTCCAGATTGTATTCCATCGGGTTTAAGGAAGACTATTTAGCAGAATCACTACAGTGTCTTTAAATAAGTGATGGATAGGGGGGCCTATCAATATTCTATGTTTTAAAATGTTAGGTTTTAATGAGAGATAGATAGATGGAGATAGATGGATAGATGAGGAGCTGAGGCTCTGAGTGTCATTAATAGTGTAGCTCTGTCCTCTCCGTGTTTGCCTGGCTTTGCACATAGGATCAATAAAGCCGTTTCCCCTTTCCACCCCCCTTTTTTCCCACTCCCTGGTGCTCTCTCTGCTCTCCCTCTCTCTGCAGCATATGGCAATAATATCACTAATCTTTCACTGGTTAACACGGCAGCAGGCAGGTTGTCTGTCTTCAGGTGATCGGCGCCACAGAACAAAACAATGAAAAGGCCTGGAGGACGAGCATGAATGAGAGCTGATTCATAGAGTCAAACAGGGCACAGCCATTTCCCACTTTCTCTGCTCTCTTACCAGACGCATCTTTTAACGGCCATCAAAGTTGCTTGAAAGATTAATATCAGCTTGTTGATTCTCATATTTCTGAAGAATCAAAAGTGACTAAATTAGAAAAAAATGTAATCCAGACCGACTTAATAGGAAGAGCAAGGAAAGCCAAACTGACGTGTAGAAAAAGAGATGCCCTTGATTGAGTGAGGGGAGGCAGCTTCTGCTTTGTGTGAACCGCCAGATAGAGGCAGGATAGTGAAGGGATCAATACCAACCTTAATAATTGATAAGTATAAGGTAGACGAAGGGGAAAAGGGAAGAAAGATCAAGAAGCAGGGAGTGATGGTGTTGGAGCTTGTAAGAGCATCTTCTGGGTAAGCTAAGTCAAATCTGTGGTTAACAGTTGAGGACCACACACCTAAACACCACGGCACAGAGCGTGTAAGTGGTTTTGAAGAATGTTTACACCCCAAAACATCCTGTGAAATACTGCCAGCACGGATCTGACACCAACAAGCAGACTTTCGGGGGGAAAAATAAAGCTGAAAAAAGAAGCCTTTGATTTAGAAAAACAACATGATTTTAATTTGTGCACTGAAATCAGAGCACGGAGGCATTTGAACACAAAAATATCATCTTACAGTAGACAAAGAGCACCCGAGCGTCCCGTAGCCTATCGAGTCGTAGTAATGAGTGCTTTCTGCTCATGTCAGCAAATCTCCAAAGCAATCCAAGGTTGTGATGTCATTTGATGTTAAAGGTTGCAATGCTTTATGGGGTTTGTAATGCGCCTTTATGGAGGCAAGCAAGCACATTTCACCCATTGGCGTGTACGTGTGTGTGAAAACACATGTGTGTCTGTGCGAGTGCTTCCACATGCACATGTGTGTGTGTGTGTGTGTGTGTGTGTGACTGGTTTATAGAGTGTGTCTGCACTATACATTGTTCAGGCTTATCTGACTCACTCTGAATCAGTATTGATTTCCTCTCCTCTGCTCTCTTCGGCTCGCTCTCTTCCTCTCTCCTTGTCTCCCTCTCTCCCTCGCTGCCTTCCTCCTTTCTCCTCCTTCTTTCTCTCATGGCTCTATAGCAGCATCAGCAAAGGAAGATCAGTTGCCTTTAACCCTTATTTCATTCCTGCTCTCTGATCAACTCTCTCTCTTTATAATAGACAGAAATCACATTGGACCACAAGGGTCAAACATTTTTACACTCCTCACGGAATGTGTGTGCCGGAAAACATCAAATGCAAACAGCAAAAATAGCCGCACACCAAATATTTGAAATGACAAACAACTGATGAAACAGATCACAGAGATCCGCACCGAGCCGCAATTGTGATCAATCCCATCTCAGTATTTTATCCTCACCGAGCTATACGATTGTGCATAGGATGCAGGGCTGCAACGTTTATTTAAAAAATGTATGCGAGACATCAATTTTTAAACTGTGCAGGCCCTATCTCCATGATTACATCACTCCACTCTGCCTGCTAATGGTTATGCAGGTCTCATGATGAATATGAATAAATAAAATGATACACATATAAGGAGGCAAACAATGAGGCTGTTGGTTTGATGCATTCAATATGGAAGCTCTTAATTTGCAGTGATTTGGAGCACAGTCTAGCTTTGGCAAACCTTCATTCGTGGCAGTTTGGGAAAGGTCTTCTGATCTCACACAGCCGGAAATTGGTCTTAAATTTGCTGATTAATCTGGTCAGGGTTTGACTGTTTAACACCAACCTTATTTACAGAGCGAATTAAATTGCACAGAAACCTCTTTCAACGTTATCCTGAACGCTATGAGCGTGTGAGTGTGTGAGTGTGTGAGTGTGTGTGTTTATGAATGAGGTAAATCTGGGTTTATAGTCCCACTTAAATATTTCCCTATTGAGACACTTTAATTTATGAAAATGAATCGTTGCATTCTCAGGAAAACTTCAGTACAACAAGTATGCGTTTAAAAAAAAGTATTTGCTGTATTTTGCTGAAAAGATTTCAGTCATAATCTACAACTTCACACACTATTAACAGGCTTTTAAACTCCACCAGGTCGCACGCGCCAAACACGTTATCAAATAAAAGTTGAAGCGTTAAAACACACTAATAATACAATAAAAAAAATCCTTCCGGACAACTAAAAGAATTTAAGAGATATCTTTTCACGAAAAGTAGAATTGAAATCACCCCTCATAAAAAATGTAACACCCGTGTAACAAACGTCTGGAAGTTATTCTACATTATAACACCGCATCTCTCCTTACTGTCCCCCCAGTTGCTCCTTTTTTCTTTGTCTTCTTGTTGGCACCGCGGACTCATTTTATTCTCTTTAGCGGGAGCTGATTCCCTCCTGATTCAATCGGGCAATGTAATCGTAGCTGTTTTGGAGTAGCTAAATAAAGTAAACCGTTTGGTTAGGGGAACAGTGAGAGGCATTAAACACGGTTTATAGACTATCAGCCGATATCTGATAGGTTGTAAAGCGGCCGATCTCTCGTCTCAACAGGACAACACAAGCTTTGCATTGACAAACAAACGGAAGCTTTCAAATAAGCCAATCCTAATCAATGGAGAGTCTTTTTTAAGGACGGCGATGCTTTCGTTGCGCCGCTGCCGTGCGTGTCGATGCGTTCTCCTTTCCCAGCAATGAATAGGCCTATAATATGATCAATACAATCAATAACCGTACATCTGAGAGGTGTGACAGAGAGTGATTGACGCCAAACTGTTTCTCGCCTGCAGTAGTCCGTCCAGGGCGGGAGAGGGCCCGTCTCAGCGGACACAAAGCCCGATCTCATCCGTCCGTCCAGGCGTCGACTAGCAGCAGCACGGTGCGGTTAGTTCACCGTCTGCCCGCCTCATGTCCCATCTGACCCCACCCACCCCACCCTACACCACCCCCACCCCCTACCCCCACCTGCACACAGTTAGTGAGTAAAACAGCATAACATAATGCACTCAGTTGATTTTTTTTTATCAGTGTCTCTCTGCCTCCGGAGGACATCAAACCTGCTGGTTTTGTCTTATTGGGGTTCATCTCTTTTTACACAGTGACACCTGGGGGGACTAATCTGTCATCTGAAATCGATGATGATGCAAGTTCAAATTTTAAAAACTTTGATATTTGAGTGCAGATTGATGCCTGTGCAGAGTTCCATAGTTTCTTCTCAGCCAATTTCACTGTGGGTAAGACTTTTTAAAAGCTGTGCTTTTGCTTTACAACCTTCAAGAAATGGAAAGAGTAGAATTATTATCCAACACCATGTTTTTGTACTGTAAAAGTCACCCTATACTGCTCTTCCCAGCTTCACAACTGCACAGTGTCACTGTTACCCACTGATTTGGACTAGCAAGAGGTTGCGATTAAGCAAAGCACATTTTTCATCATTGACGCCGAAAGAGACGACACAAGCCAGTGCCACTACTGCAGAGCGTCTTCATTTGTCTCTTCAGAAAAGCCCACTCGGTAACGAGACGACTAAAGATACAGCTTACATCGCTGCGGCCCTCGTCTCAAGAGAGGTTTTAATGAGTATAGCTCCCTCTTTACCTTCACTCTGATCCCGTTCATTGGCGTGAAAGGGGATCTTTAGGGGTCTCGTTTGAAAAGGATCCCTTGATTACGTGAAATATGTATTGACCATGGCCAAAGTCTTGTGTTATCTGCATGGTTTCACTGGATAATACAAGCCTGCTGAGCAGTTGCATTTCAGCCGATGGAGGAGAACCAGAGTGGTGTTGGCATTGTAAAATGGCCGGTAGCACAAGTTGTTCGAAAACAGGCATTACATATTAAATTATCACTATATTAGCACTAGCATTCAGTCATTACATTAGGGAGTATTGAGTTTGGTTTGAGACAGCACTTAGAGAGCCGCGAGGAGATTCTGGCATGGCTGAGCCTGGACCAATTGAATAAACGTTCCATGGAACGGTTCTGAAGTGAGGATCAATCAATATGGGGGCTATCAATCTGAGGGCAAATTAAAACAATTGAGAAAAACAACAAGAGGGAAACAGTTGAAGAAGTCCAGGAGGTATTTGTGCAGGCCCAAATGCAGGGACAAACTCAGGAAAACATCTTAATTATGCTTTGCTTGCAAAGCCTGAACAATGGTAAATCAAACATGCACGCTCACACACAGGCATGCATACACATGTGCACATTCATATTGATCACCCCCCCCACTCCCCTCCCCCCTCCAGTCAAATATGTTTACTGCTGTTGTCTAAACCTGCTGTAAAGTCATCAATCATTTGCATACATCACCTCCACATTGCAACCAGCTTCTCCCCCTCACTCCCTCATTTTCTGCCCACTTGCCCTTTCTCATCTTCCTCCCTTCCTCTCCCACAATAACCCCAAGTCTGGGATGAATACAATTCCCCGCTTTCTTCCTTTCTTTCACGCAAGCCCCGGGAGACCGCAACTCGTGCACGTGACCACACTGTAAAAGTAAACAATCAGAGGCGCAGCCTGTTGTGAGAGGCATTCCTTTGTCCTCCTCTTTTCCGCTACATCTCCTTTGTTCTTCCACAGATAAACAATTTATTCTCCGTCTGTCGGTCACAAACGCGCACTCCCGAGCTATACTCCCCAATGCGAGGCACGGCACGCGCAAGCACACGCGCGCGGTTGCGCACGTACACGTACACACACACCCCGGTCTCGCAGATCAATGGAGATCGATCGGCTGGGGAAGGGAGCCCTGATTACTGGACCACGTGTTCAGGAGAAAACCGCGGAAAATCGATCATTGCAGCTTTTTAGGGCAGCAGAACAGAACAGACTCCCTTCAGTCTCCACGGCTAGAGCCGGCTCCACTGACGGTGCATCCAGGCACGGACCCACTCCGCTTCTTGGTCAGCATTTCACAAGCCTCTCCACTTTCAGTTACACAGGGTATGCCAGGCTACTTATTCCCCATAAGCGTTTCTTCAGGGATCCGTTTATAGACCCAGGTGTTTCAATTACGGCTACACTCGTCCCACCGTAAAAGAAAAGGACCCCGTGACGTTATGTGACCAACTGTACAACCCACTTTAAATTACTGATGACCAATTCCAAGCTTTATATAGTTTTTAGATCGATTTCCTATCCTCCAGGCGGTCGCTGCTTTCAGCGCATTAAAAAATCAACTTGTAGAGATCTGAAACTGGGAAATCCATCCCGTTGAACAATCGGTCTAATTTATGTTTTCTCCCAAATATCATTTACTTTAGATATTTGAATTTAAATGCAGCAGATGTTAGCAGGGTACATTAAAACACAACATATTGTGTAACATTATAGGGATAGCCTGTTGTTTCCACTGTGCAAAAAAATAAAATAATATACATAAATAAAACAAATAAATGTATCAACCAAGTCTCAAATTTTAAATTTGAACATACCAACCAAAAGGCGTTTTCTAATGTTGACTTTGACATGAACATTGAGACATAGCTGTGAAGCAGATATCCTCAAGCTGATTGTCCTTCCACAGTGAAATAAGCAAAGACTGCTTGGAAATCAATCTTAATAACAAGATATACACCATTTAAAATGTTGAAACTGGCAAAAGCCACAGTAATGACCGTTTACAGATCCCAAGGGTTGTGTGGTACTCCACTTGGAAGAATATCTTAATTCACAGAATAGGAAAAATCAGTTTTAAGTGGCTTTTTCACTGACAAATGGCCACTCTAACATGTGGCCTTCCGTTAGGCCTTTTGGTCTTTCCACTTTTCCATTCCCTCTTGATTAGCCTGCACCGCCTCCCGTTATCCTCCCCAGGTGCCATTTCTGTTTCACTGTCTGATTTGCTCTTCCCCCGTTTTAATTAGATAGTCAAAAATTATTCAGCAAAGCCCTTCATGTCATAACTAGGAGGCATCCATCCTGTAGTCATGTCTTCCATTGTTTGTTACTTTCCACCAATTCTGTGTTTCGTGTTCAGTACATTTAACAACGTAGTTTGAGTAGATCGACAGCAATGAAACTCCGTCCCTTTTATTATCCTCCCCCTCCACCCCCCTCCTTTCCTCGGCCCCTTTTCCTCTCCTCTCCAGCATGTAAACGTAAGGAGGAGGACCGAGGACGAGAGCGCAACCAGGTGCCAAAGAAGCAGCGGCTGGTCTTCACCGACCTGCAGCGTCGCACCTTGGTAGCCATCTTCAGAGAGAACCGCCGCCCCTCCAAGGAGATGCAGATCACCATCTCCCAGCAGCTGGGCCTGGAGCTCTCCACCGTCTCCAACTTCTTCATGAACGCACGCCGCCGCTGTACGGACCGCTGGGGCACGGAAGAGCACAGTCATGGGATGCACGGCCACAACCACAACAACAACAACTCCTCACCAAACCAACCTGGTACCTCCTCCGCCGCCACTTTCTCTACGGCCTGACGGTGGCAGGACGGATGGTTGAACAGTTACATGGTGGACAGGGAGTAGGGGGGGGGGGGGGTTCACTAAAGCCCTCAATTCCTGCAGAGCTACAGGATGTGTAGCTTCAAGTCAATCATCCGATTCATCTGCTCATAGTGACGATGACTTGAGCAGATGAATTAGATCTTCGCAATGATCCATGTGTCGCCTTTTAATCTGAATGTAAAATGCATTTCAAATTGTTGCTTTTTTTTCCCAAACCAAAGGTCCAGCAGCTTAAAGAGACAACAACAACAACAACAACAACACGTTAACCCTTAGCGGACCCACCTGAAAACCAAAGAAAATCCATCTTCACTGTGGACGCCTTGATAAAGGGTTTTGCTTCAGGAACCCGTGGTGGAAGTTGTGAGGATGTAAACAAACCAAAGAAACTGATGACAGGGAGCAGATCGGCGTAAATTCACGACTCCTCATTTCAGAAAGCTGACAATGAGGCTGATTGAGAGGTGGATTTGCGACAGGTCCTTTGACGTTAACCACGTTGCACCTGGCGGCTCTGCGTCACTGGAGGTGTGCGTTAATGCTCTCAGGCTGCGTACGGCTCCCTGGGTGTATTTCCCCTGCAGTGACTTGGCCTGCTCCATGTCAGAGTAACAGTGCCACCTGCTGTCCGTTTGATCCAAATCTGATCCAATTGTGACCACGTGTTAACAGCAAAACAGTTTAACCTGCAGTGCAGATTTATTATCAGTATAGAGATACGAAAAACAAAAAACCTCCATACAAGCCGACATGTTGCCCTGCACTCTGACAGAAAAAAACACAATAATTTAAAAACCCTTTGATACACATTTGAATGTTTGTTTCTCAAGACTGTCACTGTTGTTTGGCTACGAGGCCGTGTAGCCACTTGAGAGTTTATCTTCAGGTTGCAAAAGGAGAACAATCAAACCGGGGTGACACACCCCACGTTTAAAAAGTGTTGTGCGTGAGGTTAGGGAGGGGAGGGGGGAGTCTGCTCTGTTCCAGTGGCCAAACGCAGAGGTCAAATGTCACAATATAGGATCCTGAGTGCCAATGACGTTTGCCTCTTTATGATAATCAGAGAACAGGTGCAGACAGCTCCGCCTGGCCTGTGTCTGTACAGCCGTCAAATTGTGAGCACTACACGGGCACGTCGCCTATTCCATACCTCAGAAAAACATTGATGTGATCGACAAGAAACACAATGACTGTAAATAATGTTTAATTTCCTCTCTCCTTCTCCCTGTCTTATCTATTCTCTATTTATCTATACTCTCTTGCTAATCTCCCTGTTGTGTCTTTTTTTAATTTCTCCCTCCTTAACTACTGATGCGGGTAATAATAGTACCATAGACACATGGTTCTCCTTTCGTGACGATTGTGCTATGTTGTGCTAAACTTTATGTAAAGAAGCACCTTGTCGATAAAATGTAAAAACTTAGAGATGAAAAAAGACGAATCAACATGAACTGATCTTGTACACAGATGAGGAAAGACGAGGAGGAAGGAATGAACTGTGCATAGTTGTGAATACTTGTGTAGAGGAATGCCCCTGATCTGTGATCTATCCATAGACTATGATCTCTTTGAACTGGACTGGGACTGCATTCCTCTGGTAATGCTGTTCTTCGGGTTACCGTGGGAACCGCCTCATTTCTCTGTGTGTTTTTACATTTGTTTTGTGTGGGCAAAGCCACTTGTTCTGTAGCATCTTCTAGCGGGAGATAATCATATTAGAGAGGAAACGCAGACAGGAGGACTAACGGCGCAGCAGCTGCATCAGTGGCCCATCATCGGAAACATTTAAGTGACATTCCTCCACAGTTTGGGTTCTGGTCATGCACCAAAACAGATTCCCTGTCGGAGGAGGCCCCACTTAAGACGTCTTAAGTGTCCAGAAGAAAAACTGCGTTTTTAGTGCAGATATTTGAAGCTCAGACCCAAAGAGTTTAGTGATGGAAACGGTTGTGTATGTGTGTATGTGTGTGTGCGTGTGCTGCTACCTCACAGAATAGAGTGGACTGTGACACAGTCATCAATACCAAAGATACCTAAAGCCTGCAGTGTTCACTCTGGAACCGGGACGTGTGCTCACATGAAAACACTACACACATGCAGATGTGCTTACTTCGTGCATACATACTTCCACAGAGCAGTCGTGCCGCATTGCAAATACACAGTGGTGTTTGTTATGTGGGGAGAGTTGAGTGCCTTTTTCCTTCAACCAGGGGTTGGACTGCTCTACACACACACACACATACACTCCCCCCCTACACACACACACACACACACACACACACACGCACACACACACACACACAGTGGTCAGAGTGGAGGGGGGCACACATTGGGTAATGGGGTAAACATATGGAGCGGGTCCTCATGACATAAAACTATATTTTGGCTTGACTTTTTCACACAAGGAAGGAAACATAGTTTACCGACACCGCTTTTTTTTTTTTTTTTTACATTTTTAAATGCTGGTGAGACAACGTTATCTCACAGAGTTGTCTTCACAATACACATGCACACACACTCCCACCAGAGATATTTTTGTGTAATTTGTAACTTGAACATATGTGTGTGTGTGTCTAGGATTGTTTACAAAGCCCTCTAATCCCGCTCCCTCATCGGTCTGCATCTGAAACTTTAACATTCGTATCAACCGACCGATGATCAATCAGTGCAGAGATGAGACCTTTTAGCTCCAAAAGACACATGATGCATGGGTGTGACCCCCACACATCCAAACCCTCTTTGCGGGTCCCTCCGTCCAGGGTAGCATCACCACAAGGCAGGCATGTGTAGACAATTCATCTTGATATACCTCAGATCTTTATTGTAAAGGTTAATGTAGTGAAAGAATAATTACAATGTTTAGCTATGGAAGTGACATTAAAGTCACAGAAAAATTATAGTTTGTTTTTTAAGATTTATTTAAAAGAGTGTGTGCTGTCATACAGTTTGACATCTTTTTGAGTTGGTGAATTTATTGTTTTCGTTTGCACGTTGTCCTTTTTTGAGTTCAGAGAAACACTAAGAGGAGGAAAAAGAATACTTGATCAGGTAGGAACGGACTAAAATAAATGGCAATGTAGCAGTGCAGGAAAGAAATTGGTGATGAATGATTATGAATATTAGTTAACGTCGGAATGGAGATAATTGTTGAAGATGAAAGTAAAAATAACTCATTAAAGACACACTCATTTCTCTTTCACACCACCATTTGGCTTATGTTTTGTTTATTGTTCGTTCCGAAGTGTGTTAAAGTGATTCCCATATTAAAAAAAGACAACCAACCAAAGCACCTCTGTCATTATGGTTGGGATGAGCAATTCTTTTATGCATGGATTCTATATATATATGTAAACTGCAGGATGAATTGTACCTCTACAGGTGAAGAGGGGGAGAAACAGGGCCAAACAACTGAGTTTAATTTCCAGGTATTCCTTAAAGCTCTGTGTCTTTTATGTGCATTTTGTGTATTTAAAAAAATAAGTGTGTATTTGTATGTGTATCAGCTTCATTGCTGTGTGTCTATCCTCCTGCTGTAACCCTTCCAAATAGTCTCCATCACCCCATGTTTGTATCCGCCCTTTGATTCAACACACGAGTGGGACTGAGTTTCTCTGTTTTTTATTCTAAATTCAATCAGCCTTTGTGTTCGTCTGCTTTGGTGAAAAAGCAAGCCAGCGGGCACACATGTTTCCTCGATTGCATCAAAATGGCGTCATTTGCTTTTTTTTGTTCCGACAGACTTCATTGCTCTGGAAGACCCTGTGTAGATGTTCTCTCCCTCTTCCCTTACCAATCAATCAGAACCAAGTGTCTTTGTGATGGTAGAAGACAATCAATTTCAAATAGAGCAGAGGCAAAAAAAAAAAAAGAGCAAGAGAAGGAGAGTGATGGAGGAGGGCAGAGAAAATGACTGGACTGGAGAAATGGGAGGAAGAATGGCTCTGGGTGCATGTGTGGGTGGTCACCTTTAACCTCTGCAGAGTGACCTTTATGGTGGGGGCTGAGGCACCCGGGACCCTCCCCCGCCACGATGGAGGTGAGGTGTAGGTGGTGGGGGGTATATGACTTGTTAAGTCGACATGTAATCGAAGATGTTGATCAAATACCTGCACACACACACACCCAAACACACACACACACAAATGTCACACACAGGGCCTTTCTTCCTCCATCCTCGCCTCCCAGAAGCAGTCACGTTGGTCTGCCTTCAGCTTGCGGAGGGTGACTCAAGTAACAACTGGGATAAATAATACACCAAGTGAAAACCAGTATGGTTAAATTGTGTGTTGGGATTAAAACAAATAAAAAAACAATCGTTTGGCTGACGTGTTTCCTCTCCGTGTGATGGTTTCTCATCGTGGAGCTCTGCTGCCACCTAGTGGTGGAACATAAAACGTGTACACTCTTGTCCAGTGTGCACCATGAACACACTAGCAACGATTTTAGAAAGACTGATGCACCTCACACCTTCGTCTGAGGCTCAAAATCAAAATATATACATTTACTGATTTTTATTTTATAGATATTATTTACCATCTTTAATGATGCATGAAATCTATTTAGTTTCAGGTTCCTGGTATTGTGCATTCACCGTTAATCTGTGATGACTCCCCTTAGCATAACAGAGCCATTGTTTCTGTTATTGATAAGTCTACAATCACGTCCCCATAGCCATTAATACAGTTTGTACTATATACTAATTGTAATACTGTTTAGGAAGTTAGTAAGTAATACATAGATACATAGTATACGAACATATGTGATATTTTGGAGCTGTTCCATCACCACCCACAGTTTATGTAAATGTTTTGCAGCTATGAGCCTGCCTTCCTTTCACTTTGTGCTTCGCATGGAGAGAGAATACACCAAACAATACACTCAAAAATAGACTGTATTTACTTCGAACAATACTCCAAACCAGCCAAGGAAACAAATATATAGTCCATCATTATAACATGGAAAAAATCATACTGTATCCCAGCTTTTGTCAATCAAGCGTGAGTAATGCGATTGGCGGTCTATTATAACTGGCTCTGTTCTTTATGTCCTCATAAGGACTCTGTGAATAAATATCATAGAACACATCGTTTTTGGGATCTTTTTTTTTTTTAAATGATCAACTGCTTTTGTAAAAATCAACAGAATAAAATCTAATTTAATAATACAGTTTTAAAATACATTTACCAACTCTAAATATTTTACAACAGTGTTAACTGTTGTGTGTATCTGGTCATACAATTATGTACATCACAATATCCTAACATATTCATACTTAGAAAACATGAACACTTGGCAGATCAAAGAGAGCAAATCTTGTGGGAAGCCCCCGCAGAGAGTGGATGCTGTTATAGCAGCAGATCAGGTCCCATGGTTTTTAAATTAAACAATTATATTGACCACGTGGTGGAGGTTTCTGTATATTAGCGGCAGGCGAAGAGAGACACTGGACACTTTTGACAGAGTAACATCATGCTTTTATGATGAAAGGAGTTAATTTACAAGACAGACCGTATATAAAACAAAAATTCGAAATAAAAAAAGAACTAATATGAGTTATTGTCTCATCTTTCCCTTTGAGACCAAGCAGCCATGGGACTGAGCAAAACACGCGTGATCCCTGGAGTAAAGAAACAGCTTTTAAATCCTATATTACTATAACTACACTATTTACAGTTCAACAGTCATTTCCCTCTGTCAGACATGGCAAGGAGGTCTACAGATTTGATGACATGATATGGCTAATAGTTCTAATATATACAGTTCCTGTTCTTTACACTCAAGGATCCACACACCGTGGTGCAAAATTGAAATGTTATAATTCTGGCACAGTCCGGTGTTTCAGGGAACAGAGAGGAATTTGGTAGTTGCTGTATGACAGCCTCTAATATGAACCATCTTGTGCTTTAATGGTCATTTTTAGCTCTGCATTACATTGGAGCGCTCAGCACCCATTCCTAGGTTTCTGGGGTCAGTGATGACTGTGGCTAAAGGCTACAAAACCAGCTGTGTGCATGAAAAATGTTCTAAAACGTTTAACGAGGTTGGCGCCAAGTTGAAAGAGAGAAAGAGAGAAAAGACAGACAGAAACAAGAGAAAGACAGAGAAGAGAAAAATAATTTAGCCAATTTGGGAACTGAAACTATTTTGTTAGAGGGCTCCAATAAATACAGAGCTAAAGACACAGAGGCCGCTTCCTCTGAAGTGTGGGAGAGGTAAAAGAGCGTGACGTAGGCTCAGACCTGGGAAAGAAAAAGTCTAAATCTGGCACCATCTCGTTCTTAAAAGAGGAAATTCATCTAAGAAGGTAATGTGGAAACCTAGGAATGAGTGCTAACCAGGTCTGTAAGAGCGCCGCTCACCTGCTCCTACTTCAGAGGGATTCTGGGAGAGTGGCAAGGTTCAAGATCAATGAAAGTATGCCATTAATCATCCAATCCCCATACGGTATTGATCAGTCCTACCATCCTGCTTGGAATATCAATAGTTTTATCTACAGATTACCATGTCCTCTGTGTGTGAATAGATATGTGTAAAAGTACAATCATCCCGAGTAAACAAATGCTTCATTTGTAAGATGAACACTCCTTTAAATATTTGTGAATGCAAGTGCAAGTGATTACCAGACCGAAAACACTTTAATGGTCCCACCTGCTCTCGTATTGAGTCTGTTTCAACCAGTCCCATGGCCAGCAGCGCGGCCCCCGTAGCTCTCCGTACCGGCGTAGCTGAGAGACCAATCACTGTATACGAAAGGCATGCATAGATTAAACCTGCTGAAACCAAAAGAAAGAGAGCGATTGAATCTGAGGCCAATTAGCTCATCTTATACCAGCCATATTATTGAGAAAGAATGATGATGTGACATGGTGTCACTGTTTTGTTATTATTATTTGTAGAGTTGTGGGTGAGTCAGAAAACTACAGAGTCACAGCGATGCCTGGTCAGAACGTTTCTGATTGGATGGAGGCCTCTTCTCAGCACGCCTGAGAAAGTAAACAACGACCCCGGGCAGCCACAGCGGAGAGGAGTCGACGCTGTGGCCGTGAGAAAAATGAAAACGCTGACGTATAAATCAAACATTTGCTCTCGTTAGTGTTTCACTGTACGAGACCCAGAGCTTCATTTGTTTTCCCCACCACACACAATGATACTGTTATGTCAGCGTCATGGTCCCACTTTGTTGCTGTTACTCACATGGACCACTTGGGCCCAGTATTGACACATAGAAAGGGGGGCGGATTGCAGTTGCCTGGTCAAGGTTAAGATGAAGCAGTTGACTCCTCAAGATGCTTTAAACAATCGTTTCGCGATGTCCTGCCCAATTAAACCTGTATGTCACAGCTTTGTATTAACGTTTTCTTTGTCCAATTAGAGGGAACTACCATCTAACAGGTATGTAAAAATGCAAAAATAAAACCACAAATTCAGTCTTTAGTATTTGCATGACACATTGTCACGGGGAAGGATGCTATGGAAACCAGATTAATGAACCCAGTAATCACCAAATCAGTCGAGCTCACTTCTCCATCATCCCATTACTGCTCCTCTCAGCTCTGATAATTCAACTCTTACTGAGTCCAATCGAAACAGCAGCTGTCGGATCTGGTGCAGGAGACGAATGCAAGAGCAACAGAGAGGAAACCAAGTAGAAATACATGAAGAAATTCAGTCCTGTTTGTCAAATAGCACATTAGGCTCAGCTCAGAAATAAGCCATGATTATTGGTGTCTCAGGATTTGTCTCCATGTGGGCGTGTCCATGGGTCTTTGCAGAGTTACCCAGTGGAAGGCATCCTAGTAGTGAGGTTGCTGCTGCTGTAAATGGGGCGTCTAGGCTACAGTACATCAACCCGATGCAAGGGCACAGCGGAGGAGGGCGGAGGGGATCGCTCAGCCTACTTTCTCCAATAATACAGCTGAGGAAATGAATCAAGCTCCAGCTTCACTGGTATCTACGACACACAGAATATGTCTGAGGCAATGGCCATTGACGTGTGTCAATTCAAAATGTTTAATATATTTTTAGTGTTTGATAAAGGATATCTGGCAGAAAATTTGAGAGGTGAAGAACAGCAAATCTGAAAGCCTTTGCTAGATTTCAAAGGTTTGTCTTGAATAGAGGCAAATGCTTGTTTTTAACCCTGACCAGAGTAGGCTGAAAGTGAGTGAAGGCTCACAGTCACAGTATTAGAACAACCCAACCCCCCATTTGAAAGTTAAAGTATGACATGATATCATCAGAGAAAACACATAGAGTATAGTCTGTTGGCTTTCACATCCAGGGAAAGATCCCAGAACGTTGCTGTGCAGAGCGAGAAAGTTCCAGAAGTGCTTTTTTTTTAGAAATACGTAGAATGTGAAATGGGAACCAATGTTTTTTTTGTTTTTTTTAGGGAACCTGGGTCACCCCTTTCCTCTTTTGTCTTCACTCCGATGCCGATGTTTAATGGCGTCAAAAGGAGCAACAAATCATAACACGACGAGGTGGACTCACCGACCACACAGAACACGTGTCTACTACCACACAACCATAATCCAGCCTATTACTGTGAACAGGGACAACAAGGGAGGGAAGTGTGAGGAAGGCAGGACAAAAGGGGGGAGGGGTGGAGGAAGGTAGAAAGGGGGAGGAGGAGAAGATGACAACAAAACAAAACACACCCTCATCTACGCTTACATTTGTGATTGATGTTTGCACGATTACGCCATCTACAATCACTGGACATTCTCACTGTCCTCTAATCCTAGTTTCCACTGAGAATTACCAGGGAAATGAAACACAAAGGGGGGTCGACGAAGGGGAGAGGAGCCGTCCATGAAGGCGACCTCCTGTTCTCAACACCAAAATGGCCGGCTGACACTGTTAGAGGCGGTGTAAAAAAAAAAAAGAGAAACAGCCCAATTTGTTCATCTATTCTCATTTGGCCTCATGAATGTTTAACAGCTGTTGAGTTATTCATCCTGACACAGAAGCCGTGGTTTCATCATCCCTCACGGGGGACAAAAGGGAGTTTGTAAAAAGATGTTTTAAGACAAAGTTTTGAGACTCTGAGGTCTGGGTAAATTATTTCCCAAAATGTAAGTTCATCTTTATACAATATAGTAGGCATACTTTAGATAGTGGCTCCCCACTATCTGTAGTATGACCCCTAAAAATGTTGCAATGCTCCACATGACTTAACTTTCCCCTAAGTTTGTGTCCTTCATAATTTCCCATTTACGGCTATCTGGTTTCGAAATGCAAACATATATTAAATGTAGGCAAAAAAAAGAAGGCACGTCCTAATGACACACACAACATTTGCAAAGCCAATTGCTATTCCACCATGCCTCTCCCAGCCTGTGATTACAGCTACACAGACAGAAACCCAAGTGCTACACACACAAGGGGGAAGGTTGTGTTTTTATGTAGATAACACCATTTTAAAGTATTTATGATAATGTTAGAAATAGAACAGCAACTGGCTGTTACGGTGTTTAAATATTGACAAACAACTACTCTCAATGTAAGAGTCAGTTTGGGTGGTTAAATATTTGTGTTATCTTATAAAAAGCTGGTTCATGGACTTCAGAAGTTAAAACAATCCAGCATATTTAAAGACATTAAAGCCACAATAACTTTGTTTGGTTCTTTCTATTCTATTCAACTCTAATGTAATTTGTGGCACCGTGGTAGCCGGCGCTTAAATCCGTGTTCCAGCTGATTGTGTACACCAAGGTGCAAACAGGCACCAGCGAGGTCTAAAGTGTGGGATCAATGGGTGTTGAGAACAGGGCAGTCCCACACGGAGGACGGTGAACTGTTTAAAGATCACGGAGAACAACCATTGGGGGAATTAAAGTGATGAACAAGGGAAACAAGAAGCAACAGACTACTTCAAAGAAGATTTTTTTGTTGGATGTTTTAAAACCACAGTACTACTCTCCACTATACGTTGCACATGGCGTGGGTAGGGTTAACACAACTTCATTTACATTTCAAATCCTCGATCTCCAGCCAGGGACCCCTCCCAAAGGAGGACCCAGTGGGGGTGTGGGGGTGGGGGTGAGGAAGGGGGGATGCACTGGGCTAGGGGGGCAGAGACATTCGCACACCGACGGTCTCAGAGACAGAGAGAGAGAGAGCAGTGTCACACTTAAACAGTTTGTATGGTCACTGAAGTGTGATTGTTGTTCCTATAAATCCCAAAAACCTCAATGAGGCTTAACCACATGTATGTGTGTGTGTTTGTGTGTGTGTATGTGTGTCATGGGGTGCAACTTTATGCAAGGCCAGCGACAGCAGATGGTCTTGTGATCATCCCACCAGCTTGTAAAATGGCAGTAGCAATAGTTATTATCATATAACTGAATCATGCACACGGCTCGCTATAAAAAAAACATCTACACATACTATGGCTTTGTTTCTTCACTCAAACATTTACAGTTCTCTCCTAGAGAATGAATTTTGGCTTTATGGCTCTACAAACAGTATTGCTGGAATGTAATATTTTAACAGAGCGTGTATGTTTTACTACACACACTCGGCAGGATACTTATTTGACTTTTCCTGAGAAAAGGTGCTGTACATATGTTGCTAGAATGAGTGTGTGATCACTTGAAGACCCTGACAGTGGTACTGCCTGTCCTCTCTGTCTGTCTCTGAGTGTGACCTGACACTCCGGGCTGCTCCCCCCCGGCAGCGCTGGGAAGGTCAGGCGTCCACCAGCACAGCAGAGGGCAGGGACAGAAGGTGGAGGCCGGCAGGTTGAATCACTCCTAGGTGGTGGAACGGCACCGATGGAGATTGTGGTGTAGGGTGTAGGGTGCTCTTTTTCCCCTTCCCTTCTACCCGGCGACTCTCCCGCGGCCACCAGCCTGTTCCCCATTGCTCTCTATGGTGTTGGTTGCTATAGTTACAGTGGCTGCCTGTGATCGACGGGCTTGACTTCCTAACCAAACCCTCCGGGCCACGGGCAGCCACGGCAGCTCTCGGCCGGTGCGCTCGTCCCAAACTCACACAGCTGACGTTGTCGCAAAGTCTCCCGAAGAAGAAAAGGCCAAATCTTTTGTTTATTTTTAATTTATGTGGATTGTCCAAATCCAGCGCTTCTCATCAGATTTCATTGTCAGTTAGTATTTTTCAGCGTTTAAGCTTGACTTAAAATTATTCTAATGAAAAACCTGCCTCACTGTTCAGCCGTGGTTGATATAAAGGACTTATATCTTCTACAGAAAAACATTTGGGGGCACAAACTCACAACTTACATCCGTGATTCTTAACAGGGCAGAAGAGCATGGCCACAAATTATTTAAATGGAAGGTAGCCAGGTCTCCCTGCAGAATATTTATTTTTAAATGCCTGACTGTACAGAATACAGTAAAGTATTTAAATGAAAAGGAAATGTTTTTCCCAATCTCACTTAACAGAGAAACATGGCCACCGTTATCCCATTGCATAGTAATCATTCCAAATTCCAAAACCTAGCTCCTATTATTCTTAACTCTGCAATTCTTATCGAGGAACTGATGACTAGTGAGCTCCTTTCATGTCTATCAATACTGTAGTTCTTAAAAGTATCACATTTTTCGCCACAAGCTTAATAAAACCACTGGATGGCAGAGAGGTCAGGGTCATTTAGTTATTCCTAAACCAAATCATATCATGGCTCCGGTTTTGTTGTGGGCACTTCATTTTGAATGGAGCCAATCGAACTTTTATTGTGCTTAACGCTTCATGCGAGTCAGTGGCTGTGTGTGTTTG
This sequence comes from Pungitius pungitius, assembly GCF_949316345.1. Classification (NCBI taxonomy): domain Eukaryota; kingdom Metazoa; phylum Chordata; class Actinopteri; order Perciformes; family Gasterosteidae; genus Pungitius; species Pungitius pungitius. The sequence goes on from NC_084914.1 coordinate 10,290,193, forward strand.
CGCGTGTCAAACACGTTTTTGGGACGTGCTCATGCCTCCCCCACGGGACCCCTGGCTGCGTGGTTTCATATCATCTTCATGTTGAACTTCCTGGTGCCTCCCGAGGAGCTGCCGGTGACAGGCTCAGATTTCCGGAAGGAGTACTCCACTGTGAAGTTGTTCTTGCGTTGGCCGCGTCCTCGGCTCCACACGAACAACAGCAGGAAACAGAAGAGGACCACTCCCAGGAATGTGATGCAACCCATTGCCGTGGAGACCAAGATGGTGGTCAGGTCCAAGGTGAACTTGAGGAAAACACGCGTGTTGTTCAGATTTGTGTCGTTGAAGAAATCTCCGCTGTACAGCGAGCGGTTCAGGAAGAAGGCCGAGGCCGCGTCGAGTGGCTGGCCGCGCACTGTGAGTGTGGCAAAGTAGGTGTCATTTCCTCCGGCATTGCTGGCGATGCAGATGTATGTTCCGCTGTCAGTGAGCTGCGCGTAGCGGATCTCCAGGGTACCGCTAGAGAGAACAGTGATGCGCCCTAAACTTTTGGCTGTTATCCGTCTGCGCTGTGGGGAAATCCAGATAATAGCAGGGGCAGGTTCTCCTTCAGCACGACACAGAAAACTCACAGGTTGGCCCTCGCGAGCGATCACCTGTGAAAGGGGTAGGAAAGGAGGGCATGAACTAATAAACGCAGGAGAGTGCACAACAAAAATCTGGCAATACCACAGAACAATGCTTTTTGTGCTTGTAGAAGGAGGTTGAGTAACCTCAATTATTAAACAATAAGCATTCATCAAAGTTTGGCTAAATATCAAAACTAAATGCAGCCATCTTCATTACCTGCTGTAGTTTACGGTTGCGTATCTTAGGTTTCTGGCATGTAAAGTGATCGAAGAGTGCAGAATCGGTGAAGGTGCTGAGGCTGACCCCTTGCACCTCCACCGGCCCGGCACACACCGGCACTCTGCCGTCAAAGTTGAGGGTCTTGCGTCTTTGCAGGATCCACAAAAGACGGCAGTCACACATCAGGGGGTTCCCGTCCACTCTGAGGGTCTCCAGACTGTTGACAGAGTGGAAGGAGCCCTCTTCAAGAGTCTGCAGGTCGTTGGAGGAGAAGTTGAGGACCCGGATTTGTCGAAGGCCTCCGAGGGCATGGAGCTCCACTGTCATCAACCCTGTGCTTACCATGATGAGATCCTTCAGCCTCAGCAGGTCTTTGAAGGCCCAGGGCTCTAGGGTGGTGATGGGATTGTAGGACAAGTTCAGGTGGGTGAGATGCACCAGGTTTTTAAAGGAACTGGAGGGGACAGAGGTTATGTTGGTGTTGGTGATGGAGAGCCGATGGAGGTCCAGGCCCTGGAAACTAAGAGGAGAGATGTACTCCAGGTACGGCCAGTGATCAATGTCCAGAGCCCGGAGGTTAGACAGCTTGCGGAAGTTCTGGTCGTCCAGAGCAATGATGCTGAGGTGACGGAGGCGAAGGGTGACCAGGCTGCGCAGGTATGACAGGGTCTGGCCAGAGATGGATGTCAGGTTGCAGCGCTCGATCGTGAGATCTTCAAGCCCCAGCAGCCCTGAGAATGCCTGGAGATAGAAGTGATAAAAGGGTTTGAAACCTAAGGTAGAATATATTTCAAAAAGTACAACTGTATACACAAGCTTCAGTTATCCTTTTTAAGGAATAGTTGAACAATTAAATATGGCTTGAGAGTTTAATTGATCCTCATCCAACTATCCAACATGTCCCTTTCTCCAAATGTTTATGCAATGTTATGTTTATTCAGAATCAAAAGTTTTGTCCATCATTACGAAAGAGAGATTGTCTGGATCTAATTTCCTGGGATTTGTTAAAAAAGATAAGATTAGTGACACAGCTATTACATACACAATGAGCTGTACAACCTACCTTGTGGGATATATAAACCAGGTCGTTGTCTCCCACCTCCAAATGTTTCAGGCCCCTCAGATCCTGGAAGGTGTAGTCCAATAAAATCACCATCTTGTTCTCGCTCAGGTCTAGGCTGGTTAGATTGCCCAGTTTAGCGAAAGCCCCCATGGGCACTAACTTCAGCTGGTTTCCTCTTAACTTCAGCACTTTAAGACTCTGGAGGCTGGCGAAGGCATTGGGCTCCAATGTGGCGATGAGGTTCTCACTGAGGTCAACTTCCTCCAGCCGCGGATACGGTGCCAGGTCACCTGCTTGCACCCAGCGGAGCCGGTTCTTGCTGAGGTCCAGAAGTCTTGTCTCTGTTGGGATGCCCTCTGGGATGTTGGTGAGCCGCCGCCGCTGGCACGACACCGACCTCAGCTGAGCCGAGCAATCGCACCGGGGCGGACAGGCCTCGCTATTTCCTGGCAGCGTGAAGGTTATGACGGCGACCAAAGAAGCAGCCAAGAGCCACCGACTCACCCATGGCCATGGCACTAAGGCCCGCCCACCAGGGCCAGGAGAGCTGGTCATGACCCTGGTCCTCCAACTCCTAGCCTGTTGAAGGCAGGGTCAGTGCACCATACACCTGCAAGGTGAGACAGATATTAACAGGATAGAAGCAAAGAGAGAGCGGAGAAATGGGACACACAAGAATGATGAATTGTACCAGAGAGGGAGGATGTGAAATGATTCTCTGCCGGGCTCATGAAAACTAAATGAACATGGCTATGAACTATTGATGTACATTATCAGTAATATTGCATTGTGCGCTGTGGAAACTTGAGATATATCATGACACGGCATTAAAATGGCGACATCATAACGCAGGAACACGGCTCCATGTAACGTATTCAAGATCTTTTGTCTTTTCACTAATTCATATATATATATATATTTATGTATATTCATGGAGACCGGGAGCCATCTGATTCCTGCTTCCTGTTTCAGCTGATTCCCGCTCGTTGCACCTCCATAGCTCTCCTGACACCACTGAGACCGCCTGCTCCATTTTGACAAACACAATTAATTTATCATCAGCACACATAAACACAGTCTGAGCTCCTCCTCCTTCGCATTATGCATGTAAGTCATGCACGCTATAAAATGTGAAGAGAAATAGGCTTTTTAATCATTCTTACTGATGAAGTCGCATCCTCTGGTTGGTCAGGTATGTGCATGTATGCGTAGGACTTGGCATTTTGCTGAGTATGAATAAAAAAATGCTTTGGTTCCCCTTGTGCGCTTATGAGATGAATCACTAATGCTTCAACATTCCTTCAGGCAACCTGTCATTTCTCCCACACACTTTTTCCAACTCAGAGACAGTCAAAGAGCACCTGGCATTAGATCTGGAACACAACACAGTGTCCTTCTAGTTAGCAGTACTTGGAGATACTTTTACACTTGAGGAAAAAGAGTGAAAAGAGTTAAAACCCCTCCTGCTCAAAAAGCTCACAGGAAACCCCAGACGTTAAACCCTTGACGATTTGCTCGTTTGTTTTACAGACAAAGTGAAAAATCAGATAATATATCATCATCACAAGGGAGTATCATGTTAAAATGCACTCTGATGCTGGCAGTGAAGGAAGAAAGAGATTAATAATATATAGCCCGGTTTGTGCTCAATGGGCCATCTAAGAGGGCGAGTCCAACGGTTAAAGTAGTGAGGCGCCACTCTCCCCTCAGTGTGTTTTGCAAGCCTCTCTTGTTATAAGTTGGATATTAAAAAGAGCGACTTGAACGTTGAATCCTATCTGATCGTTTATTTTAATGCGTTGGCGTCAGTTGGATCAAACAGAATTAAATGGGATTCAAATGTAATTTAAATGATGGCGAATGTATATTTCCACACAAACACAGATTTTGTCTCTGATCTACAAAGCCTAAGGGTGGCCAGCCCCTTAATTTTTTGACACATCTGGAAAATCAAACGCAGGCACAGTAGCTGACCCAGTTCTCAGCAGCAACTCAGCATCCTACTATCAACCAGCAGCAACTCCACATGACCACAACAACAGAGCAGCAAACCTCAGCGTCTCTGTGGAGTAAAGCCCGGGAGACTAACCGGAAGATCTGAAAAACAAACACGGGCATACAGGTGTTGCCAAATAACAAGCTATTTATAAAGACAAACTCAAACAAGATTAACATCTGCAGCAGAGCACCAGCTACATAACGACATGGTGATATTTTCCTCATCACTTACTCCCCGAATTGTGGTCCAAAAAGCAGACTTTGATAATCTGCTGGAATGAAGTTTGAATTTTAGTTTGTTTTTAAGATATCAAGATTCATTTTTGGGAATTCAGGACGCCGGAAAAAACACAAAATGACATTTTTCAAAAATCAGATCCAAACTATATTTGGAGGTGATTTGAAAAGAGATTCTAATCCAATTTCTAGGGATGCTGTTGATATGCTCTGGCTGCTCAAATTGTATAATAAGGTGTGGACTTGCTGTGTGCATGCTGGCTGCTGCCACTTTTACTTACTGCTGCATCCCCATCGCAACACCTTCCAGCCTTCCCTGTCACAAAGTCTGTCTGATGTGATGTTGTAGCTCTGCACCCTGACATGGCCATTTCTTCCAAAAGCTTCTTTGTTGCAAGGCTGCGTCACCACTATAGCTACACTAGTGACGCCTACGTGGTTACCGTGACAACCCATTCGGATAAATTGGCAATGTCTGGACACATAAATTCAAATCTGATCCCTGGGAAACAACAGTGGGTACACTCTGTCTTAAATATCTGATCTGATATCTGATATTAGGAAGGATAATAGTGTCAGCCAACATCTTCCCGACGTTCAGGCCGTTGATGGATGCAGCCTGTCCTCCCCATGAGAGTCTTCCTACGGATCACTGGCAGTCGCAGCATGAATCAGTGAGCTGACAACGTGGAAACAGACAAGGTTCTCACTGCTGGTCTCAAGGACAGGAAGGTTTCTTTGTATCACACGCTCCATTAAAGCTACGGACCCAGAGGAGACCAGTGTGCGGACGAATAAATACACACCTTGACTCTCCCTCCCATGGCAAACAGAGAGAATGTTGCTGTTCTAGTTTTCTTGCAGCAGGCATCTCCAGCCTCTGTTTACAAACTGCTTCAAAGTCAGCCGTACCCACATTGAGGAGAACGCACAGCGCATCAAGAACAATGCATGGCAACCACAGAGGGACAACAAAACCACAAAAGCTAAAAAAAAATGCAAGAAAAAGACACAAAAGACTAAAAAACATAAAAAACAAATGTGCTACTTTCAGTCCTCAAAGAACTTCCTCAACAAACACAACCTCCCAATTGATTGGATACATGTTGCAAGAGTGTCCTCCATGGACATTTGGGATGTTCTATCTACATGAATTTCAATCTAGGGAGACTCACAAACAAAATAATTGGTCGGAAGTATTCATAATCCAAAAACTAATCGCTAGATAGATTTCGATAGATTTTTGTTGCAGCAGCTGGTGACATCGTCTCTCTGCTGCTTCAAAAGAGCTCTGGGTAAGTCTGTCCTTGTTCCTGCGTTTGGACAACCAAGACACATACAACCCCACTAGGAGGCCCCGTATCGACCTCACAAACTGTAAATTAGCTTTTGCCAGATGTTAAGACAACGGCAGTGGCAATCCGACAACTATCTTGACAGATTTTGCAGCAAGCCAGCTGCCAATGCACAGAGATGGAGAATACTGGGAGAGAAAAAAAAACCTCTACTGCAGTAAAAAAAAATTAACCTTTTGACAGTCAAACTGATGAACAGATGTTGGGGAACAACATCCTGCTCCAATCACACAGGCATCAGCTTGCCAGATGTCTCAAACACCTGTTGGTTCATCTGGTTAACACAGACAGTATCGCCTGATTAATCAATCACAAAGTCACCAAGAAAAAACGTAGAGAAAAACGAGGTTGGTGGTCAAGGTCTGGTGTGTATTTGCGTGGCAGTGTGTCCGGCCGTAAGTAGGTCATCCGTGTTGACTGGTAGCCTTTATGAGCCTTTATATTCGGCCAGCAGAGCGTGGATCTCCTCAAACCGCCACATCCCTCGTTCCTAAGCTTTGTCTGTCTTTTGCTATCAAACACACACACACGCACACACACACTGACCCGTCCACCACCACCGCACGCACACACACCTCCACACACGCAGTGAATGAAATCACCTATAAATAACAGTGAGGTGGGTGCAGTCGAGCAGTCAGCAGGTGATTAGAGAGAGCTTTTACATTTTATTGCCGCCAACCACCCGAGGAGCAAACTTGACTTTTCAGAGGAAAACTGACAGTCCTTGCTTTCCATTGCTAAGGAGCTATAAGTCCAATATTAAATCTGTGCTGAGTCACTCCATTTCAAGGCCACGTGTGGAGTACAGCTTAGGAGGGAAGGAAGGAAGGGGGCAAAATGGGGGGGAAGACAACTTGGGTAAATTTGTTCAAAGAGGAGAATAATGATTTTAGGCCTGGAAATGCTCAGTTTTGTCACATTAAGCTATCAACGCCCAAACTCAGAGCCTTGATAAGGACAAAGGAACATTGTCGTCACAACATAATTAGGCTGAAATAAATGGATGAAGCCCCGGCAGACAGCTCAAGGAGCCCCACAGCGACGAGGAGTACGAAGCCCGGAGCGGGAACACAAATGAATGAAAACTGATGGAAAGAACACAGAAAGAATCAACAGAATATTAATACCTGCTCAGGACGAGCTGGCTCTTGTCTACATCATTACAGCAAGACCCATTGAACATTAATCACGGCTCCTAAGGAAAAATTGAACATTTTCAAAGATGACACCAGTTCAGTGGGCTGCGGTTTGCAAAGTAAAAGACACGGCAATTGTTTGCAGAGAGAAAGGATACTCAAGACAAAGCTCTGTGGCCCAGCTACGTCCTCTTCCTCTAACAATCCTGACTCACTGAGGCAGTGAGTGTGAACTGATTGAGACTGACATCCTGCCTCGTTTGACCTTTATCTGATCAGAGCACAAAAAACAAAGAAACTCATACTTGACTGCAGCAGTATTGTTTTATTGCACACACTAATGGAATATCTACTATTTAAGCAAAATATTTTCAAATGTCAGGCCCCATAAGGGGTACACACTTGATTCTGATTGGCTATTTCTGGCTATTTCTGTCAGAACACATGTTGCATTGATGATGTAATGTTCTGGTGATGCAAAAATGTACGCTTGGACCCCCGTTACTGTTGGCAGTGTTTCTATGTGCAACAGGCGTAAGACTTTTAACCCCCCCTTTTAACCCCCCGGTTTTCTGACAAGAAAGGGAAGGTTTTAGCACCCAAAACAATAGCAAAAATAGTAAAAATGTGGTTCTTCAAAGCAATTCAATTGTAAATCTCTGAGGTTTAAAAGATGTCACACACACACACACTCTTTCACACAGCCACTGAATGTGTGTCCAGTGAGTAGAAGGGCTGCTGAGCTGAGGATACAAGGGAACGTATCCTCACTGTCAGAATCAATCCTCTCAGGCCAAAAAATACTTGCCCTGAGGTGGTGATTTTCTGTCTGTATTTTTCCTTAGAAGCACATTGACGCGCCAACAGCACCAAGAGTTGGTTTGCCTAAAGTGGCATGAGTTGAGGAAGCCAAACTCCAGCCTCTGTTTTCCATCTGCTTCAAAGTCAGCCGTAACCACATTGAGGAGAACGCACAGTGCATCAAGAACAATGCGTGGCAACCACAGAGGGACAACAAAAGCTAAAAAAACTACAAGAAAAGACACAAAACACAAAAAAACAATGTGCTACTTTTTAATTAAGGGGGAAAGAATCAGTCCTCAAAGAACTTCCTCAACAAACACAACCTCCCAAAAACTGTTTAGACTTTTGTGTTGCAATCATCTATCAATATATGTGAGTTTAGATTTAGACGGTAATAAAAACACAATTGATGGACACGTTTGCAAGAGTGTCCTCTATGGACATTTGGGATGTTCTATCTACATGAATTTCAATCTGCTGAGACTCACAACCAAAAGAATTGGTAGGAAGTGTTCATAATCCAAAAACTAATCGCTAGATAGATTTCGGTGTCTCCGATTTCACAGCATGGGTATTTCAACCTTTACGTGAAATCCCTTGTGCATCCAAAATAGATTAAAGTGGAACCCCACTCTCTCCCTCTCCGTCTCCGTTTCTCCCTCAGTCTTTGTTATCTATTTTTTTCTCTCTGGGTGTAATCTGACAGCTGAAGAGAGTCCTGTCTTTGACAGTTGTGCCAAGTATACAAAGAGCGATGGAAGGATTAAAGGAAAAAAACGATAACAAAACACTGCAGCCTCCAATGAATAACTTCAAACTTGATTTGTTCTCAGAAGTAGAACCAACATCAACTGTGGCATCATAACCAACTGTGGCATCTCTGTGGCGGCCTTGCTTCGCTGACCCGTATGATACACACACACAATTAGATTAATGAAGAAATACTTTCCATTCATCCATGAAGACACTACACTTAGACATACAACAACTTTCATAAACCTTTCACCTCAACATTCGGATGAAGAAGCTAATTAACCTCACCACTATTGAAAACATGCGAATTAACATGATAAAGAAAATGTGTTTTAGGATTGACATGATTATTGTAAATACATAAACCGTCATCTGACAATGTTAACAGGGTTGTTAGATGTTTACCATCCAGTTGTTTAGCGTGCTAACATGCCAACTTGGCTAATTGGCACTTAAAAAGGTAGATCAAGATCTTGTCTTTCATTTCACAAAAAAAGTCAAACGTCACAAAAAATCATCCATTGAGCATCATAAATGTCTACTTAGAAGTTCACAGAAATGCTTTGGTCTCAAGTAAGTGTCTATTTTCATTGACCTATAAATGTTTAATGTCCCTTTCCAATAGACAGTAGGACTAAAACTCTATTGTACTCTATGTAATAGTCAATAGTCAACTTGTAATATTTTAAAAATAAAGAGGATTCCAGTTGTAAATGGCACCTAAGGTAACATGGATCCTTTTGTTTTACCAAAAGGCCTGGAACATTTAATTAGCAGAAGCTATTCTGATGATTTCAACACCCTGCAGGGTCTTGACCTGCTTTTCTCTGGCTCTAACCTGAGCACATGGACTCACATACCTGAGCACATGGACTCACATACTGAGAACACAGACATTTTAAAATGGACACACACACTCACATATATGCAAGTACATATAGAGTAGTGCACAAACAACAAAGGGCGATGAGTAACTTTCCGTGCTGCCACAGTTTTCAGTAGAAATCTCTCTGTTCTGGAGCAGATCGCTGCGATGTGTTGAAACGGTATGTGTGCCAATCTGTGTTTTATGTCCTCATGACGTCTATTCAGGAGCGATGAGGCGCTCGCTTTGCATATCAGACGTTTGGACACCCGCCAGCTGGTAGGCAGATAGAGGACTTACAATCTATTCAATGGATACGTGTTCGGCTGAAGCTACACAAAGCTGCACAAATTGTTTGCATGTACGTGTGTAAACTTATTTTTACACAGCTTTTTATAAGACTATTGAGAAAAAGCATTTTGTCTGGCGATTGTTTATTCTGAGGTGTAATTGACCAACAAGTGCACCTGATTATTACACTATGAGCAAGAGTTCAAGCTAGAGGGAAATAGTTAAGAATAGAAGGGAGATACAAAATCATTTAATCAAACTTGACGGGTTAGAGGAAAAAAAGCTTTCAGACATGCAGACACCAATCTTTCTGAGTGACATACGGTCCGACAAGTGACTGAACAGCCCTGTATTAGTCTTGGCCTTTGGGGATGTGTGGCCTTATTATTCGCATGGATTGTAATGACTCATTAATTATCTGAGACATGCTTCCAAAAAGCTTGGTCAGCGCTTAAGCCATTTCCTCACGTTTGTGCAATACTCACAGAATATTCACCGGTAGTAGCAGTGCTCATGTGGCATTGTGTGGGTCATGTTTATAATTGAGGTATTATGTTGTCGCCAAAGAAGAGAAAAAGCTCTCCTTCACGTAAACAGGAGATCGTCATCACAGTTCTGAATTGAATTCCGGATGGGATACCACAGGAGTTCATTTCTGGTGTGATTTCCCTTCTAAAGGCTAATGAGTTTCCAGGTGAGAAAATGGTGGGAGGATCTGGATGGTTGGTTGTTGGGAAGGGAAATCACGTCTTCTTTTCAGCTGGGCGATTGCTGCTATGAAAAACATTTCCTTGGGGATATTTTACCTGAATCTTTTGTGTGTCTTTGTGTGTGTGCATGTGTGACAGTGTGACTTTTGTCATCCCTTCGGAGTTGAGAAGGAAAATGAATGAATTAAATTCTCTGTCTCGTTAAATATGTGAAAGACAGAGGACACCTCCTCGATATATACCACCGCAAATACAACAACTCAAGAGTGATCACAATAAAATGAAGGGAGGAGGTTGACAATGGAAAAGTGTGAGCTGTGTGATAGGACCAAATGTGAGCGACTAATAGATTTGGGGTATCGGGGGGGAGAGGATGGACATGAAGGACAGGAAACAAATGAGTATATAAAGAGGAGGGAAAGAGCATGGGGCGGTAAGAAGGACGCTTTGACTGCCTCAATCTGTCACTAATAATGGAGAAGGTCAAAGCTATTCCACAGTTGAGTGAATCCAATGATGCAAATTAGGTTACGCTCAGTCAGATGCCAGAAGAGAGGCCCAGGAACCCTGAGGTTTCTCAATAACACATTGTGAGAAATGTCATATTCCAAATATTCAATGTCTATAGGACAAAATGAGTGAAAAGGCAATTTCTCTCAAGAAGGAAACGAGGAGAAAGCTGAGTGCAGCCCGGCTGACTGACTGGTACAAATATATAACAGTCTGTGCGGCAAGTAAACAGCGAAAAAAGGATTGAGTTGGAGAACGAAGGGGGGATGGGGCGACAGCTTTCCATTCTCAGTCCTTTGAAGAGCAGCATGGTGCCGGATTCACATGTGGGAGAATGTTCAGTGAATATGTACATAGCTTTGACATGAATGCATAAACTGTATGTCAAATAGCACAGACACTAACAGTTTCTCCATCTGCTCCATTTCCTAAAATTGTATTTTGCCTAAAAATGCTCAAAGGAAATGTGGAAAGGGCATAACTTGACATCAAATGGTCCCCCAGCATTTAAAATGACCTTTCACTCTCAGTCAAGCTGTTGCTGTAAATAAACTATACAACCAAAAAGGATTTTGTACACGTACACTAGAATTGTGCTGTACAGGTACGGAGACAGGGAAAGCATTGCATATGCGTAGACGGCACAGTAATTGCAGTGCTTCATGGATAATAGTGACCTTGTTAGCCCCAAATTTGATTGGCTGCCTGTGATACTGACTCCGCCGGCTCAACCAATGGGGCGGTTGCTACCGATTCAGATGTGGGGATGAAGGCACAGAAAGATGGGGTGGGGGTGTGAATCCCAGAGAAATAGAGGGGAAGGAAGAAAAAAAAGGGAATGGATGACGTGGGAAGAGAAATGGGAGAGTGACAAGGAAGGAGATGCAGAATAAAAGAGAGGGAGCTAAATCCTTTGTCCTGAGGAAACAGAGGCGTCAATCCTCGAAAAATGATAAAACCGTTCAGCTTGTGGTTCTACAGAGCATCTCCCATGTGTGTATTCTGTGTGTTCGTAAGAAAATGGTACTTCACAAGACATTAGGTGCTAATCACATTTCCTGGATCCTTTTCTCACCAGAGATCCCTGAAGAGGATACAGAAACCCCCACATGTAGACACACACATGGTTGTGAAGGCTGTGTAAACACTGCAGAGCAAGATGGTGAAAAGAAACAGATTGTTGTGAGGAGGAGAAGGAGGAGCAGAAGTGGAATCAAAGGGGAGGAAGTTTTTGTAAAGGTCATGAAAGTCATTCAACAAATATCAGAGGAAAGGGTGAAATGACATACCATATGGCAGACAATTTTATCCAAAGCGTCTTACATTACATTATAACCCATGCGCCACATTTTGCCTGGGGAGCAATCAGGGGGTGTCTTGCTCAAGGACACTTTAACGTGGCACATGGGGCAGGCAGGATTCAAACCGCCAACCTTGTGGCTCCCAGTACATCACACTACAAATTCTGAACACACAGGAAGGGAAATAGATGAAAGCAGGAGAAGGAAGAGATGCGTTGAGGAAGAGAAAGATAGAAAGAGCTTGAAATGGTTTCCAGATTTGGGGAAAGTTCAGGGTTATTTTGCTTCTCTGGAGTCACAGCCCTGTGACAGCCAGCCCATGTCCACGCACTTTGATAAAAGGAAATTATACTTTTATATGATCCTATTCATTTTTTAGGGGGCTGACACCATGAGCATCTTATTTCTCACTAAATAAATAGCTTTAAAAAAACGATTATTGAGTCCATTCTTGACCTTAAAACACCTCCCAAGGTCAAGAAATGAACCGGAAGACCGAATGCTATGACCAAAAGCCCCCAAACCCTATTTGTATGCATGTTTATATGCATTGCTAAGAACCCCCCACCACCACCACCTCCCACCACCCAGCGCAAGTAAAATGGTACTACTAGAGATGAAATGAACTCCCTGAGGCTCTGAAAAGGCCCGCATCAGGGTACTTCATATTGTTTAAGCATGTATGTCTTGCTAGCTTCAACACTTGATTTACGTGTTGCTTTATTCATGACCTGTCTGCAACATAGTTGCAGTGTTCTCAGTTCTCAACAAACACCTGTGTTAATGCAACGTTATCATGACTTTCAGAAATGGGGGATAAAACTACAGGAATGAAACCCATACTGCAAGAAACACATGCTGCTATAGGGATGATGTAGATGTAAGCGTGATTGCGTTAATGATAACAGATAGGGACATTTATCCTCTGGTACATCCTCTGCTCTAGAAGAATTGGCTTCTGCTGGAGGAATGTCATTATCCAGTGCTAAAACCGGATTAGAGAACCCCTTCGCCATTGATTCATCAAATTACCTTTCTCCCAAAAAGTGATGTAGGAGCTTTGGTGACGGAGTATCAGAGCAGTCAGGGTCCTTGAGCTACGAAAGCAAGCTGTGGGACTCTGGCATTGAAGACAAACAGCGCTGATGGGAGATCTCCCCAGGGAGCATCCGGTTTAAAATTCAAGGACTCTTTCTTTTTCGCTCTCTAATGCTCATCTCGCTCGCTCTCTCCCTCTTAGCGAGGTCACGGCTGAGAAGTTTCAATGACGCCCCAGGGGGCCGAGAATAATCGTCCAAGTGTTCTCCTGCATCCATGTGTGTGAATCCAGGCGCAGGACTGATCTTATGTGTGCACAGAGATTGTAAGTCTGTCTTTTTGTCCAGCCGAGGACTATATATAGGCGCAGGGTTGACCAGCCGGTGGCCTCTGTCCCACCCCTCGCCGGGTCCTCTGGTGCCCGGTGGCACTGTTATTCCTCCCAATCAGGCCGTCTGATCTGAAGAGATAAGTACTTTAGCCCCATACCCTGCGATTTCCTCCCTGTATAAAATGCAAACTGAGAGCTGGTGGAACTCCTTTAAGGGCATTCAATACGTGTTACTCCACATCTAAAACGGAAGACATCAAATGGTAATTGAAGACACCTGAGACCAGAAAGTGTCCGCCGGGAGATCAATGGCCGTCTTTGAGTGGAAAGCTGGTGAAGTAAACTGTTGCACGCTATGCCATCAAAGCTGTTCAGCAAAGATGTGCAAGACAGGATCCATGATCACCATCGAGGTACGGACAAGCAACCTCAGGGCTTAGAACTTGAAGGCGCACAAACCTATCAGCAAACATCGTGAAGAAACAAAACACAACATGTGTAGACACACACGTACCATTTCGACATAGAAAGGGACAAGCACGAAAAAACAAGGCTGACAATGCATTGATAACTATACAGGATACAGAGCAGAAGATTTTGGTTTTCTCTTCTTGTCATGGTGATTGAACTAGTGCGAGGAATGATAGAGAGAAAGAAGAGAGGCAGAAGAAGCGCTGACTCTGCGCTGACAGCTCGCCATTTGATAAAAGCCAGAATAAGGCGGTTCCAGATTTGCTTTCGTTTTTTTTTTCTTCCCCTGATCCAAAATTCACCTACAGTGGGTGAATTATTCCTTTGTAGACCAGTGACATGCAGCGATGGGGACAAAGAGTCACTGCCCTATTTGGATTCATATCATAAAGTCATGACACAGCGTTTAAAGGGGGGGAGGATGGGAGCAGGGAGGGGAAGTAACGGGGAGACGCCGTAAAGTGTAAAACAAGGATGAGACAGACACAAACAGGAAGGAGGAGAAACAGTGGGTGGAGGAAGCAAGAATGGAGAAGGATCGGCGTGGTTGATATAAATGTGTCTCAGTAGCTTCTCCCTTAAAATACACACACACACACACACACGCACACGCACACAGATGGTAATGACACATTAACCCGGGATCAGCTGAGAGTGAAGCTGACGGAAACCAAAAGGAGAGGAGTGAATCCCTCGTTTATAAATACTGTATTGGCGTAGATATGAGACAGTATTTCATGTCAGATTCTAGGACAGGAACTTCGATCGTTCGTACAACATCTCACATTCTTTTTGGACGTGACACTGTCTCCTACAGAGAGTGTTGCATTATCATGCATGAGAACTTAAAACAGCTAAAACTAGAAAAAAAAGTATTGGGATCGATTCAACCGTGTGCGAGTAGAAGTAAAATTAGAAGTAAAATAAGGGGAGGCAAGAGGACAAAGACGCACAGGCTTCTTTCCTCACCAAACACACACTGAGTCAGCAACACCTCCTCTTCCTCTTCCTCTTCCTCAAGCCGGCAAACGCAGCACGTCTTTCCATCTTTGTTTTACATTTACAATCCAAAGATGCAGCCTCTCTTCTTCATTTTCAAGTGCTATCAAAGGACGGGGCAACAATTCTTCGGGCAGTTCTATTGGGTTGATCGACGCGATCAATGTAGCAGATTATTCAAAAGGGTTTCGCTGTACAAACAAGAGGAGAGGCCAAGAAAAGAGGGATTTCTTTTTAGAGAGGCGACTAACCTTTAGCTCCACAGGAGCCTTAACAGATACTGTATACACTCACTCAGTTGCTCGACTGCTGGCCTCTTCATCATACGTGACACATATAAAGGACAAAATGACACATATGTGCTGCCATCCCCAAGTGACTTCCACATGCCTCCGGTCCTGTGGCAAGGTTGACACACAGTGTGCCTCTGTATGTCTATGTAGCACACACACACACACAGACACACACACACACACTCACACCAATGGGGAACAGTCCTTGGGCTGCAAGCCTGATTGTGTGGCACTGAGGCAGAAACCATGTTTGAATCTGTGCTCCCTTGGAGCGGAATGTATGTTTGTGTGTGAGAGTCTGCGATTGTGAAAGTGTGTGTGTCGAATAAGAGGTCAGTGTTGAAGGACATTTTATGAAAATGTGTCCATAAACTAATTATTTCCATAGCAGGGTGGATGTTTAATGTGAGAAAAATGTAAATCATTTCAAATTATTTTTTTTACATATTAAAATGGAATCTCCGACTGATAAATGCCTTTGAGCAACTGTTTAAGTGAAATTGAGCTTTTGGGTCACCCATGAAATACAATGTGAATGTTAGAACTGCACCATAATTGTATCTGCATTTTCTGAAAAAATGTTAATGTATTCATACATATATATAAATAAATATATATGTATACCAGTATTTTCCTTTTTACCTTCTTTTGAAAAATGAAGATAAAAAATGATTTTGGGTGGAGCGTTTCCAACCGCAGTAGTTGACTGACATTTGAGAGCCCACTTTTTAAGCTGAATTCTACATTTTTAAAGTTGAAGAGCTAAGTATTCGGCAGCATCTAGTGGTGAGGTTGCAGATTGCAACTGAAAGGTACTTCTCCCAAGTGGCAGGCATTTGTTAGAGAATAACTGTGGGTGACGTGAAACATGATCTGCCCTCCGTAGATCCGGTGTTTGGTTTGACTTCTCTAGGCTGCAATAGCAACGTCTCTGTGAAGGAGTCCTGCAGAACATGTAGGTATAAACGGCCCATTCTAAGGTAACAAAAACACTCACACGACAAATCTCATATTCAGGTGATAATGTGTGCAAAGCATACACTGAATAAGACAACATACCTGTGAATATGTTCAGTGTTTCAGCTGGAATGGCAAAGCATGACTTTCCTGACCCTTTCTTTCATGCTTTCATTGAGGGCAGCCCATTTTAACTTCTGCGTGGAGCAGAGAGCGTTACATAAGAAATGATACTTGACTCATTAAAATCTAATTTGGAGGACGAGGTCACGACACTTCACCACAGCCATTAGCTGAGCGCTGATTCCCACATCGCACGAAAACATGGTCCGCATCGTGCGTGAACAAGCGTTGGGACCGGAGGAGCAATAGATAGCAATACAGCATTAATCAAGCAGAGTCCTTACGGATCAGCAGGCTGTTCGTCCACTCACAATCACAGCTGAAAGAGTGAAAGAGAGCGAGGCTGAGAAAGACAAGAGGGAGGACGGGAGATGAGCTCTCACACACAGACACGCTTTAACAGTGCTCGTGCCTTTAGTCATGCGGCGAAAGTTAATGAATGAATAAGGTCCGCCCCAAAGGTCTGTTCCACAGATGGCGTTGGATGGTAACACACACACACACACGCACGCACCACAACAATGCACACATTGGAATGCACACTGCGGTCATTAAAATAACTAGCCTCAACTTTGTGTGCATTTTCAAATGTGCATACAGCAGTGTGCTGTTATCACAATTCAAATTAAATCAGAATCAAAACAACTAAAACAGATTTCCATCTCCCCCCCACTCACGTATGTACACACACATTCAGCTAAAGGGGAAGACAATAGAGAAAGAGAGAGGAGTGAAGAGTGAAGAAATTAGAGTGTGTGATCATTAATAGAGTTGCATTATTAAAAAGGAAGAGGATATTATTTTATCTGCACAACATTCAATTCATTATAGATGCATGGGTGTACTTTCGCTCACACAATTTGCGTGTAAGGTAATCTCATTGACCTGCATTTACATCTGCAAAGTGACGGGAAGCAGAGCTGCTAACTTGCCGACCCAAATCAACATCTAATGAGGTCTGACAAAAATGAACCCTTAACTCAAGCACAACATGTGACGATGTGACATTTAGAAATGACCATTATTGAGTCATAATAATTCAAATTTTATTCTAACCAAAATATTTATACCCATCATCAACTTTCGCAACTGTTTTGGTTAAGCGTATTATCTCAGCTGATTTAAGTACTGGGCATGGAAGAGATGAATTGGTGAATATTCAAATTGAAGCACTTTTTGACCTCCTTTGTAAATTGTATATTTATCTTCCTACTCCCTTGTCATTTACTAGATATCCCCAATGCTCCCACACTGACAATTTATTGCTCATGATAATCATTTAATAGTACTGCATCAGAGGAATTCACCCTAGATTGATATGATAGATATAACAATATAAAGACAGACTTGATAGATATACTATAACGGCTGAATCTCATTTACTTCTTGTTCTTCTTCAGCTTTGCTTCTCATCGCTCAAGGTGAGCGACACAACTCCCAAACACAAACAGCTACATGATTCACACGGGAGAAGATTTCAGCCGACTCCTAAATAATAAAACAATAACACAAGCGATGACAGATATGGTTACTGTAACACGCTCACCATTTCTATTGTCATTCAGTCTACTGTCCTAACACATAGAAACAGATTATTAACATGCAAAAGGATGCTTTTTTTAATCTAACAAGCATTTATTTTAACTAATATTTGGCAGTAGGATGTGACATTTTTCAAAATACTTGAATCTCATCGAATCTATCTTTGAATATCTTTGGATACCCATCCAAAAGTGGTAGCAGCACAAACAGATGAGGCCAAAATCATTACAGGTCTGAAGAAATTCAAACTAGAGAGTCAGAAAAGGATGTCGACACACTCAGTTTTCTTTTTACGAACGAGAAGATGGAAGTCTGGTCGTGAGATTGGTTCTTTTTGGTTTCAAAACCTGCATGTCTCTTCACATCTACACGATTGTAAATAGTAGTGATCAGGTTGTTTTTGCGCCATCCTGCTGCTTTAAAACCAGTGAACCAGTACATCTACTGATTGAACTGGGAATAGTCTTGCTAGTAGCAACATGGCAGCGTTCGTTCAAGGCTTAACTTAAAGGTTAAAAATGCTGCCTTTGTCTCCTTTGTGAGAACCAAAGTGGATTTTCACCAAGCCTTTGAATATTCATGCAGGAGCAGTGGTATAATGGCTTTTGGCAGAGTGTAGCATTAATGGCAGTTGTTTGTCTGCTTGCAGCCGTTGAACAAGAAACCTCATTAATAAGACTGAGGGTGAGGTGTTGAAGTAAGAAGCTTTCTTTCGAATAAGTTGAAGCCATTTCGTACTGTCTATCTAAACTATTTAAATAAAGTAGAGAAATATACAGTATATATATATTAGAATTTAATTGACAGAAAAGAACCACTGAAATGTTTCTCCATTCTGATTTATAAATTAATCTTTACCTGGCTGAGTAGTTTCTGGTCAAAATGGTGTTGAGGTATTTAACAGAAAGCGAGACGATTCTCTCTAAGATTCTTGTCATTTGAAAAGATTCAATCATTCCCAAACTCAATACAACCACAAGGCTCCGTACTGTAATCCCACAGCTTAATAAAGACTGATCTTTTATTGCATGTGTGTGTGTGTGTGTGTATGTGTGTAGATAGCTGTGGCCGTTGTGTCCTTCGTCACAGCAATCTTCCACTCAGGACATCTTTGAAGAACGTTGCTAGTGCATTTCTCAAGGTCAACCATCATGCACACACACACACACACACACACACACACACACATACACACCACTTGTGCACCACCGAGATCAAAGCTCCTTTGACGCGCCCACATAACCACGGCCATCTTCCCAATGAAATCCTCTCACCATAGGACCCATCACATGCTGAGCATCAGGAATCTAGAGCTTGGCTGCTGAAAACAAAGTTGATATGATCAGTGAAACTAAACCCAAAAAGTTAAGTTGTGTTCTGTAAAACTGGCCTGATGAAAGTTTTGCAGGAGTTTTGAAGCCTAAGCTTCTCTCTTCCCCATCCACTTTGTAGGTAGTGAGGACTTATAACATATACTTGAGACAACACTATCATAACTGGCACAAATGATGAACAAAAATCACCAAACCATGTGATTAATAACAAAGAAATCTTCCTCCGAGAAGCGTCTGGAAGCTCTTATGAGCACGCTGTGGCACTCTCCACCTTCCTTCAGGGCCGGCTAGAAACTATCCGAAATCAGCAGTCAGCCCCTGTCAACATTGGGGCGAAACATTTTCACCACGGTTCTCTCATTGCCTTCACAGTCTTAACTTTCTTTGCCTTATCATCGCCTCATTCTGCTTTAAGTTAAATTTAACTTGGAAAGTTAAACGATTGAAAGAAATTAGCAGGGAAGAAAAGTTGTTATTGGAGGCAAGTCTTTCCTCTGTCAGACACCAGCAGCCAGTTGGCCCCGAGCGCTGGGAGCGATCCGCCGCCGGCTCTGTCTGGGTTTCTGTTTTTCTCTTAAGACGAGACTGTGAACAGCGATAAAGTTAGAAACCCAAACAAGTTAATGAGGAGCAGGAAATAACGAGCTGATTCCACGATTAGAGGCGTAGTTCTTTGGCACGCTAAATAAAACCAACATTAACATATCTTTTCTTGATCTATGCGTGATGCGATAATGAAAAAAAGGGGGCCGCCTGGATTAGGCTTAACTGAAGTTGCTCTCTGATAAAGTTGGGGCGACCGTAAGAAAAATGGCCATGATATCACCACCCATCCTTCACTTTGATTGAGGAAAAGGCTGACGTGAAACTAACCAGCCGTGCTGTCCGGAGGGGCCGAGGCAGGTAAAGGTAATTGCTTAGAGAGCGAATGAAACAGCAGATAGGATCAGAGGGAGAGGTGACAGCCTATAATTGGAAACGGAGAAAAGAGGAAGATGGTGGAAAAAGAGGGATAGAACGAGAGAGGGGGAGGGGGGGGGGGGGGGGTAATACAGCCAAACCTGCTGTAATAAGCCATGCGCCCTCTGCCTCAACATGAAATAACACATGTCATGTTACAACACATCCTGCAGTGCAGCATGGGCAAACATGTCTCAGATCAGAGTGCACAAACAGCAGCCGTGCAAGTTTAATCCTTTTAGACGCTTTCGGTGAGCACAATTTATGAATGCAAATGACTCACGACAAAAAATTGATGAGCAATGAGCAATGTTACAGCGATAAAAAAAAAAGTGTTAAATCAAAAGGTTTTATTTGTCCGGCAAAAAGGAAACATGGCAACGTTCCACCAGTAGAGATTTAATTACATGCATCACAACCTACGTAACCCATTATGAAATGCCTCCAGTGCTATAAATGAATGTTATTACGGGATATAAATAGTAATAAAAGCAGGACCATGCGCACACACGCACACAATCTCTCCTCCTGGTCCTGCTTCCTTGGCTGTAAGTATCTAAGGGGAAGTAGGGAGACTTGTCAGGGTGGGTAGTCGTCAGTCCTTAAGATTTGCCAGCATGCACTGTTGCGTTTTTCTGTCCTCTCACAGCCACCGCTGAGTATACGATGTACATGCGTAGGAGTGTGCACGCTACCAGTGAACATACCAGAGAATGACGCGTGGTCCCTGGTGCCTCCTCATCCGTCCAGCTGTTTGGG
Organism: Pungitius pungitius; assembly: GCF_949316345.1. Classification (NCBI taxonomy): domain Eukaryota; kingdom Metazoa; phylum Chordata; class Actinopteri; order Perciformes; family Gasterosteidae; genus Pungitius; species Pungitius pungitius. The sequence goes on from NC_084914.1 coordinate 10,310,854, forward strand.
TGTGTGAATCAACCCCCCCTCACCTCCTCCCGTCCTCTCTGGCCACAAGTTGCCAACACCGCTCCACACGTGCCAGCTCCTCCTCTCTCGTGTCCGTGTCTGTCTCGCTCTCAGACCGTGGCATCAGCAGCTGTACCAAAGCTGCCTCTCGCCCCCCCCCCCCCCCCCCCCCTCTCAACCGCTTTTCTCTCCTCCTCCCTCCAGCCGGGAGGCTTCGTATGTGTACCCACCTCCTTTTGCTCCTTGATGGTTATTGTCCCAAAATATTATCCGGGCACTCACAGGAGGGGGGGGGGGGTTGCTCACGTGAGATTCCCTTCTCCTTTCAAACAGGGCTCCTCAGCGGGTGGGCGCCCTCCATCTCTCGCGGCGTGGACGTGGGATTATGAGAGAGGAGAGAGGGAGGATGGGGAAGGAGCGCGCTGTTGCTGTAGCTGTTGCCTCTGCCTCCTTCAGTGTGAGCGCCTCTCACTTAGCATGCTTTTCATCTTCTCTCTCTCTCTCTCTCTCTCTCTCTCTCTCTCTCTCTCTCTCTCTCTCTCTCTCTCCCCACCTTTTCTCAGTCGCTGTCTATCTGCTGCCGCTCCGGCTGTTTGGATTCACAATCCAGTGGGCTGCCGGGCTCAGGGAGTCTCTCTGATCATCAGGGCAGGAAGGAAAACCAACACAGACTGAGAGAAGACATTTAGAAGAGGGGGAGATGGAAGAAAATAAATGGTTAAATTATATGAGATACATTTAATTTAACATATGGCTTTTTGTGTATTATCAATTGTTAAATAGGTTTACAAAACCGACAGGAATTTAGTTTTCAGAAAAACAAACTCTTAGCTGAATGACATGACTGTATAAAGTTTATGCACACAAATCGCTGCCACACAAACACTAAGACAACTAAAAAGTTCTCGGGAGTCATTCAAACTTGGTTGCAGAAGTAGTTTGCCTGATCTATTGCAGCAGCTTTCTCTAGAGTTGAGTCATCTGACTGCAAAGGCCCGGTCACCTCAGGCTCGTACTTGGTTGGCTCATGAATAAAAAAGCCAGTTCTGTAAGTTGTCATAGGGGTCGGGGATCTTTTGGTGTCTGACAATATAATTTCTTGTGTTTTCCTGATAAACTTCAGGATGTGCTGTTGGCTACATTTTATGTCAACTCCAATAGTCTTTTTTCAGATATATACAAAATATCTGACACCCCTAGTGCGTAGGATTATTGTTCCTCGGTAGCAATATCGAGGTCCTTTAAAGAAACTTTTGGTAAGCTTTGATTCTATTTGGATTTTTGGAAAATAAGAATTTAGATTCAAGGCCGAAATGCATAAATATTGGTTCATCTACTCTGCCTTTTCAATTACTGCTGTATTATTGTCGAACAAACAGCACCAAGTTGCTCCTAATATATTATTATGAATATACTAATATAAACAAGATACAAAAGAGGGATTTAAGCTAAAAAGAATTGTTCTTTGGGAGTGTCATGCTTCCACCGGGTTTGTTCTGTTTAATCATCCACCACATTTTGCCTGAAGTGTACAGAGAGAGGGAGCGAACGAGAGAGAGAGAGAGAGAGAGAGAGAGAAAATAGACATTTTTATTGTTCAGCCCTGTTGTCATGTCAGGCTAAATCAGATCAGAGGGACGGAGGTCCCAACACACACACACACACACACAGATACACACACACGCTCTTAATAGCCTGGCTGACTGACCTCGGGGTCAGAAAACAGCTCATCGCAGGAAAGAAGAAGTCTGGCCTGCGACCCTGAGGTCAGGTGCCGGGCTCGTCACGACTCCTGTTGGGAGCCAAGTCCAGCAAACGCCTACTGCTCTAACCCTTTGAACCGATCCAATGTAGGTCAGCTTTTGCTGAAGTCAAGGACCGTATTGTGCTGTGAAGCGACTACTACATTTGAAAATGTAAATCCTACATACTTTTCCAGACCGATGATCCAGTTGTTTCTACTGATGAAGATTCATACTTTTGTAACCCACTCCTGGCTAAGTACACTTTAGTTTACTTTAGATGCAGAAACATCTATGCTTTAAGCCCAATAACCATAAATACGACACAAGTGAAATCAGCTAAATGTGACTTACGTTTGCCTGTGAATAGTCCTGAATAGAGAAACAAATCAAACATTCATACAAAGTGTCCTTGGTCTGGTGATTACCTGAGGTCATGACAGGAGACTTCAGAGTATCCTCTCTAGTTATATCACACGATTCTTCCACAAAGGTAGAATTACATAAATGCTTGTCTTATGTGGAACAGCCTCATACCAAATCATAAAACGTATAGAACACATATAGCACATTGAAAATGATGCACTCTGGTTCACAACTTCCAAATTATAAATTGCTAAAATAATATTAAATTATATATTATGTTATAATTAGCACAGAGTATCTTATGGTTGAAATGCACTTATTGTGAGTCGCTTTGGATAAAAGCGTCAGCTAAATGGCATGTAATATAATGTAACATTACAATTGTAGGAGTATTATAGAATATTTTAAATTAAATTGTTAAACTGACAATATTTTAAATCTTTCTCATTAAACCTACAGATTATTCTCTCAGTAAAAGATAAATGGTATTTTTCTGCACATCAAAACATCAGGTTACTGTAACCGCCAAACGTCCTGTCACATGAAGGATGCGAGGAAGAAAAACCATACAATGAAAGCGGAATTCTTTGTTTTGTTTCGTAGTAGGGATGGATGGATGGGGAGGGGAGGGGAGGAAGAGCGAGTGATATAGCCTCCAGCCTTTCATCGCCATCACGCGTTGACCTCTTGAACATCTGGATAAAAAAAAATCCTGTCTCCTTCTCCTTCTATTTCATCTCCTCATGCATTTTTCTCTCCTCGTTTGCTCCTGCTTAGTCTGTCTGTCCTACATCTTCTTGCCAAAAAAGCCTCTGCTCCTCTTCTTCATATTCGCACAGAGGTCCTCTAAGACCTTCTCCTCGTCCTCCGACTGTTTGATCCTGGGCAGCTCCTTCTTTTACTCTTTGACTATGCAGCATCAAATTATTCCTGCCAGGCTTCATTGCTCTGGAAGCGTTCATTCTCTCTGTGGCTCAGCTATCATTTGGTTTCTGAGAGCTTCACGTCGAGACAGACTCTCTATTGAGACCCAAGTTGTGTGTCTCTCTACCCGATCTGTTTCTCTAATTGACCCCTTCCTCTGGCCCTCGGCCAAAAGCATGTCCAGGCTGCTGTTTCAGCTTGATGTCCGTGAGGTCCGTGCTGGTCTGTTGTCCCCCGACAGGCCTCATCGCTCTGAATGAGTTCAACTTCGTCGCTGTCAGCTTGTTGGTGGTCTCTGCCAGCGTCAGAGACTCACTCCCTTTCCCTTGGCAGACATAAAAGAATTGTTAAATCTCTGCCTCAAATTTTGCAACCAGGCATGATATTTTTTTATTATACTATTGTCTCTATAGCTGTGGTCACCATCTGTGTTTGAAGGTCCTCCAGATGACTTGTTTTTGCTTTACCTCTGTGAAACTCTGCATTTCAATCAGAGATTGTCTCTTAAATTCCTCCAGGTTGCTTACAGGCGGGATCCGTTTTCTTCTAAAACCAACATGCAGAAATCAAATCTTCCTGTAACCTTTCCTCTGTTTGAAGGTCATCGAATCGTTTCGAACTTCGCTAACAATTCTGGTATTTGCTTTGTGACTTCATCTTGACCAGAGGCAAAGGAATCCAGGTGGGTGCACTGTGACTTAATACACAAGATGCCTTCACAGCGGGTCCAAAGGGGGAAGATTATGTCTGCAAATGTAAGTAAGACTTTGATACCGGTGGGGGGGAAAGGGGGGGGGGCAACAAAGTGACAGTCCCCTTTCCCTAAGCCCCTCTTTTGGGAGGACTTTCATTTGCACTGACATTTAGGACAGGATAAGATGACATTTGAGGTGTGAGTGTATGTGGAACGTGGGTCGGACATAAATGTATCAGGAGGCTTAGAGTGCGTTCAAGAGAGAGAGGAAGGTATACGAAATAAAAGGAGCTTCAGAGTTGGTTTTTCGTTAGGGTATGATTCATGCACCGTATTCTTAATATGTATAAATAAATACATAATAAGAACAGCTTCTCAGCAATGAAACAGGGAATGTGATTTAAACATGCATACATGTACATGCTCCTTATGAGCAGCTGTGCCCTGAAACTAACCACTGCCTTGTCCATTACTGTTGTGTTTGGCAACTTCTCTGCATTTCAGCTCGTTCAAAAGGCAGACAGTCGAGAGCCAACTGGAATTAAACTGTTGTCACACTCACAAAAATACCACACACTTCTCATATGACCTGAACTATTTATCAATGAGTCACTCTATAATGAGAATGGGGAGCTCTCAAACAGCTTTAAAACACAAAGCTGTTAAATGCTCTAGATGATATTATACATGTAAAATATTTAAGTTATTTAGTTTTAAAAAGCTTAAAGAATGTGTTTAAATATTTCAAGTTTATCCCCATTTTGTGCAATGAAAGAGTTATTGATTTACAGTACTTAAATATGCTGCTGTTGTAGTGTTTCTAGATCAACTGCAACTTAATTTGGGGACAGAGCTGGGAGCCATGTCTAAGTTCTCCAGTCGGGTTTCAGTGTGCAGAAGAGTAGCGTTTTCTGTGTCTTACTGCTGCAATGAAGATCTGCTCTGCTTTGGTTATTTTCTCTCCTTATTTTGCTTTATTGTCTACTTATCCACGTACCCACACTCAGAGGTTTTACCTCTGTTCTTGGAGACACGTAGTGTGCAAACGCAGCTGTTATTGTGGCCCTGCCGCCATTGTGTGGCGTGGGCATCATCTACAATTTTGCTCACTGTGTCTTCCTTGGAAAAGGCCAATTGGGAAAAGTCTAGGACAGATAATGACAACAATAAATTGGCCGACCTGCTGCTGCGCCTGTGGTCTCATATTGATCCCTTTCTCCAGCTGAGAGAAGGTCTGATAATGTCTTCATTTTCAGTGCAGCCTAAAACCCAAACTTTATGTACTGTTTCGTTTCTCTTTCCTTTTCTTTCATCGCAAAGATCACTGATGACACATTTATTAGCGAGGAAATGAAGGAAGAGAGGAATAGCAGTTAACTGTGATCCTAACCATGTTGGCAATGCAACATCGTTATCTCTTCCACTGCGTGCTGCTGACAGTCTTATCAGTGGAAACAGACCCGGACGTGAGCAGGTTGGAGAGCAGGAGGAGGATATTAAGGGCGTTGAAAAGCCACAGTGAAATTAAAGAGAGACTGGCAGAGAAGTGGAGATGGACGATACACATGGAGGATATCAAAAAACTATAATGCTTTGTGAGAGAGGAGAACACAAGATAAAACACAAAAAGGGAAGATAGACGGAGGGAATTGGGGAGAAAATTGGACGTGGTCCGAGTGGAAAGTGGGAGCAAAGGAGGGGGGTGGGAGGGGGGGGGGGGGGGGTAGGCGAGTGAGAAGATGCCTAAAAGGTGATAAGAAAGGCTGAGCGAGGACAGACGTCAGAAATTAGGTTTTCTGGTGGTCCGATCGGAGGCACATGTTTCTGGAGGGTAGGCAGGTGCCACTAATCTCTCACCTATGTCTCAGAGGCTGGTTAGTGTGGTCTGAAGGCTATAATATCCATAATGTTTAAAGTATTCTGAACCTTTGTAAACAAAAATGCTGGCTGATTTCATTCCTTATATGTCGATTTTTTTGTGAATTGCCCTCCGAGTCGCACAATGATGCAAACAACATTAAGTATTCAAAGTGTAATTCCGCACTAATGAAGACATCATTAAATTATTCCCCAGTGCAATTCCAATACACAAAACTCGGAATATCACAATACTCTAAACCGGTTCATCTTAAACATGTTTTTGTGTCCGGAAGTCAGAAAACATTTGTGAACACTACGTGTAATTGTGTGCGTTCTCCTCTAAACAACTAGTGCAAAAACACATGCATTTCTATCTGGCTGCAGGCGCTCGGTCCATAAAACTCTGATCCACATCGCTATGAAATTCATTCTCTATTAGATTCAGAAAAGCATTTTCATTTGACAACAAATTGGCAAATAGGTTCAATTATGTGTCCAAGAAATATAAATCTGAAAGTCTGAGCCATAAGTGTTACAACCAACACACCCAGGTTGGTGCCAATAACACATCACAAGTTACTGAACAATGCACTATTATCATGCTACATGCTTTCATTTTTTTAACTTTTAATGGTATCATCCGACTATCCGATGAGGTGGTTTGCTCATTACATTTAATTTATGACATTCCATTCTGTGCACCTTTAGGAAACCTCCATATATGAAAGTGACTTATTTTTCAAATTGTACTTATTGATCATTTATTTGTCGGATTCATCAGTTGATTTAAAAACGTATTTTAAACTTCTCTCTTTATGATTTAAAGCTGAAAAGTCATAGTCAACCTCTCCCCCTGTTCAGGAGCTGAACATTTTACATAATATTTGAACGGTTTTAATAGCTGAAAGTGTGAAGGAGTTTTAGCGTGCAACGGAAGAAATAATAATAAGATGTCGGAATAAAGATTCGAAGAACAATACTTAAATGCATAAATAACTGCATTCCAACAATTAAAGAAAGTTGTTAAACATGAAAAATAATAAAGTAGCAATCAATCACTTTCCTAATTTGATCACTGAATCTGGCCAGTTATCCTTTCCCCATCAACCAATTGATCGGTAAATTATTTGGTGAATTGGAGCTCTGTATTTATTGTTGAGCATCGACAGGATCCTGAATTCGTTGCCATGTAACAGCGGTACATCGTCTCTTAACTTTTCCACTACTGCAACCGATGTGCAGGAACAAACAATAAAATAAGGCTGACCTTGATGTAAGTCTTTTGCATGGCACAGACAAAGAATGTGTTTTTCTCAGTGATACAGTAAGAGAGAAAAAAGGGAATAAGGATTTTGCCCAAATCCCTCTGCGGCTCCGCAGCTCCCTGACGGCGGGAAGAAACACACATTGCCTCACTCAGAAGCCACAACAGGCCAGCGGAGCCAGTGTTTGTGAAGTCAAACAGAAAGTCACAAGAAAAATAAAGACATAAAAAGGCAGATGAGGAGAGGGGTAATGAAAAGTCAAATCAATTTTTGAAACCCAGTGGGGACACAGCTGTGTGATGAAAAAGTAGAAAAAGAGGTTACAAAACTACATCTGCCAGGGAAAGACGCACACAGTGTCTGACTACTTGCATGTATAAAAATGGAAATCATCTCCAACCCAGTGTGGGAATAAGAGACAAGGATATATGACAGCAGACCTGCGGGGGAAAATCAATACAGATATGGAGAGCGATAAAGTGGACTCAAGAAGAAATGTGGAATGAGAGGAAGGAGTGACAATTAAAGTGGAAGAGGGGTACATAGAAGGGCTGAGAGAGAGAATGAGAGGGTTGCAAGTGGAAAAAGAAAGGGGCGAGAGACGGTGTGAGGACGACATAAGAGCGCGAGATGATGTGAGAGGAGCTGTTGTCTGTCCTCAGGCTGCTCTCTGCGAGGAAGGACAAGGATGTGGGGGTGGTTAGCAACATTTACTGACACAAAATGTGAGCGCGTGCGTGTGTTCATTTTTCGCAGCTACCAGCCACCAATAACATTATATAAGAATGATCAAAACTGAGAAAACCATGGCAACTGTAATCCAACAGGCGCTAGCATTGAGATAGCTTTGACACACAATACTAGATGTGTATTTACGGATGCTAAATACATTTTCAGGTATCAAAGGAATATATCTTTCTTTTAAAAAAATCTGTGTTAAAAAAGACGGTTGCAGTGCAGACCACAGGGCTCTTACGCAGAAAATTCCTGACAGGGGCCCAGACAGTGGTGGGCGTAGCTTCTGGGAGATGAGAGTATTTCAGGCTTGAAACAGAGGCTTGATGGGCAGAAGATCACGTCATCAGGATCACAGTCCCAAATGACTTCCAAAAACTGAGGCGCAAGCCTCCAACGGCTGTCTGGATGCCCAGCTTAGGACAGGATGAGGGGGATGAAGGAGGTAGCTCCAGAGAATGTTGCTTCACTAGCTCCAGCTTAAAAGCTCTTTTACATCTGTTTCACCCTCACACAGGGCTAAACTGGGCCTTCGATGGCCTGAATACCAGTTACCCCACCTGTCTTTTCTCTTCGCCCCGCAGAGCATCAGATGCAACCAAACCATCCACCAAACGGGTTGTTTGACGTGAGCAGAGACAGCTTTGCATCATGTGTTGTGTCTGAAGCTGCTGATGAGCTACTCGCTAAAACTCTTATTCTACAAAATTGCACACAATTGAAATGTTCATGTGTGGTCATTTGTGTTTCCTTTTGTTGCAAGTTGCCGCTGTGATTTCCACTGGTCTGTTATTTATTGTTATAACAACACTTAATGTATTTTCCAAATTATACTTTTTTGAGTATGCGTTGTACTAACTGCAAATGTTGAGAGAGCTTGGTTAAAAAGGACAACGCTAAAATATTGATGGTAAGTAGGTATGTTATTTCTCTGTTCGTTATCTTAGTTTTGCTTGCTAGCGTTCTAACATTGTTATGAACTTAAACAAAATACACCTGAGGCTATGGGAAAGTAATTTGGGTATTTTCTTTCCATTAAGCAAGTAGACTTTTGCAATTACTTAAAACAGTGAACCGTAAAATAATCATAAAGAGATGCAGCGCAACCGATCTTAATCTAAGAACCTGCACCCACCATCTGATTTACTGAAACTTCCCTATAACACAACCTGCAAGATATAAAATGATTCAGCTCAACTCTGGGATACGTAGTCAGCCTGAAACTGGCTTTTGGACCTACGGCTTGCTGCAATCTGTTGCACTTGTCTTATAGTCTCGCTCTTTTGTTGGGCAGGTAATAAAAACGTACCCCTGGGCTTGATTTTCATATTGTCTCTATAATGTTTAGGTGTTCTGTCTCATTGAAAATAATGAAATTGGTCACTTAAACCCAGTGTCAACCAGAGGATCCATTGAGCCCTTTTATGGAATAATTACCAACTATCAAATCTGAAACTCCGAAAAAACATTAGCGTGCACAGTGTATGTCGCTGGGTCAATGGTGGTGTTGTGGCTGATGGCCTCCCTCTTAACATCACCTGCTGATTTAATTTGATCAACAATGTGGTGCAAATAAACAGAGAACAGAAGGCATTCCTCCCCGTGAAGCAACAGTTTCCATTCTGAGCCAAAAATTGGGCGTCTGACTCAGTAGCTCATGCAATCATATCTGTTGTGGGAGAATTCTGGGAATTTAACATTTTTTTTACAGAATTTAGTTTTTCTTTGCTAATGAGGTGATGATGCTGAGCAGCAGCCCCAACACGCAATACAGTTACACATTCGGGGAAAATAGTGGAGCAACTGTGGAAGCGACCCTAACATTTCATCAATGTTCTATAACAACTTACTGGATGAGAAGCTGCAGGCACACAAGAATAAACGTTTCATTTTTCACACACTAAACCTAATTTTTCTATTCATAAAAGACACAATGAATCACAGTCATTTATACACATATTCATCTTCATTGCCTCGTTTTTTTTAGTTTCGTAATGTCTCCAGTAGGCGGGAGCGGAGCCTGGAGATGAGCTTGTGTACACGCTGGATAGAGATGAAATGAAAGAAATATAAGTCAATTAATGCAGTGCAACAAGAATAATGTCTTTTGACGTGTGGAATGAAGTGTGAGGATCACATATTGTCACTGCAGATGTGTAAACACAAAAACACAATTATTACCTCTGCAGAATTTGTTTTTGTTTGTGTGCGTGTGTGTGTGTGTGTGTGTGTGCGTGTGTGTGTGTGTGTCTGTGAGTTTGTGCCTTGCATCTGATGATCGTTGTAAATGGTATGTGACATGTGGTATGCCAGAGGACACATTATTTAATCACATTGCTGGCTGCTCATATTAGTTTTTCTCTTGTTTTCTTTTTGTCATGTGACACGAGACACATCTCCTACCTGAGGCTGCTCTCACCTTCCTGTTAATGCGCACAGGGTTTCATTTTCTCACAGCATCGATCTGATTTGGACCGCAGACCTGGAGGAGGAAGAGAGAAAGAAGGGGAGAGAGAGGGGGAGCCGTTGATTTTCTTTGAGTGTTAAAGCGTTATCTGCTTTTTAGAGGGTGTTGTTGTGCAGGAACAGCCGGCTGGAGAGCAGCGGCACGCCGTACCTAATCGGAACCGAGAGCGTGACGCCCTGATTACAAACCCAATAAAAGCACTTTTGCAGACACACTCTAAAAAGCACACACATACAATCTTTGTTTGCTTGGAAAATAACAACTCCCTCCAAACCTTCTCGTTGCTTAATTCACACACTTATGTAGATTGAAAAAAGCACATTACGTTGTAGATGCAAAACTAAAAACACATATTTATATCAGACAGATTTCAGCACATTCAATATATGCTGTGCTAGGTCAAACTAATGTGTTTAATGTACCATGAACCATGTCCAGAGGTGGTGTGCAGTAAAATTAAGAGTACCGTATAGTCTTCCAGTTTGAAGGGTAAGACCATTTATCCTATAGCTCAAATCCTATAGCTATATTCTCTCTGTATATATCTGTATATCTGATATGTCTGATTTATAGATACATATTCGCTATCATCCATTCTCAGTCATTCTAAGGATTGTTGTGTCCTTTCCCTTGTCTTAATCAAGTGCACATCTTCACCATTACGCCCCAATAGGTGTTGCTGAGGATCCCTCGGCCACCTACACTTGCAATGTCCAAATAGCTGTTCCACCAGCAATTGTGAGCAGTTGATTTGTATTTTTCAAAACCGCTGCCTGGAGGCAGTGAGTGGAGGTTCTGGGCACTATCCAGGTTTAAAGATTAAGCAGATGCCATATCAAAGCCTGGTAAGCCTTTCCATGTGTGCCAACACACACGTACTGATGGTCGTTGATATAACTACATCCAGCAGGCTGTTGGTGAAGGACAAGCCAATTATTAACCTTACACCCTCGCCATTCTGCTCCCTCTATCAGTCTCTCTCCCTACTCTAACCTTTTATTCTCTGCCCTCCTCCAAGTTTTGCAGCTCTCAACCCTGTAGTCACGAGCGGTGTGTGGTTATGCATGAAAAGAGAAGGGGAGGAGAGGGAGAATCTAAATGAATTTCCATGTCTATATCTCCCTCCATCCACCTGCTCTATAGTCCTAGCAAGCAGAATGTAACCTGGAGTCAAGCACAAGCCTCTATGACAGGAGAATTGCAATTATTTCTTCAACGCCCGTGTCACACCTCATAATCACTTTCATCCACCCACGTTCTGTCTTTAAAAGCCTTCCTTCTTAAATTGGGGGCAGAGTATAGATGCCCTTTTCCTTAAGCCCTTAAACTTACACAAGTAAACGCCAAAACGTCAACCAGTACTTTACAATTCTCTATTTACTACCACAAACAGTAGTGACAAATACAAACACCATACATGTTTTGGGTTTACTACTAAGGGTTATGACTTTTTTTCTCTGTCTGTATTATACAATTCTGCACATCACGATTTAGAGAACTCATCCGCAGACCCTGAATGAATACATTTTCTTACATATTGCATGAATGAGTGGAACCAGCAGTTGTTTGGAAGGAAGTATGTGAAGTTTGCACTTAGCAGACTAAACACATGCAAAATAACTGGTAATGACACTCAAGGACCTTGCTGAAGGACACTTTTGTAGAAATTGCAGCAAGTTTTATTTATTCAACTCCATCGCCCACTCGCTCCAGACAGTGGGAGGATTTTTTTTACCCTTACTCACCTTTACACCTCCACTATTGCCATGAATTAAATCCAAGAAGGAGAACCATTACTTTTACAAAAAAAGCTTATGAGTTTGTGTTTGTTCTCCACTGAAATACACTATAAACTATTTCACCGTCAATTAAGAGTAACTTACAGGCAGCAGGGACGCCAGTAGCTTAGTATGTTACCGTAGGATTTTTAGTGTGGCATTTTTACAGTACATGCCAGAATGTTGCCGTTTATTTACAAAAGTGTAATACAACCCAATACTTTTGTATTGAATTACCCACAAATAAAAGAAAGACAACTAAATTAATGTCTGACAATTAGCACCCACCCCACAAACTTACTATATTAACTCACATGAATAAATAGAGTACGAGAGAACGAAAACACCTTGAAACAACTTGGAGTTGCTAACAGGCGTTAGCTTGTGATTAGCATTAGCATTTGGCTGGTGGACTTTATGCCAATTCAGACAATACAGCACCCAAAGCGCATAACTATGTATCACCAGCACACACTTACTGGACGAACACATGTAAGTTATTGGCCTTGTCCTGCCTACCGACTCTCATGCACCTATTGCAGCAGCAACGCCAGGTTACAAGCATGCCCACAACAAGTTCAGTCCCAATAACAATATAATGAGCAATAATAAAGTCTTTCAATGCATTGCTGTTCATTTATATGCAAGGGATGAACATTTAACTGTATGTTGCAGTTACGATGAAATAATGTAAAATACCGTAAAATATACACTGTAAATTGACACCAATTTGTCACAATGTAAATAGAAACAATTTATTTAATTAACTTCCTCTTTTCTCGCATCCTGTCCTTGTGCTGTCTTTCCCTTCCTTGGATGTCCGATCTGCATGAGGGGAGATAAGACAGGGCATTAATCACCACTGGTACTACTCCCAACTCCCCAGACAATATCTGACTGACACACACACACACCACACACACACACACACACACACACACACACACACACACACACACACACACACACACACACACACACACACACACACACACACACACACACACACACACACACACACACACACACACACACACACACACACACACACACACACACACACACACACACACACACTCTCTAAAGATGATAAACCTTGCATTCTCAGGCTCTTTGAACCTTCACAAAACCGTTGTTTGAGCACTTGGGGCCTCTCAAAGGGTTTAGAGAAGCAAGGCTTAGAGCCAGGTTGGAGGAGAGAAGGACACAGAGGGATGGAGTTGAAAGACCCAGGAAAGGAGGAAAGTGAAAAATGTAGATTTGAGCAGCATGGTAAGAAATTAACCGACCTGAAAGAGGTTCTAAATAGAAATATATGAAGCGTGAATAAGAAGAGGATTGACAAGTGAGGGGGTAGAATTGAAGAGAAAATAGAGTCTTTGACAGAAAAACTGTACGAAATTGTTTGCAGAGATAGAGTGCATTTGGAGACATGCTGCCGGAGAGACCAGAAAGTGGGAGGATTGTGCAAAGAGGATAAGGGAGAAGGAAAGTGGGAGACTCTTGAAGCCTCTGGGGGTTACTTGTATTCACCTCAGACTGAAAATAAATATCTTCTGCTATAGGCAAAATGACACCCACATGTATGGGCTCACTCTCTCTTTCTCACTTAAATGCACACAAGATAGGATGCTGATCCTTGGACTCATGAGTCCACCGTTGATGTCGTGCCACCAAGCTTTTTCTCTGTCTTAATCTCTCAGTCCCTCCATGGCCATGGCTGAAATCGGCCCTGAAATAAATCAAGATTATTCCAGCACACTGCCGTTAATTACACCAGACCTAGGCTCTGCTGCAGATGCATTTGTTAATTCACAGTAACTCTAAATTGCTCACAGGTGTGTGAATGGTTGTTTGACTCTAAGTTAGTCCTGTGACTGCGTACTGTGACTCTAGGGATTGACTCCAGCAATGCTGTATGAAGGATATTATTTTGAGATGGATGGGTATACAGTGTCAATAAAAATCTTTAACTCAATTTTACTCAAAAGAGAGTTGATTTGTTATCACAGAAGAGTAAAATTACAACACTAATGAGAGTTATATTTACACTCTCCAGAGTTATTTAACCTATATTGTTAAATTTGATTACCACTATATTGTTAAATTTGATTACCACTATACAGTGTTAAGTAGTGTTACATTTTTACAGTGTTACATTACACTTGGGCAAGAGTTAATTTAACACCAATTCTGATTGGGACCAAATACACGTGGCAATAGTGTTAAATTCAACTATTTAAGTGTTACTTTAACATGCAAAATTTACTGTGCACATTAACATAAGGCCAGCAAACAGAGACCAGGCAGTGACTTTCCATGGCTGGCACACTGGCACATTGTAATGTTATCCAGTGTGATGCACTGCGGCATTATAGTTGTTATGTACTTAAAATAGCCGCTGCAGGCTTGCAATGCACAGGACTATGGCTCCATAAGAACATGCATGGAGATATTTATCCCTCAAAGCAATGAATAGGCAGCGCTCAGTGTTGCATGTGCATACTACTTGGGCCTCATGAGACACAAACTAAACAGTAGAAAAAAGCACAAACTTCTCCTTCCCCACAATGCAACTCAACATAATCTGTTGATGAGGTGTTTTGTAATGCAGGATTCCTGTTATAAACCTCTTAGTCGAAGCCGAGGAAAGCCCAATGACGTCACCATGACTTCCTCAGGGTTATGACAAAAGCTGCTCCCAGACCCACAGAGGCTCACTTCTACCAAGCGCTACTAAGAAACTGAATATGACATTTAAAATGGTGGAGTCCCTCTAACATAATATTTACCATCGACACAGCTTCTGTAACTATGACTACGAGCGCGTGTGCACAAGCGTGTAGTCACGTTTAAGTGTTTGCTTAATACCTGTGTCGCATCAGTAGATCGCCACTGACAGAGATCAAAAGAAAATCCTGTTATCCTTTTAGATTCCTTGATGTGTGCATTGGCGATGCCACTGTGTGTTTTCATTCGTTTTGATGTGTGCAGTAGTGCGCAGCCACTCTTCGCCTGTGCAGGACATTTGATAATAAGCCAATCAACCGGGCTGATGGCGAGGGCTGAGAGATGCGAGACCTATCTCCCAGCGGAGAAGGAGACTGAGGGAAATGCACGATGTGTTCTGATGCAGTCTGGGCTGCTTTCGATCTTTCATGACCACCTAACACCTGAGACCAGTGCCATGGCAACACAGTAAGCCACATCTGACACAGCTCTCTGTCATTGTTATAGAGAGCACACACGCAGCCAATTATTGTCTCAGCAGAAGCACTGCCAAAGTAACGACAGAAAAACACTGTTTTTTTCATAATGCATTGAATCTTCAGAGGGCATTGATTCTAGTCTCAGCTCTGTTTACTTTCACACTGGTCCTTACATTGTGATATATTAACAAGCATCACGCATACAGAAGAAAATAAATTGATAAATGAGGCTAAAGTATGCATTCATCACTGCACTCTACTGCCCTAAGAAAGTAAATGGTAATCTTACTTCATTTTGCCACTTTGCGCGGGACTGTGCACACATGCAATTGACTGTTACTACCAGGTATACATTGATCACCTTCTTATCACCAGCTGCAGAGCCACAGAAAAAGAAATGCACAATCAAGCCGGCTTTTCATTTTCCATACTAATCTACCAGCAGTCTGTTACACAACTTTCTCCTGAATAGATCACATATTGATTGTTATTTTTCGCTGCAGCTCCATGATAAACTAGGATGTATACAACTGGCTACCTGGATTACTTTAAATGCCAAATAGGTATCTATAGGAGCAAAGAAAGACCATCAACATTAATAGCTGATCTGTGCAAAGGTAAGGGGCAGCAAAATCCCTCTCATACATGCAAGAATATATTTACGGGGCATCCTTTTTGTCCAAATATTCATAAATGATTACTTCACCTTGTGTTTTCACCAGGACACATAAATAAGCACAGGCATGTACAGTGTGGTCAACAGACAGGCAATAACACATCTACCGCCAGGTGCCAGATGACACTCAGTGGAAATAACAATCGCATATGTGAGCTTGCAGGGTAAATCAGAGGGCCTGCAGAGGCAAGATAAACAGAAAAGCAAGGCCAGCCCCTTTCATTCTGTGTATGTGTGTGTGTGTGTGTGTGTGTGTGTGTGTGTGTGTGTGCGTCTCGGCTCTACCTTTCTGGACAATATAAGCCCTAAAAGAGACCAGTAGGACAGCTAACTTCAATTATCGTGTACTTACTGCCATTTTTCTAGGTATTCTGCCTCACTTCCCAGCCCATGAGCACAAACAGAAAACAGAAAAGAAGCTGCTTATGAGCAGCCACAAAACAACGCAAAAATGTGGCTCAGCTTTCGATTTGTTTTAGGATGGCCTAAAGCAGAAATCCTCAACCTTTTGTAAGCTGGGACCAACTTCATACCATTTTTGTGGACAAACTTTCCCAATAAATATTTCAAGAATTGAGTGACACAAAAGCAGAAAAGAGACTAAACGGGCAGTAAATATGTATTAAACCAGTTGTTTATAATGCCCAAAAATATATATTCTGCTTACCCTCAGGTATCACTGCCTGGAATCATGAATCATTTAAATGAGCTTCATGTGACATTAGGAACCTTTCTGTTACCTCTACATGTTGACAGCTAAGCAAGTTAACAGTGCTAATAGTGCAAACACATGATTAATAGGAACTACGCTTCTGTGATATTCCGTTGGTCGGGGTCATCAGTTTACACCAACATACGACAGCAGAGCCGCATCTGAGAGCTAACAGCAACTCATTTCCAATTTTGGTCACCCTGCATCTCCTTTCATCATGAGTAATGTACTCATGAAACATGAAAAAAGGTAATGCTTTGAACTTTTGGGTCCCTTTTGAAAGTAATTGTCCTCATGCATGTCAAGTGAGAGTCAAAGAGAAGGAGTGAGGGATGCACAAAGATGAACATAGAGAAATTTATTTCTGCTTTGATCTCACTTGCTATATACAGTTTGGCCTGTGGTCGAGTGTGCAGCTGTCATGGCTCCCCATGAAACCAGGAGGCAGACAGAAAGGGGCGTCCCTGCTGAGTGATGGCTGTGATGGGTCCTCAAGTCTCCGCTGTCACCGCACACCACGCAGCTTATGTAAGCAGGTGGCAACGGAGGGAGGAAAAGACGCAGTAGACAATGAGGGAAGGCAGAACAGCGTCAGGCGAGCAGCAAGCGAAAGAGAAGAAGATAAAGGAGAGGAGGGCTGTCATCATAAAGAGTCTGACTCATTCCTACTGTTCTGGATATAGCACTGAGCTGAGAGGCATGTACGACAGCTCCAGAACAATTACATTCCTTCTAATCAGGATTAGCTTCATAATATATGAGAGAACAGACCAGTCTCTGCAAAACCACACAGAAAAAGAACTCAATTTTCCACTGAGGCCGCCACCAAATAATGACAGCTGACATTTATTCAGTGTGCAGATATTAAAAAAGTGCTTGACAAAAGGGAATTATCTTTCTATGGAACTAAGTTGCAGCCCATACTGTCAGGGGGGGACGCGGTCGAGGGCAAGGAGGGAGGACTCAAACGCAGAGTTGATGAGAAATAAAAGGACTTTAATAGTCATAAACTCAAAATCGCTCCAACCAAAAAGGGGAGGAAGGAGGAGAAAACAAAACCGACAAAAAACAAGGACCTGGACTTGGAAACACAAGAGACTTACTTTGACACATGGACGATCGACATGTAATGACGCCACACCAGACAAGGGACTCACAGGGCTTAAATACACAAGGGAGGTGCAGGTGATTGAACACAGGTGGAAACGATCAGGCACGGCAGACAATCACAAGGGAAGACAGGACAAGGCAGGAAGTGAAGTTACCCAGGAACACAAGAGACATGAAAACTACAAAATAAGACAGAGCAGACCCAAACCGTGACACATACTGTTTTGGAAAATATATTAAGATTGCATCCTTGCTAATGCAAGCTTGAGTTAGTGATTGAGGTTTTACAGATAGCAGCATGGTTAGATCTAGGATTTAGATTCTGACCCATTGTGTCTGTAGTTATCTGCCGAGGCAGTGAAGGGGCCTGCTTGGCATGCTCTCACTCTGTAAGTGCCTCCAGAAAGGACTGGCTGTGAAAGCTGCAGTCAAATAGCTGTAATTATCTGCAATCAGTGGACTACCATGGGCTGGCTGAAAGGCTGCGAGCACACAAACACAACGGAGGAAAAGAGGCATTGAGGGGGCAGAGGCTATAATATTTCTAGGAAATTAAAGAAAATGGTAGCAATGTTAGTTTCAAAATCATTCTAGAACTGATTCTTGTCTCCAAAGACTTCTGTCGTTGAAAAAAAAACCTTATGGTTCTCTATATGAATCAAATCTTCATCAGAGGATAATGTTTTGAAGGACACCTATTTTACAGAAACCTACTTGTCACATGTACATAATTTTACACCCACTTAATTAACAATTTAAACTCACAAGACCGCCCCTAGTGCAGGATGTTTTGGGGCACTTTCACTCCTTCAATGTCAACTTCTAGCATTGCCCATAAGGCCTGGGAGTATAACCTTCCTACGGCACAGTTTACAACTGATAGCTCAGCCGGTCAAAGAGAAACTAAGTGCATGTAGGCAGAGAATGAGTTATTGGCTCTGCAGTCCTACGTGCTAACAACCAATATGAAAGAGGGACTGAAGACCTCAATGAAGACACAAAGCATTTCATAATCTGTGACATCATGTGATGAAAAGCTTTCCAGACAATCGTGGTCACTGTCAAACATCCATAAGACAGCAGTGACTCGTCTCCCACAGACACATGCGCATCTGCCGGAGCATTAAGGGCTGCAGCAGAAGCCGTGAAGCTTTGGCCTGTATCCGCTGAAAGGCTGAACAGCGGCAGATGAATAGAGGGTAATTAATACACATAGCACACAGGGGACCGCAATACAGTCTCAGGGCAAATTACCCTATCAATAAAATGGCCTGTAGACACAATGAGAGATAGAGAGTGGAGGAGGCAGAGGGTGAAAGCCACATATAAGGGCCAAGCAGCTCTCAGGTGTAAAAGGGAAGTGGTTCAGTTCTTAATAAAGAGACACTCAATCATGCCTCCCTGGAGAAATAGTCACAAAATACATGTTAAATGAGTTTTAAAGGGGAAATGGAAGGTAAGACAATGAGTGGTAGGCGAACAAGACGAAGAATCATAACACCCTAAATATACAAAAGGCTTTATAAAGTTGGACTTAATATTGACAAGGAAAGACTATAATTTGGATTCCCCCTGTATTTTAAGTGAGACAATGTCTCTTAACTTTTCTTCTTTAACACTTTTCCTTTTCTTCTCATATTCCCTCTATTGCCTGCATGATAATCCCATGATGAAAATCCTTCTTTTTCTCAGATCATCACTCTGCAAGAGTCTCCCCCGATGATTCCTCTCTCAGGACGTTACGACGGGCCGGCAAATCCCCTCCGGCTCCGTGGCTGTCTGAACCGGTGCGTGCTGAGAAAGCCACTATGCGAGCATCAGAAAGGAAATGGCGTAAATATGAACTGCTTCTCTCCTCTTTTGCTGCTTCTATCTCTGCTGCCAAAAGCTCTTTCTACCAATCTAGAATTGGGTCCTCATTTCCTAACCCCCAAAACTATTTTCTATCTTCTCCAACCTCCTTGAACCTCCCCCGGTCCTTCTCCCCCCCTCCAACCGCTGCTTCCGCTCTGACGATGGGGTAATGAGGGGCAGTTTATCACATTGTTTGCACATTTGAACATTCATCTGCCTGAGAACACAGTGCGGGCAGCAGCAGAGCGCTCCCCTCGGTGAACTCAGCAAGGCTCACACTCATGGTCAGTTACATGTTGGTCTCCCAAAGATCAAAAGGATGACCAAGCTGCCTGAGGAGATACAGAGAAGCACACGGGTCCCTGAGTGACACCCGGACAGCATGAAGACGTTCGTTTGAGATTCCGAGTGAAAGGCAAAGTGCAGTGAGACATACAAGGGAATCTTTGTGGATCCAGTGTCGGTCCTCTTCAAAGAGAGGTTTTACACTATCTGAGATGGAGGGTGTTCAACACGGGCAGATATCTGGAAGGCAGGTTGTGAGGCTGTCTGGTAGCTAAGTGCTGCTCCTTAATGCTTGCTACTGCTAACAGTGCTGCTTGGACAGTTCAAGCAATACAACTGCCAAAATAGAATATAATACCAATTGAAATAAGAGAAACCTAAAGTCATGTGAGAAATCAAAATTACAGATGGGTTATGTTACATTATGAAGTTGATATAAATATTTACCTCTGTATTGGCAACCTTTGCCGCTCCAAAAAGGTTGATTTGCTGAAGCGAACCGTTATCTGATTCTGTTAGCAGCCTCGTCTTCATCCCAAAGGTGTCTTTATCCACATCGCCAATCCAATTAGAATTTATCCCCACTTCATCTCTACCGTTAATGATCACATAGCGTTTTATTAAATCCAAGTCAAGAAGTGTCAGAACTCAAATAGGACAAGTTCAAGTTAGTAAGTCTCTTTCAAATAGAAAGACAAGATGTGTCTGAATGCTGAAATATTAACGATAATATAATGTCAAAATACTTATATATACATATCAAAAATGAAATATTAACTAACAACGATCTGTTGATGTGGCCATGGGCATCTGAAAAAGGCTTTGTAGACCTTACATCTTGATTTTATGCAACCTTGCAAGTTCAAGACAGTGCATATCTTTATTACTTAGTTATGTAGTTCAAAAAAGTTTATTTTGTTATTTTGTGACCTGGGGTGTGAACTAAGAACACGCTTTCATGGTCTTGAACTCGCCGTACACATTAAAAAAGGCAGAATATTTGAGTGAAGAATACAAAAAGTGAGTTTGAGAGGGAAGCGTAGATACCTGTCCCACTAACAATGGAAAGGTGTACGGTGAGGTTTGGTTCCTTTGCTTATACTGTTATGGGGTTTGAACCCTACCGAGGCATTAAGTCTGTTTACACCTCTAGAAACATCATCTGTAAGGGCTTTACGTTTATAAAGACGTCAGCTCTTCCCTCACAATGACTTCAAAACACAAAGGAGCCATGTGTGAAGCACAGAGCATCAACAGAGGAGCAAACACCTGCTCTATGGAACGATAAAGTGGAGTAATGTCTACCTGAACACAGACCAAGCTGCTCATCCTCAGTGTGTCGAGAGACGCTCAGAGGCACACAGAATGCACCCAATCTGATATAAAGTGCATTTCAATCCAACGGACGTCCTCCACGAGTTTGAAACAGGCTACACAGTTAATGTTGTTTCACGCTCCACTGTACTCCTCAGTGTGCGAGGACATGGGGCAGCTCCCACTGAGTGTTGGATGGTCAATGTGTCCTTGGAGGACACAAAGGGAGCCAAAAGCTGTACCCAGTTGTGTCTCTCCTCTGACATAATTGGGAATGTCGATGTCCGCAAGCAATGTTTGCTCTCATTATCGCGCAGGGCTTATGTTGCCCTCGAAACCTTCTTCAATGCTTCCTTGGTCTAGACTTGGAAGTTTCACTTTTTTTCAACACATGCTGAGACTCAGAGAGAAGGAACCTTAGATCACTTATTGACATTACATGTCATTGACATTAAGGAGGAAATCCGTAGGCTCCGTATACTGTTGGAAGACCTAATTATTTCATACGAATCAAATGCAGAACTGTTCCCTCAGATGATGCACTATGACTAGTAATGACGCTGTGTCCTTGGAATTTCAATGTAAGCAGCGACAAATCAGTGGGGTGAGAGTGTGCATTTGGTCAATTAAGTCGGCAGACAAGCTCATTATAGGCGAGAATAACACTAAATGAATCCATCACGCCGCTAACATTTTCAGTGTGTGTTTCTGTATGCTGTAATTTAGGAGCCCACAACATATTGTACTTTTTGTTTTAAACAAACAAAATTACCAGATTAAATTCAGCTGATGGTTGCACAGCACATTTTTTGCTGCCTACAAATAGGAATCTACAGGAAAAATATGAATTTAAAGGTGGCACATTTCAAAATTCACAGTTTAGGGATTGCCTACACAGCTTTCTGCTATTGGTCTTGACAGCGCTGTCAGCGATAAACAAGTTACACGTAAAATTACGTTAAAAAGTCTATCTTTGGGAGCTGGTTGTATAATGGGAATTTATCCATGTTTATCCATTCACAGTAAATATCAAACAACACAAAGGATCTACAGCTTCGCCAGCTGCTGTCAGAATAAACGCCTACACGTCACAGCACTGTTTGGACTAAATGCTCACTCTGCGTACACGCTGATTACCTCCACCTTCGCCATTTTAGGTTGTTTTGTTAGCAAGCTAATCAGCACTGAACACAAAGCACAGCTTTTGCTCGTCACTGGAACATAAACCGAAGCATTTGACAAATTAAAATCTTTACTTGATTGATCAATATTGAGAGAATCACCAGTTGTCACCATTAGTTATCAATCAATACATGTTTCAGGGGAACTCGGCCTGAACAAAACCTCATGGCAATGTATTTAATAGTTGCTGAGATATTGAGCCGCCCAATTTAGATTTATTTAAAAGCACCACAACTGAGAGAGATTGGTTGTGTCAGTTTTGGGACATAACATCCTGAGATGCTGCTCTGGGTACAATTTGAGACTATTTTCTTGGACAGTCTACCCACGGCGAAAGGTTACACAGCTTAAATCCACTTCAAAGTGATTACTGATGGGTAGATCACTGCGTGATTCAGCTGGAATGTATCCCAGCGAAGGTATGAGTCATCAACGTTAACACAAGTGTGTTTATCAACACTTCCTCTCTCCTCCTACATGAAACTGGCCTGTAACCACCTCACCCTGATAGAACCTCGTCATCTCTACATCTGTTTGCTGCGTGTCCTGTGAGTGGCCTCCATCTCTTTCTCTCTCTCTCACACACACACACACACACACGATGAGAATAATGCACTTCTGCACTACTCTCCAAAGGAAACATAGAAATTATAATGAGATTAAAATTTGACTGACAGATGGCCACATGTTTGGTGAGCTCATTAGAAGCGTGTCAGTCGTGCTGCTAATCTGAGTGTCCCTCTGACGTTCCACAGACTTCATTTGAGGAGCAAAGCCGCTTGAAACCAAAGTACAGGGCCGCCATCTGCTGGCGATTTCATGAGAAAAGGTCTCTCTTATTGGTTGTTGCTATAAATCTTAAAACCGTGTAGGATTTACATAGGAGTCTTCCCAAATTTGGGGCACGGTTTGGCTTTTCTCTGCATTTCTCGGCCCTCTTTTGGGATTCGAAAGCCGCATGCCGCACGTTAATGTCGACCGACTGACCGACAATTCTTTTTGTTTTTTCATTCTCCCACACCTGTTCTTGGTTGTCAGACAGTACAGAGCCTGACTGCTGCCACCTCTACTGAGAAACAACAGGCTCTGTGACAAAGGTTGGACGACGCCGCTCGGGGGGGACCCCAAATGTCGAGACAGGTAGGTGCTTATTTCAATCAGGGCCAAAGGTTAGACTTCATCAGAGGGTCATGCTAACCACTAGAATAATAGTAACATCAGCCCGTGTGTTCTTTTTGAATCACGTTGTCCCTCCAGCGGCCTGTCTTCATCTATTTACAGGCCTGCTAGGACTTTAGCTCAATGTCCGGGTACAAATGTCTTTGAGCCGATTCTAAACGCTGATGAGAAAACAGAAAATCTTCAAAGTGAAGAATATACATCTCCATCTAGTTTTTGGGATGTAAGAGCAGGCACAAATAGAGCATTTATAAAAAATAACAGAAATCGGTAGGATGAGCTGACCTCTGACTCATTAGCATATAACACGAGCTTTGAGTAAAGTGCACATGTCTTAATCTTCAGAGTCATTTCTAAAAAAACTCCGTTTTGAGCCACATCCATCTTCTTCCCTCTTTTTCTCAGAGGGAAGGGATGGAAGAGAGCTATGAGACATTTGAAGAGGAGTTAAGGCCACCAAGAGCAGTACCTCCTCCACAGAAGCCTGTTCGACAGATCGTCAGAACAGGTGCCGACGAACACACAAACACACACACAAACACACACACACAGACACACACATATATACACAGTATCTGTAATGCCTGCAGATAAAAGCCTTGGTGCATATATTGTACGACTCTATAAATACTTGGAAACAGCAGCGCAGGCAGCCACTGAAATTGGACCCCTTGTCAGAGGCAACACAGGGATAATTCTGTATGGGGGGGGGGGGGGGTGTAAGCCTCGCTCTCTGCAAATAAAGACAAAGTCCTGCTTGTGAGGCTCCTAAAAGTCTAAAAACACCATTTGGTCTGTTTTTTTGCTTTGGCCCAGACTGAAATGAGTTTGTATAGTCTCTCAAGGTCTCCAGGCGAGGAATACTACACCGCTATTTCAGCTGACAGTAAACAATGATAAGAATTTAAATTAATATGCATGAATAAATGTGAAGGAATGGTAGTTTGTTGTTGTTTATCCCCTCCGTAAATCTCCATCTGTCTGTTTCAGAAATGAACACTACAAGAAAATTCAAAGAGGTTAGTTGGAACAAACCAAACCGGACTTTTCTTCTAAATGTTTGCATCCCAAATACATATTTTGTCTGAGAGAAATGTGTTGTTTTCAACAGGAAATTCTTACATTTTCACAGCCAGCTAGAGCAGAACCCAAGATTTTACCCAGGGAGCCCAGCTTCCCCAGAACAAGTAGGTAATCCCCCCCCCCCCGGTGTACTTTACTGGATCACAATGACAGCGTCTCCTCCTCTCTCCTTCCTTCAGCAGCCTTACGTAAAGCTTCGTCCTTCCAAAACTTGACCCAGATTGAAACGCCTTGGGAGAACGTCACCCTCAACCGCTGTCTGTTTGTGGCCATTACCATCCTAGTGCTGACCTCAGGCTTCCAGAAGCTTCATGGGAAGTCAAATAAAAGGAGAACCACAGTTATAAAATGACATGCCTACTTTGACTAAATGGACTCTTTTCAAAATCAAAAAACAGAAAGCCTGCGTGGTCAGAAGGCAGCGGAGGAGGAAGACGTTGGACTGACAGTGAGACGGACAGGCAGACTACGACACAGCAGACCACCACCTGAGGTAAAGACCGTAGCAAATGACCTGCATTCACCTATTTGACACATTAATTTACTGACATGAAGACAAACTGGTGTACAGTACATGTACCACCGATTCTATCGTGTCAGCCACGTCATGTGTTCTCCCCCTCAGCCAGAGACCACACTGTGGGAGGTCATGTTACAGTGGCTACCAGACCTTGATGATGAAGAGGACGAGGAGGATGAGGAGGACGATGACGCCAATGAAAATGATTTGGGAAGAGTCCAAATAAAAAAGTCAAAGAGAGGAGCGGCAGCACGAGCATCAAGAGGTCTCAGAAATAAGCCGCCCCCGGACCGAAAATCCATCAAACGAAGAGAAGGACGGTTTAAGGAAGGGAGAGCCAAAAAAGCCAAAGACAAGACGGACAGAAACAAGAAGGAGGAACCTGAAGCAGGGCCAGATGAGGAAGATGAGCATGACGGAGAGCAGGAGGAAGAGTCGGAGAGTCAAAAGCTGGAGGAAAAGAAAGAAGAAAAAGACTCAAAAGGCATGAGCTGATTCTTCGTACTCTGCAATGTTGCAATACATTGTCGAAACCACTTTCACAGAATTGATTTGATAACATTTATGAAGGTGGTAATATTCAATTTAATAATAAATAACCACCAGTGAGACTCAAAATAATGTTGCTGCTTAACAGATGTGCTTCCATGTAATGAAACACCTGTAAAGACATTTGCATTTTCATTTAACCTGCCGGCGGCTTCCTCTCAACTCTGAAATCGCTCGGTTCTCGTTAGCTTTGAAGAACCCAAATCGGTCTGTAGTTTGTAATTAGAAGGTATTGTATACGGCAAATAAAAGAACGTTTGTTTTGGTTATGACTAGTTTAACCCTGCCTGCTCAAGTTAAATGTTAAGCGTCTTCTCCGTTTATTCTATTCCAATCCTAACAGATATTTGCGCAACCTCTGCAATGCTGCTCTTCTTATGCTACAACACATTCACAAAGACAGGATCTATTCAGGTTTCTGTGTGTGACGTCTTGTAAAAAAAATACAGAATAAAAGAGGCAAATACTTTTTTCAACAGAATTTTATTACAAAAAGAGAATCCTAAATGATTAGCCATTTTCAAATCATAGCTCCAATCCAGAAACAAAGCATTCATATAAACAGTGTGGTCGTACAGGCTGCCCTACACACTCACATAAACCAAAATGAATGTATAAAAATTCTACTAGACTTTAGACATCATTAAAAACACTGGGACAGAAAGCAATCATTGTTCACTGGGAGGGGATCAATTATTAGACATAAGGCCCTCAGGAGGAGGGGGCCTCATTGGCATGGGAGGCATGGCCATCTGAGGAGGCATATGGGGGGTTCCCGGAGCGCCAGGTGGGAGAGGGGGCATCCCTCCTGGCGGGGGAGGGGGCATTGACTCATTTGGCCGATGTCCACTCATGAGAGGAGGGGGGCGCTTCACACCTACAGGAGGTGGGGGTCCACTGGACTGGGGAACAGCTTTCTCCATTTTGAAGTGGAACTGCAGGAAAAACTGGGGGGGAAACAACATAGAAGATTAACACGGTTAAACCACAGGTTTTCACATTTCTCACATGAAATGCCCGGGTGGGCTTGGTGGTGACAAATAGGAATCGGCTTGTACCTGTTTGGTTTCCCTGTTCCAGTGGGTCCAGAAGCGGTTTTCTGCTTTATCAATTTCTCTACTCGGGACCTAAAAAAGTAAAGACGTTATGTCACGGCAGGAATAACAATGTTATTGGAGAACAGTACAAGTGTGGCTTCCGCTCACCTTAAAGGCAATAGTCTCATAAGGTTCAGCAGCCAGAAGCAGGTACTGCCAGCGGCGATCAGGGGGCTCAATGCGCTGTTCGTAAGCGGACATGAAGCGGTGCCGGGGTCCTATTCCTTCAGCGATCTCTGGATAGTCGATCTGAGGAAAGGAGAAGGTGAGTTTTGGATGCTCGATCAAATAGAGCCAACAGATTAAAACATTTAAAAATGAAATGTCGCAAGATGTTTGTCCTCTAATAAACCATAAAAAGATTCTCACAACAACGGATAACTGAATGGATAACTCGAGGCAGTTTCAACTTTATACTTTACATTCACAACTTATTAATGTCAGTACTGCCATGCGTAGAAAGATAACAGAATTATTTTTAGAACATTTAGAAGCTGGAGAATATATATTTACAGTTGCTTAAGAAATCAGTGGTGAAAAAACACTACACTGAAGCCCGAAAAGATTGACTACTATATTTGACCAAGTTAAGCATGCATCTTAAAAAACAGTTTTAATGTCGATATACTCGGTTTAGGATTTTAGAAGAAAATCACAGGATAACAACAAGATTTTACAAACACACTAACCTGGAAAAGTAAGGACTGCTGCCCCGTCTCTGGATCCCTCTGTTTAGTTACTGTTAGGAAGAAAAAGACAAGGACCATGTGTTAAAATGCAATACATTTGGAGTGAAACCTCAATCAGCATGAAGTAAATAAAGAGTGCACGTACCTTTGTATCCAGGTCGGCCAATTTTAACAAACTTCTTGACTTCAACTTTCACTTTTGCTGGAGCCGGCTGGGCAGGTGCTTCTTTTGCCTCTTTGGCTGCTCTCCGCGCTCTGAAAAAAACAAAACATTTATATTTTATTAGGTGATCAATTCACTGCATAAAATGTGTGTTGCATTGTCAATTCCCAGCAACCGTGAAAACGCTAATGACCCTATACAAGCCCACAATGTGATTGGCACCTGGGATGTGAGAAGTTTATCAGTCTTGGTAAGCTGAAGTGGAAAGAATCAGTCCAAGAGGACAACATATAAAAATAACATTTCACTTACAAGTTGGTCTGATGTTTCTTTCCTTGTGTGTGAGCCAAGTAGCTGCCCTGTAATGCAGAGGAGAGAAGTTTGTCAAACAGGATACTCAATTCAAGAATTAACACCAGGTTCAGATATCATAAGATGGGCAGGTATCAGTGTGTGCCTCCAAACCTCATTATTATGAAGTGTCAAGCAAAGTTTGCACTCGTATGATCCTAAATGATTTTTCATAAAGTAGGGGTCTTTGTTGATGTCAATTGTCTCCAGCGCCAGCTGACGTAACCGCTCTCGCCGATCACGGTTACTCTCAGAGGCGGAAGCCACTCCACCGCTCCCCGTCTTTCCTCCAGCTCGATGCTGGAAATCCATCTTTGCAAAAGGTTGAGCTCAATCACCCAGACACACACACGGGTGTTGCCCAGTCAGTACTGGACAGGTGTCCCAAGAAAATCCTTCCTTTTTATCTGAAAAAATAAAGCACACATTGTTGCCAAGAATGTAACTAGATAATAACATTTAAAGCTACTATCGTACAAAATTGTTGCCAAACAGTACCATATGTGGAGTTACAACACCTCTTAGGGGTAAACTTAATGCGGCTGCTGACATAACTCTTTGCCCCTATTGGTAATCTACTTTACTGCTCAACAATGACAATACTATGATTTGTATGCAAGTTTATATTGTATGTGTCCGCACACCGTTTGAGAAGCCACATAAATACATTAAGTGCACCATTCATGCAGACAACCGGTCACATTTTTCACGTTTTACAATTCAATGACTCTTCAGATCCGTCTTGACTGCGTTTATTTAATTTAACCGTACATAAACTTCCCCTTTAATGGATCCGTCTAACACCTGGGAATTAAATAGATAAGTTAACATCATAGTCGTGTAGAAAGCGATTTCATTTTCAATTAGATAGAATGTATTTACACGAGGTAAGGGGGAGGGGGTTATCTTTACAAACCTTAGTGAGCTATACAGTATGTTTAAGTACGCTGGCTCCTCAATACAACCCGACACGGCTTAGGCTAAGCTAACGGTGTTAGCTGCTAATTGTGGATGTTTAAAAAGAAATTTGAATTGCCAAACAACAAAATAAAGATATATAGCAACGTGCATATTCTAATACAAGTGTCATTTACATGACTGAACGATAACTATAAATGAAAGAATGAAGAAAAGTTAAATTAGATGAAAACACTCACCGACACAACAACGTTAGGATCGTGCCACCGTAGGTTTGTACTGCGCATGTCCAAGAAGTTTCTTCTCAGCCACTTGGCGGTTGGAAAAACACTTCCGGTGCGTCACCGCCACCTTCTGGACCGGAGCGAGGACCGCCTGGACTCACTAACAGCTCCTCATTCATATGAGGCCGCATAAAGGCTCTTGATGCATTTAAGAAATTTGTTTAACCAATACATACTTTTTTTTAAATCCATGGTTCTCAGATAAACTATTAAAGTACTAAAATAATCTACAAATTAAATAGTAAGGAGTTCTGATTAGCCTCATATGTTCTACTCTTCACTAATTCTTATTCGCTCTCCATTCTTATCTTTTTCTCATAATTGTCTCTCCAACTTTCACTTTTGTAAACCACATACATAAATATCGTGCATAAGAAGCTTTTCCTAACACAATTCTGTCTTTTATATCTGACGTTTTTATTTCTCTGTTGCTTAAATTCACAGCTAAGATTCTACAGTCAGTCCACACTCAATTAATAATACATACAAACATATATACATTGTCATGACAGCAAGCATGACATTTAATTATTATTTTATATTATGGCAACCAGTGGCTTCGTGCATGCGCGCTGCTGTTTGTGAAGGCGCAGTTCGCATAGTTTGACCCTCTCTGCCTGCCGTAAGTTAGCATTATAGAGGAGTGCCACTATCACCCGTGAGGAGGGCGTGTGTGTCCGGTGTGTGGCATGAAGTCCGTCACCGCTGTTTTCGCTTGACACGTAAATGACTAAACTCATCCAGTCAAATTTCGCGGACATGGAAAGCGAAACAGTGACGTTCAACCGACGTAACTGACACGTTGTCACCGCTCGCCGTTGTTATCGCACTCCATTGTCGTGCTGTCGGTGGGAATGGCTTCGCCGTAAAGAATACCCTTCAACACTCTCCGTGTTTCAACGCGTCCAGCGGCCCGCGGGATGCGTTTCAACGAGAAGGAGCTGGCGTCCCTGAGCCGCCAGCCCTCGGAGATGGCAGCCGAGCTCGGGATGCGAGGACCCAAGAAAGGAGACGGTAACGCGCTTTAACCCTGAACCATTACGACCCGGCTGTCTTCGCATCCACTTCCGTCTCGTGCGGAGTCAACAGCAGACCGCTGACCTGCTGGTGCCATCAGCGAGCATCACGCATGCCACGAGTTCCTCTTAACTTAATTCATTCCCCTGTGTTATTGTACAGTTATAAAGAGGAGGCTGGTGAAACTCGTCGTTAACTTCCTATTCTATTTCAGAACTGATGAGGAAGAGGTCAGTTGTATTCATTCTACCATATTTAATTAAAAACCACATCATATATTGCCTTACCTGAAAGTGATACCATGTCTTGTTATGGTCAATTACGTCAAGTCACTTTTTATTCTTCAGCCAATTGGAGCGTTGCTGCTGGAGCAGTGTCGGGTGGAGAGGGAGGACAGTCAGTCCTTCTCCATTGGTGAGTGAACTTACATTCACAGGACTCACCTTCACTTTCTCCCTTGTTGACTGGATTTAAATTCTCTAGGTTATTGTAAATGACTGGATTCACGTTTGAGCTGATGCTATTTAAAATGCATTGTTGATATGTCCCTGAACAGCATTGTCTGCTGTTGTATTTCTGTGTGTTATTTTTTGTAGCATTTCTGGATGAAGCAGAGAGGAAGTATCTATTTGAATGTGACTCAGAAGAGCAGTGTGGGGAGTGGGTGGACTCCATTATCAAGGCCAGGTAGGACTGACACCGGACACCACAATCATGTGCACATGTTTTGGTCAAATCTAGAAATTAAATATTAATTTTATTTCCTGATTCCCTTTAAAATGTTGACGCTAAAAGTTATTGATGTGGCATATGGCTCATTGAGTAATCTAGTATACTGTCATTTGTATACTGTCATTTGTTTAGTTTTGTAGATGGATAAATACAGACATATATGGATAAATACAGACATATATGTCTGTATTTATCCATCTACAAAACTATGGTTATTTGGAGGAACTTCAGTGTTACCCCCTACCACTATATAGATAGGCAGTTATGTGATATCAGTACTATTATCATTACTGTGTGATACTAGAACTATCATCAATATTGTGTAACACCAGCACTATCATCATTTATAACAACTGGTCACATATCTGCATACAACCAGCCAAGCAGCATGAAATGTGTGTTTACACTAGTGTCGAGTGATTATCACTTGACACTAGTGTAAAATCATGAAACAGGGAGTTTGTCAAGTAATGTTTGCTAACAGGAGACAGAATTGACACATAAAAGACATGCATCAAGACTATTCAAAGGTCTTCTGCTGACTAGGACATGATATTATTGCATTTTTTCCAACAAAGATATTTGAAACATGGGGTAGAACACCTTAAACCAAATTGTGTTTTAGCCTCCATTAATAAACTCATATGGGGGAAACCGACAAAAGGAAAATTATGTAGAAGTTTCCACAGACTTATTGTCCAAAATCAGACAACCTGAACAGTTTTCAAAGGATACATCAACACTTTACAATTTATTTATTTTTTGTTTCACTCTGAAGGTGATAGGGATAGTTTCCCCCCCACCAAACTAATTTGTCTTCTCATCTCTTGCAGTTACGAGTTTATGAGGAAGAACCTGATATTTTATCGCACTGAAATCCACAGGCTCACTGGCAAGGTACGGTTCATCAAAGAGTGTTGTACTAGAAAGGCGTTAGGCGTGGAAAGGTTTTTTGTGCCGTAATTAACAATATCCTCCGCACAAACATAAGATCAATGGATCGGTCAACAGATCAAACTTGACTCATCTTCATCTTTCCTCTCAGGACCCCTTGGAGCAGTACGGTATATCAGATGAAACTCGTTTCCAGGTCAACAACGGCCTGCAACTTCTGTCTAGGGATACGTCCTCCCTGTAGACCAGCAACCTGTGTTCAGATTTTCTTTCATTTTTGTTTGCCCTGGCATTCCAACCCTCTCTTCTCACTGGTTTTAAAAACCATGGCATTACTATTAGCACACAATATTTCTTCATTGGTCTGAATGTATTTTGTGTCGAAAATGTTATTGAACAGTATCTGCAGCCATGCAAAGTACTAAGGTGATGATTGTCAGTCATTACAGGGAACACGGGACCGTTGAACTTGACACTTTTATTATTTTTGGTTTTAGAGGATTCTTTTCTTGCCATTTACTGTTTTCTGACCTTGTCTTGGTTACTTACTTTACACTGTAGTCTCAGACAATGTGATTTGTGAGCGTTTGATTGTAAATATGCTGTAGAGATGCAGCTGTGACTTTCTTTTAGGACTCTTTGTAATATAAGCACGACTGAGTTTAAAAGAATCATTTCAGGAAATGTTAATAATATTCATCAAGCATGTATTTGCTGTTCAAAGAAGCTTATCGTTATTGCCCAATTCATAAAAACCTTAAGCAGTATTTGAACTGCATGGGCTATTGAGCCATACATCTAACTCCAGTTTTACTTATGAAAGAGTTAATTTTTTGGTTATCCCAATGTATATTCATCATCTAGCCCATTTTCAGCTATTTAGTTTTCAAAACTTTACTTTTGCACATAATCCTGGGTGGCGGTCAAAAATGTACTTGAACGTACTGCGTCTTTTCTTTGGCACTTTGAATCAGTTTTCTTTAGGCAAGCTATTGCACCATGCTCTCACTAACTGTCTTTTCAGGATAGCAGCATGTAGTGTTGATGAAATTGTGCTCACAGCCTAAGTTAACTAGCAGAATGTGATATTGAATGTGCGTTTATTTTTAAGCTTTTGCACACTAAATGAGTTTCGTCTGTTTTTACTTCATGTGAGATTGTATATGTTTCACTTCCCTTTTTTTAAACAAATAAAGCCATTTAAAATTGACTTTAAATGTGGTTTGTCATCTGTTAACTAGAACTCAAATAATCATTGGTAACATGTTACTTCATACATTTGTGAATAATAGTCAGTATACCAATTCTGTTCAACGGTTTGCAATGGTGCCTTAACCTGTGTCCAACATCGTTGGAAAGATAGTCACCTTCAATGCGGAAGTTCCACAACGGCCCCTAAAGGCTTTTTGTTTTGTCAAATGAATTATACAATGTTTTTACTGTATCATGTCGGACAAAAAGACAGGACGTAACGTTAACTGCCGAAGATAAATGAGTCATCGTGACATTGACACGTTTCCTTAGCAACGCAAAATGTGTGATTCAAAAAACCACGACGTCACATCCTTCCCGTGATGCTTAGCGGACCCAAATTGATCAGCAAAAGAAAACAATTGTATCTTGCATGCTCTGTTTTACAGAGTAAAAAATAAATAAAACAAGATATTTCCACTAGAATTAATACCGCAAATAAGAACACGTAAAATTTGCGTGACAGGAAGATTTAATCCGGGCACGGTAGGTGTTAATAAAAGAGTAGATTGTGAACAAACAATGTGGCTAATGTATTAGCCAGCTAGCTTATTTTACGTTAACGTTAGGTCAACCAGCTGAGCTAGCGTTAGCATAGCTAACTTAGCTTGGATGCTGGATGACTGAATCATTTGGTTTTTGAATAATTTTACAATGACCACCGCACCCAACGTTGATGTTTCATGGAACGATCTAGCAAAAACCTTCACTCAAGCTATCGTCGTTAGCTAATGCTTATAGCAAAAGGCAGCTAATGGTTGTAGCAAAAGGCAGCCTAGCAGCAGCTGATCCCTTGAAACTACTGTAACTACTGTCATTGCTGTTTACGAACGGATTTGCTTCTAGTCAGCTAGTGTAAGTAAGATTTAAATGAAGGTACGTGGGTCTAACAGTTGTTTATAATGTCATCTCTAGGAAAGGCTCCTTGAAGAATACATTTACATTACCATGCAGTTAAATGTACTCTAACCTATAATACGTTGATGCCGGAGGAAGCGTTGGCCAGAGTAATCCACGGTCTCCAGTGGTCAATTTAATAAAGTCGTTTCTTTTTCCAGGTCCAAAGACATAGGTTTGTCCATCATAGCATTTTATTGTTGAGTTTATTAACCAATGCGTGGATCTATAGAAATCTAATAACAAAACTATTGATGAACCATCCAAGGTTGTCTCTATACTTGATGCTAAAACAATTAAATTACATTACATTAAATGTCATTTAGCTGATGCTTTTATCCAAAGCGACTGGATATGAATGCTTCTTATAAAAGGAACATAATCCTTTCTTGGTTTCACATTTTTTTAAATGGAGAAAAAAAAAATATATGATCATTTGTGATGATAAAAACCCTTCATGGTAAGGTATATTTGACTCAAGAGTCACTTAAGAGTTGAATCGATTGTGCTGTCAGCACCGGACCGGAGAGTACCAGTGTCCATGTCATAACCTGTCATCTGATACGTGCATTTAGGACACTTGTGTATGATTTTACAAATGTGTTGATCAGCTTTAACCTGTTTTCAAGAACCATGGATCAGGACTATGAATGCAGGCTACTCAGGCAGATCAACATTCAAAATGAGAATGCAAGCCCTATAGTAAGTAAACCATACACACATTTGTTCATAAAGGAGCTGTGTTTCCTTTTAAGAAAAAAAAGGAAACGCAAATAGCCTTTTTGAAGTCTCTACTGGTATCACTACAGTTAGTAGGTCATTACCTTCACCATTGCACGATGGTGGCGCCTCCCAAAGAGGATTATTAACTAGCCACGGACTTAGATGGCTGAAGATGGTGTTACTCGCCATGCATTGAAAGTATGACATTTTAAAGGGACAGTCTCTTTTTTTCTTTTTGACGATATCACTAGTGTTGAGTGAAAACAAGACCTCACCAGCAAAATGCCTGGGTTTTGTGAATGATGCCTCCTGTTGTTGACACCTCGGATTAATGCACCATCTGCCACCCAATTGATCTTCCTACTTTGACCAGGTTTTCACACCACAGTCCAAGGCCTGTTTGCATTTGGCCTCAAGTCAGAAAATGTTTGCTCCTTTCACCCAACTTGTGTAGAAAGCAGTAGGAGCTGTGCGGGCTCTGACACCCACCAGCTCCCCCCTGTCCTCGCCGAGCAAGCATGGTGATCGCTTCATTCCCTCCCGGGCTGGAGCCAACTGGAGTGTCAACTTCCACCGCATCAATGTGAGCCCGTCGTAATACACCCAATACTTCACTGTGTTTCCTACCAAAAGATCAAAGTGTTTATTATTGCTTACAAAAGAAAAAGCCTATCCCCTTGCCATTTATTTTATTGTTGCGTGTCTGTATTTGCTTTCAATGATTTCTTAATTATTCCATTTTCTGATGTAGGAAATTGAAAAGTCGCACAATCAAAACAGAAAAACAAAAGATGGCACAACGGACAGTAACAAAGGTAATCAGTCTACCTTCATGTTTCTCTCTTCAGTATCATTGGACATTTTCATTACCCATTACTTGTTTGCTCTTTAAAATGTCAGGATTTATTATATATATTTCCAATCATAGAATAATACAATTATTTTGTAAGCAATTACTATTTGCTTGAAGAAATACTTGAATTAGATGAATTGTCAGTCTGCCTTTCATAATATCATGTGAAATGATTATGATAGTCCTGCCCGTTTCTTGGTTCATTTCTACGTGCCTCAGTTTGCCTCGTCAAAGTTGATCATTTGAACATCTTTTTTTTACTAAGCTTGGACAGGCTCATAGAAAGGGCCCTAAAATTGCAGAGGGAGCAGTGTTTGAACTTAATCGTTCCGACAGCCTGGTTAGATTTCCCCTCTGTCCCCTCCTTTGCCTACAGCGGATGGTCTGGCTTACTCCGCTCTGCTGAAGAACGAGCTGTTGGGAGCGGGCATCGAGAAGGTCCAGGACCCTCAGTCAGAAGATCGCCGTCTGCAGCCATCTACTCCAGCCAAGAGAAGCCTTTTTAGTGTAAAACTAGTTGACATGGCTACACCTTTTGATGCACCAGTTTAATGGGGATTCATTTCAGTAACCATCTGTTTGTACATTGCAGTATTCTGTAAGTGCAAAGAGGGCTCTGCCAGAAGAAGATGGAAACACAGTCTCTCCATATTCTCTCTCACCTGTCAGTAGCAACAGGTAATATGTTTCCCCTGTCATTTCTTTCATTTTTGGAAAAACAGCATCATATTCCTTACTTACTTTAGTTGTGCATTGTAGCCAGAAACTGCTGCGGTCGCCAAGGAAACCTACGCGAAAAATATCAAAGATACCTTTTAAAGTCTTGGACGCGCCAGAGCTTCAGGACGACTTTTACCTCAACCTAGTGGACTGGTCCTCTCTGAATGTACTCAGTGTGGGACTGGGTACCTGTGTCTACCTGTGGAGTGCCTGTACCAGCCAGGTAGGTGTGTGTGTGTGTGTGTGTGTGTATCCTCTCAAATAGTGTTTTCAATCACAGGTTTCGCAGATTGTGTCACACATTAACAAAAAGATTCTTAGGATATAATTGGGCTGCCTCTTGATGTCATTTGGATCAGAATTTTTTTCTTTTTCCTCACCATCTTTTTAGGTGACACGTCTATGCGATCTTTCTGTAGAAGGAGATTCTGTAACGTCAGTGGGCTGGTCAGAGAGGGTAAGCTTGTCATCTATTGTCATCTTCTACTCTTTTGTCAGGCAATTTAATTTTTAAAGTAAATTTTGCTTGTAGTAACACCTGCACGCTTTTCACATTTCTAATAATCAAAAACTGAGTTGATGACTACGGTACTCAGATTCAGGTGACAAACATAAACCATGGAAAAGGGTAGTAGTTCACCCAACACTTTGTAAAAATGCAAATATCTAGCTCTTGAAGTCATTATCAACTCTTGATTAGTCTGATATAAGTGCGCTGTCTATTTTCAGGGTAACTTGGTGGCAGTGGGAACTCATAAAGGATATGTTCAAATTTGGGATGCAGCAGCAGGAAAAAAACTCTCTGTGCTGGAAGGACACACAGCCAGAGTGGGTGAGTTAAGTGGCTGGAGCGGAGACAGCCATCAGAGTAGATATTACAGCCTTCGTTCATGTTGCAGTTGTTTGGCAACGCCGCTCATTCACGGTCGGTGAACCATCTTCCCCTCGATTTCATTCTCGCCTGCCAGGTGCGTTGGCATGGAATGCAGACCAGCTGTCGTCTGGGAGCCGTGATCGGGTGATCCTCCAACGGGACATCAGGGCCCCGCCTCTCCAGTCGGAGCGCCGTCTCCAAGGACACCGGCAGGAAGTCTGCGGACTCAAGTGGAGCACAGACCACCAGCTGCTAGCCTCAGGTGGAAATGACAACAAGGTATGCAGACGGAGAATCTCACCTGTCTCCGGACCAGCTTTAAAAAAATAAATAAAATAAAAACTAAATCTTGCCCCTTTCGTCTCAACCTGCTGTCCCTAGTTACTAGTGTGGAACCACTCGAGCGTCCTCCCCGTGCAGCAGTACACGGAGCACTTGGCGGCGGTGAAAGCCATCGCCTGGTCTCCCCACCAGCACGGCCTGCTGGCCTCCGGCGGCGGCACCGCCGACCGCTGCATCCGCTTCTGGAACACTCTGACCGGCCAGCCGCTACAGTGCACTGACACCGGCTCTCAGGTCTGCAACCTGGCCTGGTCCAAGCACACCAATGAACTGGTGAGTCGCCTGAGGTTTGGCTGCCCAGTATTTACAGTAGCGCTCAACTAAATTGAGGTGACCCCTGAATGTGTTTTGTAAATAGGTGAAAACACTACTTTTTTTTTTCTGTAGGTGAGCACACATGGTTATTCCCAGAACCAGATCCTCGTGTGGAAGTATCCCTCTCTCACTCAAGTGGCCAAACTTACTGGACATTCCTACAGGGTTCTCTACCTGGTCAGTATGTTCTCTGTTTATTAGTGAGCATGAACGGCATACTCATTTCACATGACTATTATATATTTGTATCTCAGAGAAAATACTAGAAAGACTTGGTAAAAGTTCTCCTTTATCACAAACTCCTCAAACGAGTCAAAATGTGTGGAAGTGAAATCATCCAGCTACTTTTGATGTTGTTCTGGGTAACACCGTATATTGAGTGTATAATGAAACCTTTTAATTTCTCAGGCCATGTCCCCTGATGGAGAGGCCATTGTGACGGGAGCAGGAGATGAAACACTTCGGTTTTGGAACGTCTTCAGCAAGATGAGATCCACCAAGGTATTCCTCCTCTTCATCTCACGTTGACGACGTCTTCCTCCGCTCTGTACCTTCATCCGTCTGTAATGTTTTATTCCCCCGTGGTCTTTGTCTTACGACTAACATAAACATACGTCTTATGTTTCTCCCTCTTCTAGGAATCCGTGTCAGTGCTTAACCTCTTCACCAGGATCCGGTAGCTGGCCACTGTTACTACGAGGGGACAATGCCGGGAAGGAAATTTCACTTTGCATGCATCAAACTGTAAACGGGCTCGTACCTTTTGAGTGTTTACCTCAGCAGTCTGCAGAAGCCCCCCCACCCCCCCCCATC
This sequence comes from Pungitius pungitius, assembly GCF_949316345.1. Lineage (NCBI taxonomy): Eukaryota > Metazoa > Chordata > Actinopteri > Perciformes > Gasterosteidae > Pungitius > Pungitius pungitius. The sequence goes on from NC_084914.1 coordinate 10,349,291, forward strand.
CCCCACCTCGAACGCTCTTAGTGATTTGGCCAAGTTGTAGCTGGAGGCGGGAGGGAGCTGAAGAGATGTCCGAGTGTCGAGGGCAGAGCAGATGTGCATGTACAGTGTTCCACTTCCTCCTTAATAATAGAGCCACTGACTCACCCAACAGACCAGGGATCTGTGATGACAAGGAGAATGTGGGCGGGCGTTTCTCTCCCCATATCATTATGCTTTGTTTACAGACTGACATTGTGCTTTCCTGCCAAATATTGAGTTCATCCTTTCGTTTGTCTTATTTATTTTAATTTTTTTCCCCCTCCTATTTTAAAAACATTTAAAAAATGTATCCCCGCTAGTTGTTTGTTCTGGAGGCCGGGGTGTTTTAGTTTGTGTGAAACTGCAGTTTCTTTGGTCTGGTCTGTGGAGCATGTTTGCAGAACAATTCCAGGCTCTTTTTGTATTTTACCGGGTGACAATAATGTTTCATGGACACTGTTAAACAATTACATCACCCTGTGCCGCTTCGACAACTGTAAATGCTTACCTAGGTTTTGACTGTAACTTTTTCTCATTATTCAACAAGCTCATTGTTTTAAAGGCGAATGGAAAATCTTTATTTGGTAACAACACACATAAGAGTTTATTATTATTAAGGAAAATCTGGCATTAAAATGTTAAAATGAAAATATTTTGTCTTATATAGTTTTTAACATTGACTATATCACACAGTAAAAACATTTGGGAATAAATCTGAGTGAAAAGGCTGCAGAGCAGCTGCTTTGTGCTCTGTCTACAAGATTCAAGCACAAGGCACCTGTCTTTCGCTACTTCACATCGTCATCGTCTGTGTCGAGCAGTCATGTAATTCTACTTTTGTTATAAATTTCATACCTGCAATGTTTCCATCTCATTTTCAACTTTTTCCTATTTGAGTCAACTATGTGCCACATTTAAACGAATGCTATTTATTTGTATTGTGAAAAAAGATTATTGTACAGAAATGGCATGTTTGTTTACCAATACCTGGGGGATGTTTATGGGCAGTTTCACTGCTAGACGTTATGGAAATTTATTTTAATGCCACTTCAAAATCAAGACAATACTGCAAACTCGAATTATAGAAAGAATGTTAAAAAAATATTTCTCTACTGACAGATAATCAACAATTAAACGATCATATCATGAACCATTTGTTGTCGCTATTTTAATAACTTTGAAGTGAAATCAGTTTGCGCTGTGAAGTTAAATAGGATATCGCATCATTCTACCGCGCCCATGAATGATCAATGAATCGATTTGAGAAACATTTGGTGCGTAACCAAACTGTTGAGCTTTATAACTGTGAAAGATCCACATAAACAATCTATAGTGCTGCACTGCATGGCATGCTCTTTTATTACCATGAACAAGGACACAGTAGCTTCTCCTAATTCTGTAGATTTTCTACAGAGAACCAAATCTACATTTCCTTGAAACATTTAAAAAACATTACTGGTCCGAAACGGTTTTGTTTAGCTTTATGGAGGATTTCTTTTTCGGGGACCAATAGTATCACAGCATTGGTATCACTTGGCAGGTGTTGCTGTCAGGGATCAATTTGCCAGTTGTTTTGGACTAAATTGATCACTGAATTTGTGCATCTTCACTTCGGTTCCGATCCTCTGCCAGGCCTGGTCTTCCCCCTGGTGATATTTCCTGTGTCGTCTAATTTCTTAAATGATTGACAACCCCTGGATACAGCACATGTAGCGTGGGTAAAGGTGCACACTCCTCGATACATTGTTACCGCTTTGCTGTGAAAGGAAAGCGGCGGTCTGACGGAGGTGGAGTTTAACATCTCGTGGTTGATTGTTGTCAATGGCACCTTCAAAAGTTTGCAAAAAAATGCAGTGCCCAGCTGTTTTATGAAATTAGTTTATTTGTCCCCAATCTGAATTATGGCCTTCCTTTTTTCTGTTCAAGACCGGGTAAAAAAAACATCACACATTGTATTTGTTGAGTTGTAGTGTTTGTGAAAGAAAACTTGTTTTAGACATTGTGCAGAATAATCAGTTTGAACACCAGAGGGAGCCATACAATGAGCACACTGCTGCTGCCACACCCTTTACCATCCACATTAACCATGTCACCTTGAGGGCGAGAAGCAGCTTTAGCTCTCACTAGTATTGGAGTGTCTTTATAACATGCCATGCAGAAAGTTAAACAGCAACTTGACATCTATTTTCATTGCCTCTTCAGTTGGGCATCTTTTTCTTTGTTTCTTTATTTCAACGGCAGCAAAGACATCCTGTGACCTGCTAATCTGTTCATATCAACAGTCACCCGAAGCTCCTTTGCCTCTGCTTGTGCCCTGTTTAACTAAACTCCTGCTTGTTGGTTTATTAAACAACTTCATGAGCTATTGTTCAATGCTGTCAACCGGCCAGGGACTACCGATGAAATCTAGTCTGTTTGGCTAAATCTGGCGCATTGACATGATCGTTATGTTAATTAATCTGTATTGTCACTTCTACAATTTGTTTTACCGGATTACTGGATTACTACATCATTCTAAATAACAGGTCTAACGGGTCTAAACACATGAAGAAAAATAAGTCTTAAATGCCTCTGTTCCTATCGTTTTGCCATAATTTACAGATGTTGCTTGTATGGAACACTGGCTGGCTTTTAAATAAGACAGACTGAAGAAAACAAAAGGTCTCTTTTATACAGTATTTTTCAGTGTGATGAAGATGCAGTTCTCTGTGACTCAGCTCTTCGCAACGTCACAGAGCCTAAGCTTCTCTCCCTTTCGGACTCCATTATAATGTCATCTAAATAACATGCATAGTCCATTATAGTGTTCAGATAAATCATCTGAATGGAAGACATTCAACACAGTATTCCAGCTCATCTGTGGCTCTCGGTGGGCAGATGTTAACATTAAGCCCTGAAAGCAGAGGATAGGACAGAGGGGGATTGATAATATGCGTAATCCTACCGCCTGATGTTTCTATCAAGAGGCACGGGGTGTGATGTTCGTAACTAAAGCCTCACAACACAAAGAGCAGGATCTTCCCCCGGGTTCCTCCATAAGCCAGACTCTTGAGTTGTATTGATAAATCTGCCTAGTGAGGTATCAAAGGAACAAGGCTTTTGTGAAACTAATGGCTGCAGACACCCAGGCTTTTTTTGTCATGTTTTCAGTGCGCCGGGATGTCAATCATGCGCCGTATTCATTAATAGACACTAAAGTCCTTCTCCCCAACAGCCCCTCTGCACTCATAAACTTGGGGGGGGATTTTACTCTAAATTGAATACTGAGAAAACAATTTCCAAACACTCCAAATGACTTTGTTAAGTTGTAGAGAGAACTTAATGTTGCAAGTCAAAGTGGAAACAGTTGATGGAGCTTTAACATGTACTTGGGAAAACCTAATCTTAAGACTCCCATGGAATTAAAAGCAGATTTCTTTTGTATTGTTTTCCATGTCAATATCTCCATGGTACGCGCTTTTTATTTTCTCGACAGGAAAGATGTGTCATACATTCATAGGACAGGTGTCATCTAAGTGTCTAAATGCTTGTTGACAATTATTATAAGTGTGAATTCTTACTCACAAGTAGATAATACGATCCTTGCATACACCAAAACAGTTTAAATGTAATCAGCAATTCCTTGTAAAGGTCATTGTTGGGCAGTTTCCCTCTGATTGAGAAGAGCAAAGAACGCTGAAGCCCAGAAGGATCTCAGACACCTCGGCTCCCTGTGAAAAGGCTGCTCAGTCATTGCAGTACTAGATAAAAATCTAATACCGAAAATTAGTTAAAGTACAACAATGCCCTTTTAATCACTCACAATACAAGCCTACAAAGCAACAAAAAAAACAGTCTAAATTAACATCACACAGAGGTGTGCTGTTATTGTCCATAAGATATAAATCCTTTGTGATGCTGATCCTTTTGATGGGAAGCTTGTTTTACCATCGATCATTATTCTATGCATGAGGGTTTTGTTGACTGATCGGTTAAAGTTGTTCCACTTGTCTTATGTCTTGGTGCTGTGTGTGGTGTTTGTGTTTTATGAAATCTTAAAGCAAACAGCTGGGATAAACAAACATTGTATTGAATCTGAAAGCAATTGGGCTCAAAATCAACATGTACACTTCAATGTGTGAATGTAACCTCACATTAAATTGTATTTATTAAATTGTATTTAGCCCAGACGTTTTTCCAAAGCAATTCATTTTACCAATTAAAATTCCCAGTGCCCTTAAGGTATGCATATTCTTGATCCGCAAAATTCAGGTTTAATTCAATTACATCTGAGCTCACCCCATCGTGCTCTGTATTTTGCACATTTGGGACCCATTTCAATTTAATTTGTATTTCTTTGTATGTGTGTGGTGACACAAAGTTAGAAAACGGAATAGATTTCACCACGAGTCCGTCAAAAGAGGGGTATGTTGCATCGAAATACATCTCCGCACATGTTGTATCCATTTAATCTTCATATAATAGAATTTTCCGGCTGCTTTGGGCCGCACCCTTAACAAGGTCTGGAGAGAAAAGAAATCCTCGTCAATTGGCTTCCCTGCGCAGTCGTCACGCCGCCTAGTCCCGCCTCCCCCTTCCTTCTCCGGGCAGCGGACGTATATATAAACACGCTGATCCATCTTCCCCCAGCTTACCCAGTAACATCTCGACAACCAGTACGTGGAGCCCGGATGGGAGGGCGCAACAGACCCCGATCGTGGCTGATTGCAACAGACCCCCCCCCCCCCTCCCCCCACCGATGCCCGCTCATCCAGCCCGGCCGGCGGTACGCTGTGTCGACGTCACCTGTTGTGTTCATCGATGCCCGGTGAGTCCCCACGTACACAGCCGTTGTCCCGCTGCTTTTATTAAGCGATGCAACGTTAGGATATTATATGTGTTCATATGTATCTTGCTCCAAAACCCTTGTTTTTTTGCACTTCAGGTTTGAAAAACAGAAATATGTTGAAGGAAAAAAAAGAGCCTCCAAGACAAAAAAAAATGAAAAGACGAATAGCTGTTTAAATCCCGACGGCATCTCCTGGAAATGAAATGACAATCGTTTTGCTATCTTCCTGCCTCGCCTGGGAGGAGGAGGAATGTTTATCATGCCAGCCGTCATGTTTCCGTAATTTGAGAGAGAGCGAGAGAAAAAATATATATCTGACCTTAGATGAGGAACCGGGTCGCTGCACATTAAATTGTGTCACGTACCGGAGGTCTTTTGGCTTTGCCAACCTCCTGAGACAAAACTTCGCTGCAGCAACAGGTGGCATGTTTTTTTTCTTTTTTTCCGGGCCGGAGTCGAGGCGAGAGGCTGAGGAGGAGAGATGGACGTGGAGGAGGAAGTAGGGCGTCATTCAGCACCGAGACACTGGACAGCTCCCACGTCGAGGGATCGTTTCTGTTGAGCCGCAATCGGGACGGAATATCTGTTTATTTGTCGCTTTTACATAGTTAACATTTTAAACCAGGCTGAACAGGCTAAACCATGTCCTGTGAATATTTAAACAATCTAATAGTCAGCATGTAGATGTCTCTGCTGCTTGGAAACTAAATTGACGATTTTTGAGAGGCAGATGCCTGCAAAAGCAACCGCAATAAGAGTAATTTGTAATCAACGTTATATTAAAACGACTCTTGTAAATAGTATTGATTATATCCTCTTGGGTTTCTTCTTGCTCTAAGGTCTCAGCACTCCTCTTTTCTCTAGTTTGTTCTAACAAACCCCCCAGCCCCCACTTCCCTCCTTCCTTGTTTCCTTCCTCCCTTCCCACCTCTCACTGAACTGTCCCCATCTTCCCATCCCCCTCTTCCACTGACTCCCAGTCCTGTTGCATAGCTACCAGCTCAGAAACATACTGGAGATGCAGGACAATCTGTCTGTCTCCTTTCTCTCCCTCTTTCTCGTTCAGTCCAAATGAGACTTATTGGAAAGCAAACACATCTCACTGAGTTGACGGCTGGCGTTCACATTTCCATTTTTTTCATTCTAAATGGGGAGTAATTGCAAACTGTGCACAGCTTGGGGTTTGTGTTCGCTGCATATGGTGAACAACGTTTATTCTAAGTGCTGTGCTGTGATTCTCTCTGTTCCTCCTCCCCTCCTCCTCCTCTCGTCTCCCTCTTTTGAGAGGAGCTGAAAGGTTGGCATTATGACAACAAAGGAGGGATGGAATGTCAACAGGCTTCAGAGAGAAATGGGTTCAGGAAAACACAGAGATGGGAATTGCATGTCGTGTTTCCATCTCCGACATTTGAAGTTCACCACCTGTCAACACACTTCTAGCCGCTGTGTTCTCAGCGACACCTTTGACACATGCATATCCTGAAAATGCCCTGTGACTCCAGGGGACAATGTACAATCAATATATCATGATTTAACCGGGGCGGAAATATACCAACTCCGGTATTTCTTTGCCCTGGTGTGTTACAGCTGTTTTTCTTTTAATACAGATTGAAGCGGGGGATCTGAACCTCAAAACAAAAAGGAGAGGATGCTTTAGATAATTGTTGGTGCTGAGTGGAAGACTAGTGATTTTGTTGTGAAGCTGATCAAAGAACAACAAGTCCCAGTCTACCTCTCAGCACAAGCAGTGCTCGTCCGTCCAACTTGAACCTGCAAGGCTCTTCAATTCAGAATGTGTTCACATTTCAATGTAGGCATTGTGACTGAGGTTTCCATTTGATCAGCTTCAACAACATGCCTGTATTATTTTAAACAAATACGATTCAGTTGTAAAATTGAAATCAAACGCATCATATAAGCATAGACAAAATTTGATTCACCACCAATGAAAACAGCTTCAAAGCCGCAAAGCTCAGAAACAAAAATGATGACATACGGCAGGACACATTGTATACAACGGGCTTAGAATAATGTCATTGTTTATTAATTAGTATGCATTTGACTTTACATCTAGCCTTTTAAATAAAACCTGGATGTAAAACTTTCTTGTGCCTTTCTGAATTTCCTCACATCGGCATGAACATCACAGCATCATGAGAACACGCGCACTGCATAAGTCATGCACACGCCTGCTGAGAAAATCACCAAAAAGAAGAAAAAAAAAAACCCCACCTGTCTCTCCCGATGTTGTGTCTTACTAACTACTTCCCATTCATCACTCAAATGTATTTCCCCTGTTGGTCGAGATGGTCTGCTCCAGAAAGCTTTACTTAACGCTCTACTATGTCCAACACTTTGAGCACTTAGAGGAAGAACTACATGTCAACCCTCAGTAAGAGTGGTCTAAACCCCTCAGTGCACCTCAGCGGCGGCCTCGGCCTCCGTAATGGACAGTGCATGGCACTTCCTTCCCATAGTAGGTAGTGAGTTTTGAGTGACCAGGTGATAAAAGTGCATCTAGCAGGAGGGGTCCTGTGCTGAAGATATCACAGAGAGAAACATCCTCATTATTAAAAGGCATGTTGGGAGGGTGGCCTGGCTTCCTGCTCGGGGATTAACACGTTGCTCTGAAGGAAGCATTTAGTGTGAAACATAGTGGCAGTGCTAAGGGCCTATTAGCATCCAAAGCCATTTGAGAATGAATCTCGTATGCACAGTGCCCACCATTTCTTCTTCTTATTACACGTTTACAGTTTTTGGTCTGCTATCAAGGGTGGATGAAGAGCTAGGCCTTTTTCAGAGCCTTGATTAATATCAGTGAACCGACCTGAGAAAATATATAGACATCCACACTCATTGCTCAGAAGTCTGAGAGATATGCTCACACCACCTGCTCTCTGCTCTGATGCCGCTTTCACATATAGGAGCAAATTTAGCTCAATTAAAAAAATACATGAAAAGAATGAAATGAGCAACTAAGGAATTAACATCACGATGCTTCTGCATCATATAGAATTCTTTCAGTTATGCGTAAACATACACAAACCAGTGCAGGTGAGCACAATTCATTCTTAGAAAATGTGAATCTATAAAGATATTAGATATACTGCCCCCCTCCCTGCTCCCCGCACAGGATACCTGCACGAGTGACTCGACAGGATCCCCATTTCTGTGACGAATGACACACTGTGCCCACGACAGAAAGTCAAGCAATGTCAAATGGAATAACTGTATTTACATGAAAAGTTACCTGACAAATGCTCAGTAAATACTGTTTACATCGTTGAACCCTCTCAGGTACATTTTAAACGACGAATCATCTTCATCTCCGCTTACACTAAATGTACAAATCATGTCATTATCTCCTGTTAAAAACAGATGACGCTTACAGCCTTTTTCATTCAGAAAAGGTTGCAACGTTTAATTAAATATGCATCGTGGCTGGTCTCCTTCACGCTGCACCCTGTAGGTCTCTAGATTGGCGGCATGCTGGTTTTTCATATATAAAAACTCGGAACTGGCCTGCGTTGCTAAGCAACACAAAAGAGTCAAGTGCATTTGCTCATCGGCCAATAAGAACGCATACAAAGTTTCAAGGATTTTGCGGAAGGTCCTGTAATAACCTAACAGGAAAAAATTGTGCTACAACCTTTCATAAATGTATTTTTCATACGAGTGTATGATTAGCGTCATCCTGTAAATGTTTCTGTCTTGCATCCTTTACAGAGATAATGGCTCTCAGCCTTTTTGGTAATGCGTTTTAAAGGTGGTGTATACTGTATATTGTTTGTTCTAGCACCACAGAACATAAAAACCACTGAGATGGTCAGCAGCACTTTTTGCCATTTCAGATTATATACTATAGCCTATTGTTTTAGCAATAAAGAAAGAGATACAAGGAACAAAATACACTCAGTTACATCGTTGTCCAGACGTTTGGGCCTCAAATAACAGATTTATCACAGCCATAACCAGGGACATACGTATATATTTGGGTATTTATCCTGTTTTAACGTTTATCAAAGCTACTAGGGCTTGTGAGAAGAGATGGTTTCACATTCAAAGACGTGCCTTTTCAATGGAAGCGGTTGCCATGAGTCCAGGCTGATGGTTTCCCTAAGAAAGAAAATGCTAGAAAATAGTAACCGACGTGTTGAAGGAAATGCACAACAGGTGACAAACGCATCAGACACATTCTCAAGAGCACAGACCTCGTGTAACGCATGTCCTCCCTCCCCGTTGTCATTACTATCCGGGCACCGAGCCTGGCGTGATGGCATGCCAACTGTTCCCCCGCTGTCTGTACTGGCACCTGGCACCAGCACCCCGGCACCCCGGAGGGGCCGTGGGGGAGGGAGAGGCAGCGCGTAGTCAGCATGCGGCGACACGTGCGGCCCGGTGAAGCGGAAGGCAGGGGAGAGCCCGTCTGCTCGTCATCAAAGCGGGACTGACATTTGACGAGCAGACACCCGTCAACCCTCTTATGATACATAAGCTCCTTCGCATGGCAGATTGTGCTTGGGCGTTGAATAAGTACAGATGTCTAAACGGGGTCATCTCTGATGCATTTTCTGTTGATAAAACAAATTAACAGTCCCCCAACACACATAACTGCGGCTTTCATAGAAATGGGTAAAAGCTGTTCACTTCAAAATAGTGACCTTTGACACAGCCAATGTGTGCCGCATCTTTTCAGTAATAGCTCGCTTTATTACAGAGGAATCTATAAGGGTTATGTCTATATTTAGCTTAATGTATACTACTATATAGTTTAACAGATATTCACTTGATTCTAAGACTAAATAATCAACTAGTTACAAGTTAATACCCCCCCCTGATTGTATTGGCATTTCATTAAGGAAGCTATTAGGAATGTAATTAAAACAAGTTGCACAAGATGCTGAGCGAGAGAGAAAACGTTTACTCAAAACTATATCTGGTTACTGAAATTTTAAACCCATCATTTTTTTTTCTTCTTGTCACACTTATTTTATGTGTAATCACACGTTTAAACCAATATTATCTGAGCTCCTCAGAACATGCAAAAGCTTTTGTCACACTGGCAACATTGACGTCAATGTTAGAATCAAGGTGTTAAGGTATATCAAAATATAAATATATATTATAGTATACATCAAGCTGCGCTGCAACGTGGAACTGTGTCTTCATTAATGCAAGAGTCTGTCTGAGCTGTAGAAATGAACAGGCATAAGTTAGTGATCTAACTGCTATAGTTGTTAAATCTGTTTTAAAATGTGATATAAGATCTTTTGTGCTGTATTGCGTTTAGCGTTCATAACACAATTCGGTGTTTTGGGAAGTCGGCAAAAAAACATTACATTTTAAAGAGCAAGATGGTAGTTTTGGAAATGAAACGTTTTGCATTTAAGCAATATTTTTTTACAGTTATTATCAAAAAGGGGAATTTCATTCAGTCAAGATCAACACGTAGATACGTACTACATTTAATTCAAATAAAAATCACTTTATCACCGATATGTAGATTGAATTGCAGGTCATATGATGATCAGCTTTGATGAACTTTATTTATGTGTCGCATGCCATTAAATAATTTCTGTAACAAATATTCTAATCTGATCCACGTGATTGCTATTTGAATTAATGTGTTGTACTTTCAAGCATGATGAAACTAACTCACGCAATAACAAAACAGAAAAACATTTTTCAAGCAGCTTTGTTTGAAGTTCATAAAATATCGCCAATAATACAGAACAAAACAATCAGGTTCACGATCAACAATATTGTGAGGCTTCAATATTTTTTATCACAATAATTGTTTTGGCAAATAATGACTTCAGTTCAAGGTTCTAAACAATGTTAGGCGCCAATAATGACTACATAAATATTGTGTAGCACAAACAACTCAACATCAACATTTTATCATATATTATCATAATGTAGAAAACTTGCAATTTACATGATGAAGATGAAATTACTTTTTATTATAATCTGTGTTAGATAACCATGATGTTAGACATCAACGCATCAACACTGACATCGTAGTCCACTGTGGGGGTGAAATAAGCACACCGGTGAAATGAATATTACTTTTATATTCAACAAACTGAGGCCCACCAGGCAAGTTTCGTCAAAACGTTACCAGCAGCCCAGAGGGAAATAAATAGCACAAACAAAGAAAAGTAAATTGAAAGTAAAACAGAGAGCTATAAACAGATAAGAAAGCAGAATTCTTCTTAGTTTGATGTCTTGCTTACAAAAAGATGATTTGGGGCATTGAAAGTTGCACTATACAAGTTGGCTCTAACCAAAAGTGTGGGCTACACAATCGGTCTCAGGCCTGCTTTATTGACATTGAAGACGACCCAAGTCGTACATTAAGATCAACTTAAAAAAGGCACAATGAGTAGGGTATTCTTAAAACATAATGTATGGACTCAAGCCAAAACAATCCCTATCATCACCCATGACCCCATTAGGAGTGTGTGTGTGTGTGTGTGTGTGTGTGTGTGTCTGCGTCCCCACAGGCCCCCGCATTCTCTTCCTTATTTTCATTTTGCTACGTTTGTGACCTTTCTGGGAATCAACCTCTATAAGAAGGCAGCGACCAGGTAACAGATTGTAAGAACGCAACTTAGAGGAAGCTACAAGAAGCGGCCGACACGCCGCCAAAAAACAGCGATGCAGACGCCATGCGTTCAAGGGCGGGTCAAACGTGGGTTTGATTCGCCCGCTGGCAAGCACCGTAACCCTCGAGCCAGGAAGGAGGGGCCCTTTTTGAATGTTGTTTACAAACCGCTCATACTCATTGTGCCTCGAACGCTACGGTTTAAAAAAAACAAAATGTCTGGTGATGTGAGAATGGAATAAAAAAAATTTAAAAAACGAGGCTTCTGATCTTCGGCACATGCCTCCTGCTAGGAGAAAACCGAAATCCGTAACACTTTCACAGGTAACGACGGGTCGGGTCACAGATGAGATGTCGGCTGCAGGTGATTCGGGACAGTCGGCACTAAGTGGTCTTCACCAGATCGTAGACGTGGATGTGAACGTCATCGTCATATTTGATGTAATATACCGTGGGCTTAGCTGGGACCTGGTAGATGACCAAGCCAGTCCTCTTTAGGCCGTTATCTGTGACGTACTCCACCTGTTTACCCACAAGGCTCTCGGGCTCTTCACCTGGCTTCCTGTCTGCGGGCAGCAGGTGTTTGTTCTCTGGGTGATAAGACAGATGGACAGTCAGAGGAGTCAACGAAATTCAAAATAAGAACAATGTAAAAGGACAAAGAAAATTCTCTTTTTTTCCAATGCTTCATCAATTCATCTTTGTGAATACATTTTAAAGCTTTAAAAACTATCATGATGGCCACAATTGAGGAAACTGAACATTCTCCCGGTGTATGAAATAGATATTTGTTAGATATGTTTGTTCACGTATATATACATGGTCTGGCCTTTTCTTCTACCATCAGTCTTTAGCAACTCCTTCACATTGCATTAGCTAAAAGTGTAAATTAAAAAAGCACTCCAATTAAAATGTTTAAAAGAAAACAGGTTTTAAGATGGTTAAGTATCAGCACTTAAAAACTGAACCAGGTCCTCTATCAAACATGCCTGTCCCAGTTTGTTTATTCACTTGTCATTGTCTCTTATACTACTGTTTCTATGTGATGTACTAGTGTCCATAACAGAACATACTCAACTATCGAGGCAAGCAGAAACATAACAAAAATGATGGTCATAATAATTTATTTTTTATAAACATAGGAAAGAAGGCGGCAAACAGATTGGAGTACAGTACAGTATTGTATTGCTGACTATGCAAATGTGTCCTGACCTCTTCCTCCCACCTCTCCGAGAGAACCTGAAATACTAAACATTCACTGATTGATGCATACAAACACTAATGTCTTTCTACGTTACCCGATTCAGGCAGAACACGTAGATCTCCGTCCTTATAGTCGTCCCACAGCTGGTACATGTACAGCACCGGGTCCTTCTCGTAAGTGATGTAGTACCAGTGGGTCATGATGGGGGCTCGGGACAGCACCATGCCTCGCCACTCGTTCTTCTCACCGCCCTCCTTCTCAAACAGATGCTCCACGGCGCGGCCCACCAGCTCCTCCGCCCCGGGAGGCACCTTGATCTTATTGTTTACTGCAGGAAGAAGAAACTTCTCAATGCCTGTTATCTGAAAGACTGTATAGAGTCCAGTATAGTAGACTATTAAATGAATAAATACTATGTTACAATGCTGTCAAAGCACTGATAAAATCCGCAAAAAGGTGTTGCATACTGAAGATAAGAAATGTTTTGAAATGACCAGACAAAATGTGTTTTAACTCATCGCTTAATTATTTGGCTGCTCTCCTACATTTCTGATGAGTTTCATGAATTAGTAAGCCACAATAACAATATATCCACCATTAGAGACGGACGTCGTCACACTCACCGACTTTCTCCGTCAACAACTGCAGGTTGGACACCCGGTTGTCTTTGAAGAGCTCAATGCCATACACACAGTCAAAGCCATCGTATTTGACCATGTAGAGGGAGCTGTTCATAGTTAGGCGCTCCAGAACGGTGCCTTTCCACTTGGTCACATTACCCTTCTCCCTCCAGGTGTGCTGAATCCGTCGGCCCAGCAGGTTGTCGGGGTCCGGGCTCAGGGTCGACGCCGAGCTCTCGCTCAGCTCTCCGCTGCTGCGCTTCCTACGCACACGGAGGCAGCGTCCACGTTAGTCGCATTGCAACTGTGGCAGACATGAAGGCCCTTTTCCCTACTTCCAGGGTGTCATATGTTTTAATATTTAAGTTCAGTCGTCTTTCCACTGATGAAACCAAGCATTAGTGTTTTAACACATGGCATCACTAACATGAACATGATGGGGTAACTTGAACATATTTGTAGTCGTTAAGATGGAACACCTTAAATGGCACATAGATGAAACATCTTAGAATATATTTTATGTATTACGGAAACCTATTGATTGGACTCAATCTGCATTTGATGTGGTCTTCAAGAGGTGAAATATGAAAGCACAATGAAATGTAATGATGATAGTTTGAGATTTGAATTTATAGGCTAGAAACACTGGGATTAAAGTTATTTTTCAAGGTGACACAGACCAGAGATGTGTTGTTCTAACTAAGTACTCCTTCATGAAACACATCTGGGTCAAAACATTCAATCGCACTTGCTGTGTGATCCTACCTGCCCCGTTTCTTTGACATGTTTCCATAAATTCACTCAAGCCTGCAAGACACAAGACAGCTCAGTTAGCCAATACAGGACCGGACCAGCTAAAGACAGACTGTCCCTCTTCACCCTTCATACAAATCAATTCAAATAGTGTCACGTCGTTTTACTGTCATTCAGCTCACTGAACCAGCGGCGCGCAAAGGAGCCGAAAGAGTCGCATTGCCGGATGTAAACAACCTATTTGCGACGAGCTAACGTAGCTCGATGCTAACGCGGACCCGCGGTGCAGTTTATACATTTACGCAGCTAACCGGGAGGTATTTAAAATGTGTAACTTAACCACTGTTGGCTGAGTGGATGTCGACGTGTCGCTGGGATTGTGTGTCTGCGGGGAGTCCAAAAAAAACGGGTCACAGCCAGGAAGCCGACGCCACTGAGTCACTTCACCAGATTGTTTATTTTTAAACGAGGAACATTCCTGAGAATTTCACTCGGACATTTCTACACATCAGCTAGCGGAACAAAAGGAAATGCATCGCCATGTAGGCGCTGGTTTCTCTCCCTGGTTGTAGATCAACGGGCTAAATCAGGACTCGACATTATATACCAACGTTAACTGACATTTTAATCTGATCGGCGAGGAGACGGCAGATAAAACGTTTGCCCTACCTGATCAATAATTTCACATGTGGGTGTCTTTGTAGAGCAGATTCCACCTCACACCAACGTAAGGTACATATACACGGAAACAATCCGGATATGTGGCCTACAACTACCAGCAGCCACTACGGCAGCCCTCAAAGCATTCTGGGATATGAAGTTCGTTTATACAGACATTCCCATTAGTTCCTTTTGAATTGGGCCGATCGTAAATAACTAGAGTAAAGGGTAATCCCCTTCTCGCAGATCTAGTGTTTGTTGTTTTCTCCACCAGTTTGACATTCCCACTAATACTTTGTTCTCTTTTCGATGTTTACGAAATGGTGAAGCCTACAAAGCCTTGAAACTACATTTCCCAACATTCCCAACAGAGCATACCCACATTTATTTCCATCGTTGAACGCTGCGCATTAATATATTCAAGCCCTTTTAATGCTAAGAAAGATCTGGAATATTTAACTGTATGTTAAGTTTTTCATTTTAAAATTGTATCTGAAATGCTAATTTTCACCACAAGATGTCCTACTCAACACGAGAAGTGTGCTATACAAGCTCTGTTAACAGACTCTGGATGATGGACTCACCCGTGTGGGGAGTGAATAATGCAGTACCCTCGGGTGCCTGTCTGACAGCTTCTTCAGGGTGAAAGTGTTTGGTTTTATCTTGTGCCAAACCACTTGTGTGTGCCTGTATGACTCATCTGTGATGTGAACACACTGCGTAAGCCTGAACCTTTATGCATTGTAGCTCAATTTCAACAATGTTATGCCATTTGCCTTACAAGACCCTTTACTCCATAACTTCTCTGTGTGAACTCTTTTTTTTTAAACTTAATTTTAAAAAAAGATAAAAGATGACAAAATTGAAGCTGTTGAATCCAATCTGCTACACAATCTTCTACATAGGATTTAAGTTCAGTGTTGAAGGTTATCAGGCTGCCCGATCATCGTTGTACTGCATACAAATGTTAATCAAAAGGTCATACCAACAAAATGATACTATATGAAATGAATAATTTCTCCCAATAAAGCATCTCCCTTGCTGCTTACGTTAAATTTTAGTAGAAAGCTAGTTCTTTGAGTTTGATGATGAACACCAACAACATAGACGGAAAGATCTTTAGATCCTCATCGATATTGTTTCAGACGTACAGAAAGTCCTTGTTAACAAGGGGCGCAAAAACAATGCTGCACATTTCCTCTTGCAAATGAATACAGTAGATACCAATATATCCAATGTAACCAGTGAGGGACCAATCAATGACTGACAAGAAACAGCTGCTAGTCCTCTGATATTTATACATTTTGTTGCTGTAACAGCAGTCTCCATTGTTGTCACATGTATGTGCCATCCTACACGTGTAATCTTAATAAACACATCTGCTCAAAATGCTGTTGGCCCAAATCGTATGTGTTTTATTGGCATATTTGTTTTGGCTGAGTACATGAGTGCGCTGAGTCCATGCTGTTGTGTATGCGGCAAGTTTGGGTGGATATTTTAAAGCTGATTTCAATATTTTTAAACTCATAGCTTTTCAACTGTAAAGCCTTTGAACTAAAATGTAATTTATTCAGTACCCCAAATATTACTCCGGGCACTGTGAAAGCATTTAAACGCCATTTAGACCTTCATGTCAGGGAAAAACAACTTACTGAAACTGAACAGTCAACAGAATAAATAGACATTTGCTAAACAATTACACCTCATTAGTGTCAGGTCCAGATTAGGAATGATAATGGGAGGGATGTTAGGGGGGCTCAGTATTTTTTAGGTGGACAAAAACACAGGACAAGGTATTGTTTTACCCACAAAGTGACATACCAGCTGGTTAGTCAACCATTAGCTTTTCCTGATAATCACATTCTGGATAAAACCATTCAGGCCACAGGTAGGTGGATTAGTTGACTACGGATACAACTGATGTGCGGTGTGAGTCAGAGCTGGTGCTTTGTAAAGCTGACAGCCTTCAAGAGAAAGACAGTGTTGTATCGACACAAAGCTGACGGGCGCCTAAGGTTGCCTCTGTTTGGCCACGTTGTTGTCACAGCAACAGAAAGGCCCGGAGGCCGGAGAAGTGGACCTGATTAGTTTCCTTACACTTAGGAACATTATCCTCTCAGTTGGCGTTCAGTAAATCAGAGGAGGTCACTCAGTTTTCAGCAATAATAGTTAATAAAAAGTGAGACTGCACAACTCAGCACATCTTGGTTGTTACACCTCGGACAATTGAATTTGTTCAATATGTGTTGACTGATGATATAAACCCTTATGTTTACTCTGACTGACACCTCTTATGAAGGAAAGACCAGAGCGGCCTTCTCTCATTGGACACCTCACGCCAAAAATAGAGGCGCCTTCCTCTCCTTCCAACTCTTCAACTCATGCAGGTGTCATTTCCATCAGTTTCATTACCGGCTGAAAGCAAATATCACCAATCGTTCACTCCAGCAATGAATTGCATCCTGCAGACAAATCCTGTTGATATTTGTTGTCAAGTATTACAGGGAGATTGCGTCGCACTCTAAAGTCAACCCAAGATTTATTTATGTGTGTATGTGTGTGTGTGTGTGTGTGTGTGTGTGTGTGTGTGTGTATCGATTAGATATCATGTTAGCTACATCCCCTTGCAACCTGAACTATGCCTTTGAAAATATGGCATTATATGGCGTTATCATAGATGACTGGAATAGAACTTGACTGGGATGTGTGTGTGTGCGTGTGGGTGTGTGTGTGCGTGTGAAGTCGGGTGTTGGAGCTAAAAAAGAAGTGTCTTGCTGATGACGTTGTGTTTCCGTCTGGATCAGAGATCCTCTCTGAAGACCCACCGACAAATATGAACATCTATTCATCAAAACCTTGTGGAGCCGAGCCAAAGCCAAACCAAGCAGTGTCTTGAGTTTTGTGATGTTGATAATGAGTGTTCGGATGGCAGCTGGCTGTTTTCTCTCCTCTATGATCCCCATGTAGATGAAAGTCACGTCCCTTGATTGTTTTTCAAACCCTCTTTTGATGTCATGGCTGTAAATACATTTTTTTATAGACTTTACTCAAAGACGCACCCGCATTTGGCTTCCGACAGCTCCTCTTTTTACGAGAGAATGATTTATATTTGAATTGCACATGTGTCATTGAGCCCCCTGGTACATGTGACTGTTTCGTCAAGTTGACAGTTGGGTCTCGCTGAGGTGTTTTGCGCATCTATTCTTCAACACATCCACGGCCAAGTGTGAATGTACAAGCTTACAAGATGTATTCTGCCCTGTGTACTATATGGAGGTCGGTGTTTGCATCCTATACCTTTTGATTACACATGCTGGGGATTTTTGCGGTCCGATTGTTAGCTGGTGAGCAGGGAGACAAGAACCACTAAGACTGAGGCAAGAGTTTAACCGTCTAATAACGTCTAGAGTATTTCAGAAGCACAAAATATACAAGGAGGCAGTCTGAAATAAAAATAGCTGATTCCACAAAGTACGATTGAAATTCCACAGACGTAACCACACGATTAACATCGGTCCCTTCTGAGGTAGCCATAGCACTGGCCGCCCAGCACTCAACCGTAACACACAATGTTTCACTATAATTATATCCAGTTGGTGTGATAATGAGTAAATCCTCTCATTAATTGAGTCTTAGGATTGTGTAACTCTCGCTGTCACAGCTAATTGACCCCAAGAATGAGGTGGAGTACATCTGCCTTCATTCATGCACCACTCTAATTAACACCACCACCAGAACAGGAGAGAGGTGCACTTGTGTGTGCACACAGCACATCTCAGTGTGTGTGTGTGTGTGTGTGGCATGAGATCTATCAGGCTGGTCTCATCCAGCATTTCTTAGATCAAGTGATCCTGATCAACAGAGTCTGACCAATGTGGAAACAGAAGAGAGAGAGAAGTGAAACTAGCATTTGTTTGGATTAGTGTCCCACCAGGGGAAAGTCCAACATTAAAATAAAACAATAGCTGACGAGACGTTAAATTAACTTTGAAATTTCCAAAGTCAATAGCAGGTCATATCGGGGTTTTTTGCAAACAAAATTAGCTTTTTAAATTTAACGGTTTCTTCTTGCCAATCTAATCACAACCGACTGAAGTAAACAGGAGCGGTTCAACTCAAGGACACTTTTACAGGACATTGCTTGACGGAGTCGCTGTGCTGGAGATCCCATCTGACACGTCCTTCTCTACAGGACGGCTTCATTCACCTCAGAGGACACAGGCCTTCATCCGATTACTCCTCACACTCTAAGAAATGAGCTCAGGTTTATGTTTCCCAGCTGAGATAATTAACAGCCCTGGATGTATTGATCGCTGTACCGTCCAGAGGTGTTATTGCATATAATGTTGATTACAGTTTTGGTGAGTAACAGTGCTGTGGTACTCTACTTAGTGGAATCTGTATCTCTCTGCCCACGCGTTCTCTAACTTTCTTCAATCCTTTAATCTCTGCACAAACCCACTCTGACTCCACAGCCCCAAGTCCTTCTGTGTCACATAAGACCCTCCTCTCCTCTCCTCTACCCTCTCCTCTCTCCTCCCTTCCTTTCCTATCCCCTCTTCCCTTATTCTCCTCCTCTCATCTCTCTGATGAATGCGTCTCAATGTGTGTTCTTTCCGTCACTGTGTCCCAAACAGCAGGGGGTGCTGCTTTGTCGATGCATTGCTAATGCTGCATGCTTATTCCTTAGGAACTAATCTCATGACTGTACTATATAGTATTGGACTCTGTGTGTGTGTGTGTGTGTGTTTGTATGTATGTATTATTGCTTGATAAGTGTTATTTTCTTTACTATTGCAAAAATAGCAAGCAGCAATACTGGTGGACCAGCAATCAGCCTGCTCTGCTCTGATGCCCGTTTTGAGCCTGCACCGCACTATTAAATAAAGTAGAAATACTCAAGTATGTACGACAAGTACTGAAGTCCATTACTTGCCCATACATGCCCATGGTTACATTTCAATTGTAAAAACATCACTTATAAATGCACCAAATCAGAGCCCTAGTTAGCTGACATCCTTCTGGTTCATGAGAATATAAATCCTAGCTCTTTGGCAATAATTTGAACTGCAGTATTTCTTCCCGACACACTGCTGTTGTTATATATTCACTGTTTGCAAGCACTAATATGAATCTAATCCATCCTGACCGATCAAATAAATGCTTCCCGCCCACTGAGCACTGTAATATTTAGGATTATCAAGCTTTGCCGATCACCGTTTTGCTCACACAAATTTCTGATCCGGAGGGCAGAAAGCTTTACAGTGAGCGGAGCATAGTTGCATGAGTTTGAATTTCATACCGAGTCAAGAGGTTGTTAGAGCCACAGTACAACGTTACATCATGTTGCAGAAACAAAATAAACAGCGGTATGGTCAGATCAACATGATGCTTTGACCACAGGCTGACCATTAAAATAGCACAAAAATCCACCCTTTTGTTCTGTTGAATACTGGAACCTGAAACAATGTGAAACCTCTGTGTGATCTGAGGAACATATCAGCATGTGATGTCAAACAAACGTCATCTGATTGCAAGTTCTCCAATTTGCTGCATAAGTTTTTAATACATATTTTGTTTTTCATGTCCGTGTTTGCTTGTGACAGTTTGTACGACGTAAGAAAAGACGTCATTATACCACATGATTGCTGTGGAGTAACAAAACAGCTCATCCTGGGTTGTGATTGTGCCTGGGTGTGTAGTTGGTGGTGACGGTGGCAGTCGGGTGGGGACAAGCTGTCTGTCTTGGTCTGAAGCTTGTGGGTGAGGAAGAGACAGAAGGAAAGTGGTCTGCAGCTTATAGCCTTCCAGTGACTCAGCAATTTCTGGGATGAGCTTTTTGTAAATAATCCCACTTTTTTTTTTATTTCTGCTTCCTTCACTCCTTATCCCTTTTGCCCTTTTCCCACTCACACATCCCCACCTCGGCCCTCCTCGCTTCCAATAATCATTTATGTCTCATTACCTAATGGTTTTGTATATAAAAATAACATCTCATCACTGTAATGACTCTTAATTAGAGAAAGGGGGGACATCACATGTACACATAAATTGTCTTTTATAGAAGAGGAGATTGAAGCAATATTTAATATGGGGAAATAATAAAAAAAAGGGGAAAAAAAGGAAGTTATTATTCAAATCCTGTTGGTTTGCGGCAGAATCGTGATCTGAACACCCATCACTGACAGCTCTCATCTGTTTAGTGCAGAGAGAGGGAGATGTCAGTTGCACTTCGCTGAAAGCAGAGAGACGCAGAGACAGAAATAGACCATACTGGGATATCAGAGGAGGGAAGAAGAGGGGAGAGGCCCTGGGTATTCTGCCATCCTAGATAACACCGACTCTCCAGCGTGGTGGGGTGGAGAATGAATGCCAACAGAGACAATGAGGAGCATGAGCAGTCATGCACTGAACCTGTGTCTGCCTGGGTGAGCTTTGGGGTGGTCGCAGCAGCGGCGGTCTGAGGGACGACAGAAAGGAAGGAAAAGGGAAATGAGCTTCCTATTTGATTAGGAGAAGACGAGAGAACCATGAGGACATTTGCATTGCAATAAAGCACACGTGCCATGGATGTAGAATGTGAACTGAGCACAAGACATTCCTCGTTTGCCTTATTCAGTCCAATAATTGGCACATTTTGGTTTGAGTACTTACTTGATGTCAGTTTGTGCTTCTGAAATTATTTTTTACACCATTATCCAGTCCAACATCTCGTTCTTGTTTTCCGGTTTGTGTTCAGGAGCCCAGTGATTACAGTGACTAAGACATCCGCCCACTTACGTTCAGTCATCAGGCTTTCTAAAGGACATTTAACTGAATTTTATAATGTCAGCTGAGTAATTATGTCAATTGAAGAGTTGTTATTTCTATGTGTTGACTTTCATGACCGAATATGCTGTATGTTCATATTGAGTGGTGCTTTTAACTGAAAGCTAAAGCCGCAATGCTAAGATAAACTAAGATAAATACGAGCAAGCTGTTTGGTGTTTGGTAGGATTCAATGATTTAAACCAGCATTTTACTAACTAAAGATGCAAGAAATGTGCATGTAACAAAGGAAAAGTCAACGGATAAAATGCATCATCTAAGAAACAAAAATAGTTGTACATAATTTCCTGAAGATCCATCCAATAGTTGTTAAGATACTTGGCTAACATGCACTGTTAACAACCTGTACAGCCATTGTCAAGATTTCTCAGGTTCGTGGCCATTGATTTTCTGGCTTTGGCCCATGAAGATGACAAAAGTTTCACGCCTTGGAGATAGACAACAAAGAGCACAAAAAGGAAACATTTTGATTAGTGCACAGCAGCTCTGGAGTCTGTAATGCAGGAACTCCTCGAGATAACAGCCGTGACGCATCACCACAAAACCAGCAAGCGACACACCGTCCTCAGACTGTAAATCAATTCAGTCTAAAGTCAGTGGCTTCCTCACATTAGCCTCGCCAGATTGAATTATGGGTAAGCATGACGGGTTTGACTTTTCCTCAATGCTCCACTATGTCCTGTGCTCACTCCCACTCATTCCCATTACTCACCACTTATTTATGCGTATCATATGAAAGCCAGATAGCATGTAGTTGGCCATGCAAGCCTCAATTGCTTTGGCCCGGATGACATGGGTTACAGAACAATAAGTGGAAATGTCTTTTGTTCATCATAGCTGCAAATACATCTGCTTAAAATAAAGGATAGAGAGAGCCATCACTCTCTTGTTGAAAGGCGCGACCAATTTAACTGTTAATTACATCGAACCATGATAAATAGTTTGACTTTATTCTGTGCCCTCACAGTACTTTCTGCTATAAAGCCGATAGTTTGACAGACACTGTCATTTGCTGAGTGGTGTAATTGGCACGTTGTCTTGCATGCATATTTTCATATTAAAATTCCTTTTTCAATCAACTTCGTCCCACAATGTTTAGCACACTATTCTAATCAGTGGTGGCATTCAAAGGCTGACAGGACCTTATTGCCCCTCCCTCTCCCCCTCACTTCTTCTTCCTGACACAGAATGTAATTAGTTTGGATCATATTTGTTCAGCAGTAAGTTATTCTGCTCACATTTTCAGAGGAAACAGGTCACAGGTAAACATGAATACTGTTATTATTATAATTACAAATGCAGTAATATCATGCAGGAAAATCAAATGAGTAAATGTTCATGGCGTAACAACTCGCACATGAGTCTGATTAGTGAACATTTGTTGTGTTTTACACAACACCTTTTACATAAACAGGTAGGAAGTTATGTTGGGTCATTGGGATAAATGCTTTATCAGGCATTAGATTTTGCTATTATTACTCTTAATAAAAAATGGCTTCATATCTAAGCCACAGATTGAAAACAACAACTAAATTATCTATAATTTAAATCAGTTAGGTCCAGTAAGTATTTTCAAATTTCATTTGAATTGTCTCTGCAAAGCAATATTTTAATGTCTTGGTAGTTTGTGCATCCACCTTAGCAAAACACTTTCTTCTCCATGTCTAAACTTGTTGGGTTAATAGACACAAGAGAGTAAGAGTTCCTTTAAACCAGACATATGTCACGGTGACACAGAAATTAATGGCTCGTGTCATATGCTGAGAATAGAGCCTTTTTGTACATTTCTATTGCATTCGTTTATCTTAATTTGACTTACCCGAGGTGCGTTTGTTCTCAGGTGAGAGCGAGTGCTTTCAGGACCTAGAGGCGCTCCGTGTGAGTGTGATGGATGCTGTGTGCTTCCTCTATCCTGCAGACAATTAGACCGTCACTGCTTTCCCCCTTCACACCCGGAAACATTAACCTGCTTGAGACTCCTCAGCACACTGTCATCAATCTTTACTGGGGCCACTTTAAATCACTACAAGAGATGACACTGTGTCAGCAGTAAATGTACATTAGACCAAGCAGGAATATTTGCACACAAAACAAAAAGAACACTTAGAGTCAATACCTTTTAGTAGACATATCACTCTGTCGTTAAAGCCTCTCATAGAACTCCAGCTCCTTTTGTTAGCCAGCAAGTTGGCTCAGAAATCGATGGACACATCGAGAGGGATGATTTCTGCATTAACTTTCACTCAGACAAGAAACAAGTTTTGGAAAAGATTTACTTGAGTAGTCTTACAATAGTCAGGAGGTTTTGATACCGCATGAAATAATGAAAGACTTAAGTGCGTGTGTGTGTTCTGCATATAATCCTTAATGAGAGCTCTGTAATGACAGTCCCAGCGCAACAGTGAATATTTTCTCTTTCACCGTGTGCATGTGTGCGCATGAGAGACACAGTGTGTAAATGTGTGGGTGTGCGTCCCCCCCTGATGAATAGCCAAAGTGTCACTGAGTACAGACCTTGACAGAGCAGAACAGATGAGACGATTCAGATGCCAAAGCATTGTCCTGGCTCTCACCACCGCAGTTGGCGGCCCAGAGCAAATATTATCGGTGCGAGTGGATGATGGAGTGAATTCATTGAGAGTGTATTTGTGGGCAGGCGGGTGGGAGGGGGGGGGGACTTGGTTTCCTGTCTAAAAACAATCACAGATGAAACAGCCCAAAGACCTGGTTGAGATTAAATGTTTTGCAGACAAAACAAAGTGCTTGGAGGGGGAAAAGGGGAACTATACATATGACTGGAGCCCATGAATCATAATTCCCATTGCTCGCATATTGCCCGCATAGCCGTGCTTTATTTTTATTCTTCACTTCATCCTTTTTCCACCCTTCTTCTTTAAGCCAGAAGGCTCATGGACGTTTCTGGGTCGGCTGTAATGGGAAGTGTTTAGCGGGGCAGATGCATGGAGTGCTGCTCAGACCAGCTGCTCGTAGAGAGCCCAGCATCCACCTTTCAGCGCCTTCTCTTTCCTCTGCTGAACCTCTCATTTTATTTTCTATAGAAAAAACGAGCAAAGAAAAATAGCTGTATGCCTGTTAAGTTCACAGGAAATAGTTATTGAAATTTCAGGCGGTATTGAGAGACTTTCTCAGGAAAGTTTCTCAGCCACTTTTAAACATCTCACAATTTACATAAAACGTATTTTTAGACAGAATACTTCATGCAGGATGCGCCCTTGTTACTGCTGTTGCCTTCTAACTCCTCCTCCTCCTCCTCCTCCTCCTCCTCCTCCTCCTCCTCTTCCTCCTCTACCCCAAGAGACACACTGCTCATTACGTAATTTGTTGCTTTAAGCCCATGTTTGAAATATTTTATTCTCAACTTTGGCTGCCAATGTACTGATTGTGAATACACATCACACTATTCATTTTGATGATGGTTGTGTAAAATGAAATGTGTTTCGATTTAAAATCATTTTAATATATATTTATTTTCATGCCTTGAAAAATGCAGTATAGTGAGAAAGTAGCTCAAATCATACATAATAATGAATAAGGATGGAGCTCGGCCACATTATAATGGTTGGTAAATGGTAAATAGCATTTTCAAAATACAAAACAAGTCACATGATTTAAAGTGTCCTTGAACCAAGGCTGCATTGATCCCGTTGAGGAACATCTCTCTTTTTGTTCAAAGGGCCAAAAAAGGATCAGGGACAAAAGATGAGGGGACATACGGATATAAATTCAAACAACATGGCATATCTTGTTGAAGACCATGTGACCCTTCCTTATTGTCTCGTTCTGTATGTTCTTCAGCTTGACGCACTTCTCACTTCCTTCCCGGCCCACTGTCCTGCAGCTGGGATGCTGCTCAGGCTGCCTGCGGCCGTAAGATGATTTACTGTATCGCTCTGTGTCTGTCTGTCTCTCTCTCTGTGTCTTGCTCACTGACTCATTCCTGGACTCAAAGCTTGGACCAAATGCTAATTCTGACATTCAGATTTGAGCCGTGTTCTCCAGATGCTCCCCGCTCGAAAGAGACATGGCCGGAGCAGCTTCAGCAGAGCGGAAATGTTACGGGGCAAACGTTTACATCTTCTTGCCCTATACGCACTCATAAAGTTTCCATAAGTTACCTCAGCAAACAGCACCTGAATGGCAGTTGCTCCTAAACCCGGGGGACTATAATGTTTGAACCCAGTAAAGGAGACGTTAGAGGGAACAGAAGGAAGATGGATGGGAGAGGCACGAGAATACCAGTAGGCAGCTAAATAAACAAATTGCCCTCTGGAGGTAAACGGCCTAGGGGGTAGGGAGGGAGATGCAATATGATTAATTGAAGTAGGACATCCAGGGACACAGTAGAGGACCAGCACTGCAGAGGAAACTAGGTAGAGGACAATCCTTGACCATATACAAATTGAAACTATATATTCAGACTGCATATAGATTCACAACTTGTTGTGGTATCTGCCTGCAGCCGTTATCAGCACATTGCTTTCTCATTGAAATTCAATGAAATGGATAGAAACAAAAAGAAACAGTAGGTGTGGGTGTGTCAATAGAGCAGAATAGAGAGAGGACATTATGTCACGTCAAGGTAAAACTACACACACGCACTGCGGATGGCCTCACCCATTTTTGCAGCAGCCACACGCGGCTCCGAGGAGGCAACATGAATAAAGCTCTGTGTCAAAACCTCACCTTGCATGTGATTTTAATCTTTCTGTCTCAGTGTACCATGCATAATCACTGAGAATCCAGACAGTGTGTGCGTGTGTGCGTGTGTGTGAGTGTGTGTAAAGGAAATAGACTGAAAATGAAGGGGTGGGTGCTGCTCCCAGGCTGCCAGAGGAGTTTGTCCTTGGACTGCCCTCATCTGTGACGCACACACACCATTTCAAACACACACATGAACTGCTACTGGTTCATTTGCTCTCTCTGATCAGAAACAGTGTGTGCACGCACATGCTCAGGAATAAATACACTTGCTGCTGTGGTGTTTGTTATCACTCACACACACACACACACACACACACACACAGTGGAAAGCTCTTAGACTGGGCTCAGACATCTCATCAGGGATGCAGCAGAGCCCTTCTCTGCAGAGAGAGAGAGATCTCATTTGATGTGGGGCAGAATGATGGTGGAGGGGTTGGTGACTGATTTACAAGGTTGAGGGGTATAGGTGTGTGTGTGTGTGTGTGTGTGTGGTGTGTGTGTGTGTGTGTGTGTGTGTGTGTGTGTGTGTGTGCGCGCGTTTGCAGCTGTTAAATATTCACATGCACTTCATCTAACTCAGAGGGACAACCAACAGAGACACACCAGTGAATAAAAGTCCACACACAGAGGTAAGTATGCCAATGCGCTCATCTTTTTATTGCACAACAATGTATTGTCTTTTTACGAACGCTTAAACGACATTGCCACTGACTGACAGACCAGCTTATTGAGAGAGACCAGGGTGTGGTTCTGTGTTCTCGTCCAACAGAGGTGGTGGACAGGACAGCCTTTTGGACGCAGGCTCAAATCAGCCCCCCCAACCAGCTGTGCATCACAGTCAGAAAAGACTGGACGGCCAAAAATATTAACCGGCATCCCCTGCAGACCCCCCTGATCCTTTGAGATCGATTTGGAAGCGCTGCGGCTCGGCCGGGGAGCTGATTTGCACCTGGATGGTAGACATCAACTTAGACAGAGCTGGAGTTCTGAAATACTTGAACCTTTTTGTTAAGCAGAGCACAGCCTGAGATGGTTGGCCTCCAGAGAGAACGAGAGAGAGGACACATGCTGTGTCAGTTATCTGTGCTGTCGTCTACATGGTGCTGGTAAAGTGTGTCTGGATGCCCACACCGAGCTGCTCTTGTAGGCTGTGGAATGCTACTAAGTCTATAGATGTGCTAGAGTCTTTTTTTTTGGAGCATTAAAGTGTTGTTTTTTGTTGTTGTTGTTTTTTTTTAGAACAAGTTGAGTCGTGACCGTGTAACACTTTCCAGCTTCTGCTGGCGTCTCTCTCAGCCTCACATGGGTTTCAAACGCCTAAACGGCATCATATTCTCAAGTGGGACCAACATTATAGAAGGAAAGGCACAGGAACACACACACGCACACACACACAAACTCAAGCACACAATACACAAAGTCCTGAAGCAGAGAGAAGGCTTAGGGACGCTAAGCAGGCTACAGTAGCTACGACACAAAGGTTTTAACTGCTAAATGAAATCATTGTACAGTAGTTGGTTCACAACAATGTCTAGATTTGAAGGTCCCACTAAGAATCGTATACAGAACTCTGCTTTGATAAGAAAAATACAAGCATGCACTCTGCTATTATCTGACAAGGTAACTAACTCAACCAGGGAGTAAAGCTTGTGACTGCTGAGGCCCGTGAGCCAAATTCAGCCACAGAGAGATCTTTTTTTGTCTTTTGATGGTAAACCAGATCAGTGTGCAACCAGCATCGGTTTAAAGACCTGTGCAACAGTATGATTTAAGATTTAGCTTTGTTCTTGTATTTATAATGATCTCTACAGTTTTGGGTCATATTTTCTTTGTCATTTTTGGCTGTGTGCAGCAAGCAGGTCATCTAAGCTCACGTCAAGACTGCCGATATCCACCTGTCAGAGCTCTCCCTCTCACTGTAGAAAATGTGTCTTATACAGGAGGTTGTGGAAAAACACAACAAAGTGCCCCACATCTCTGTGTATACCATATGTACAGGACATGAAAGTACAGAGTACAGCGCGTATGGTGTTGGAAGGCTCAAACCAACAAAAATGTGCAATTTTGTGTTTCCCAAATCAGGGAAAATTATATATATATATATATATACTGACATTGTCATTTTAATTCAGCAAACTAGCAAACTAGTCTTCATCTAATGTTTTTTACATATATTGCAAGTTGAAAATAAAAACACATATTTGCATTTTTACAGGCACATACATACCACAAAAATAGACTGTGGAAACTAGATATACTAGGCACAAGGTATATACAGTCCGTGTGCATGGGGCACATAAAAAATCAATAAACAAATCAAATGTACTGGTAAATCAAAGACACTTTTACAGACAAAAAGAATACCCTGATTTGCTAACATATCAACACCAAGGCATTCAGTACCCTTTAATATCTGGTACAGCGAGAATGAGAGGTTTGGAACTTAGATTCTCTCAATAGTTGTCAGTCAGTGTCAAACATGTATGAGGGATTCAAATCCCACTTCACAGCGAGGTCCAGAAGAAGAACCATTAGACAATCGCACTTTGAGCCCCCTGTCATCAGGCAAATACGCCGCTGCGACGCGCACACAATTCCACAGTGGCTGCAAGCCGAGTAACTACACACTTGTGACACAGACACAAAACAGATAACCGACAGAAGTGCGTGCTCGGCCAGGGCTGTGTCCGCTTCATGGCAGAGGGTTGAAACAGAGTGGTACTGATCAAAGTGTCGGGTATGCCATCCTTTGAGTGGGAGTGAATTACACACTACAGTATCTTACTGGATGGACGCAATGAAACAGAGACGTGCCTGATATTGCCTGAAACATTAGCTCTTTAACTCTCCTTCCATCTTGCTCTCACTGACTGTGGACTCATTCAAATAATATCAGCACAGTCCTGATAGCAGCTTTAATAGGGCAAACTCTGGTATTAGCACAAAGGAATAGGAATAGGGAAAAGGACCAACTAGTTGCACCGGAACGGTATTGAAGCGCACAACAACTATCGACTCGGATGGACTGGATTCATTCACAATCGTATTGGCATTTTGGCATCAACCTTTCCCGTAGGAAAAAAGCAATACAACGTCCCCGTGCTGCCGAAGGAGAGAGTCGCAGCAGGTACGACAACGAACAAGGTTTAGTGCATGTTACGGCTCTAATGGAATGTGGAAATGTAGTCGCTCTGCAGGGGAAAGGAGCAAGGGTTTCTAAACCATACAATGAAGCCCTTGGATAAAACAATCACTTACACATTGTTTCAGGACTCAAGCGACCCTCAAAGTGATCAAAACGACAGCAAGCTGTGTTAATACCAATTTCAGCGTTTGTGTTTCCACTCGATTGATCATTGTTGTTCTTGGCCAAATAAAAAATCAAGGGGAACCTTTCAGCATGGTTAAATAAACTCGTTGATTATGGGAGGACGGAAAGGACTACATAAATCAATGAGCAGCAGCGCTGCGGCAATCAATGGATCTCTCTGAAAAGGTATCAAACCTGAGTGAAATGTCCATTCCATCGATTTTAGAGTTTGGCACTGGATCGATGCTGAGAGCTGAAAAAGTTAAACGCTGTTTGTTAAACTTATTCATCGGTTACCTGTTTTCTTTCCCAATTGGATTTTTTTTTTTGTCGTTCATAGTTTAACCAGATAATGGGTCCAGAAGAGGTACTGCACTTGGTTTAAGAGAATAGAGCATCAATTTTCGGTTTGATTACAAGGGTGAAGTGCAACACAAGGGGGCCAGCTGGAATAAATGAACTATAAAAGGGATGCGGGGATGTGGGGATAGGATGTGTGGGGAGAAGGTAACACACAGTTTCAACACAGCAACGTTCTACCCAGAAAAGGATCGTCAAACTGAAAAAGATCACACAGACACGCAGCAACACGTACAGCAATGCCTCGCCTTGCTCCTTGCATCATAAAAGCCTCTTTAAATCTCTGTCCCTTTATTTACATGGCAGTTTATATCTGATTAGCTGTCTTCCTTCTCATATGGCATACATTCAGCAAGAGAAGGCTTTTAGGTTCAACAGGATCAGAATATTTTGAACAAATATAACCAAAGCCAAAAACCCAATGCCGGAATTTTAAAAATGGGTTTGTTGTGGATCAAACTATTGAGACATTCGTGGGAGTTTTGGGTTCATGTGGGGCATTAGTGCCCCATACATCCCACCCCCATTCATCTTACAATTTAATATCTTCAAATGGTGTTTAAAGTGACGTTTTCGAGGATCTGACTTGCTGAACTCAAAGTGAGAATTCTTCCTGGGACCAGTTTTGAGCAGTTTGTCCCTTATGTTTTAATAAAAATGACATGTCCTCTCATTCCCTCCCAACATTTTTGGTTAACGTAACAACATGGTCACTGGATTACAATACTTCAAGTGAAGCCACAATAGCTGCTGGATTCTTTAAGAGTTCACATTAAAAAGAAATGAAAGGAAAAATTTCCTGTACAGCATATGTAAAGATATTTATATTCATATATATTTATATATATAGGCGGGGTAGAGTATTGCAGAATTATATTGCATGTGTTAATCAATAAACCTAGACAAAAACAAGCAAGTATACAGTGTGGATTGTTCACAAATGTTTCCTTTCAATAAAGCTCAGATTATTTAACCACCTTTGCCTTCAGGGTTACAATCAGTGCGCCGACTAAACAGCTGACCGCCTGCCAGATGTTTCATGAAAACAGGTCAGCGTTGCCGTTAGCGTGTGAAACCAATTGCGCTTCTGTGTGTGAGTCCATTCTTTGAAAATGTAACCAAAATGACCCAACAAACTCATGCACACAAACTTACACCCACATATATACATACACACAAACCAAATATATGGCTTCTAACGTTGAATCAAGGCAGTTAAATAAATGGCATTTTCTTCTATGTTTCTTTTTTAGTTGATACAGACACAACCAGACTTTGTGTTCAAGCTCAACTTTGGTTTGGGTAGATACAATGAATATAATATCCCTCTGTATTTTTTCATCAACTATTTACAAATCGATGTAAGATCGACCAGCGGTCTAAAACACTATTTTCACTACTATTTTAAACAATATGAAGAGCAATGTGTTCTTTTGCTACGACAGCTTATACAGAAAAAGTACACTCAAAACACTTTTTAAACGCTTAAAATGTCATTGTCATTTGACCTCAAGTCCCTGATTTTCATTTTTAAGTCCAGCTCCTGCTAGATTGCATTGCATGGATTCTACACAGTATGCAATAGTTACATAAATCATACTTTTCTTCATATCTTTACAGTAAAGACAGCGATATACAGTAGGTGTTTGGAAGCAGTGTAAGGGGTGATACTAAGACTAAAGTTGCTGGCACAGTAGACTAGACCAGTTCCACCTTAAGTTATACTAGTTTAATTGTATAGACTCCTCCTAACCAAAGTGTCTAGACTCAAAAGACTTGATCTTTTCCTTCTCCTGACACCAGCGAGCCGTGCATCCAGGTGCACCGACTGGTGCCGCTGGCGGCTGCTGATCGGTCATTTAGCAGGCTGATGAATCAGCTGGTCTGACCTAAAACAAACAGATTCTCCTACAAAAAAAGGCCTCTTTCCTGAACTCTACCAGGGTCACAAGTTGGAAGACAGCCGGGATCTGGCAGAGTCTAGCTCTGGAAGGCTGACAATTGAATCTTTCTTGGGAACTCCGGAGTCTGGAGGTCCTGATCCAGCAGCTGCTGCTACTGCCCCTTTTCCAGCAGGTCCACCGGGAGAGGGAGTGGAGGCAAAGGCCACCCTTTGTTGAGCTCCTGCTGATCTCCCCACCCCCGAGGGCCCTGGCAGGTTGGGGTGAGGGGGCTGCGGGGGACCAATGGAGTTGTTGGAGGTGCGGGTGGATGGTGGAGGGCTGGGGGCTGCAGAGGCCGCTTGTTGTGTTCCTTCCTGGGGAAGTGAAAGCTGGGAGGCAGATATGGCCCGGGTATCCTGGCTCAAGCTGCCTGCGTGGAGGGAGTGGGTGCTCTTGTGAGAGGCAGGCCTCTGCTGGGTCTGTGTTGGGCTGGGGGCATGGTGGTGTACTAGAGACAATTGGGAACCAGAGGGTCCTGCGCTTGCCATGTACTGGAAAGTCCGACCTGAAGCTGCGAGCGGGCTCTGAACAGGCGGGCTGGAGATCGCTGAACCAAACGCCCCTCCGAACGTTTGAGGAGGTTGAGACTGAAGAGGAGACATGGCGACCGGGCTGGCCAGGCTCTGCATCACATGGAACCGTCGCACCATACGAGGAGACTGCAGAGTCCCTGGACCCACCAGCGGACTCGCCATCTGAGGACAAAAGCTCATAGCCACGGCCTGCTGGAGCGTGGCGATAGCAGAGCCCGACTGCGACTGACCGGGGGGAGCAAAGATGCCGCCAATGGACGGGGTCATTGACATGGCGCGTGGGCGCTGCAGGTCCACCAACTTCACCATCTCACGGTCGTACTTGACAATCTCCTGGATCAGCTCGTTCTCCTGATTGTTGAAGACACCAGAGTTGAGGTCATGCTGAACCTTGTGCATCAGGGTGGAGTTCTTTTTACCTGCAGAAAGCAAAAAATGGATTCAATATCAAGGACAG
Organism: Pungitius pungitius; assembly: GCF_949316345.1. Taxonomy (NCBI): domain Eukaryota; kingdom Metazoa; phylum Chordata; class Actinopteri; order Perciformes; family Gasterosteidae; genus Pungitius; species Pungitius pungitius. Next base: position 10,382,134 of record NC_084914.1, read on the forward strand.
TTTGAAGTTAGAAATGGCTTATGGCCCTGAGGAAACTGGATGTGTCATCATGTACTTTTATCTTCTGTTGTCCTGTGTCATTCTGATGGAACAGCTCGGCTCATTGTGCTCCCTATTTTAACATACATTCTAGACAGATTTCCAATGAATAATATAACTTACTAACTATAGTATATGGTGTTCATTTTAGAGTGTTTTGGTATGAAAGGAAAAGTGACTAAACAAAAGACAATACACACTGCTAGTCAGTAGTCGGACTGCATCAGTGGTTGAAACCTTCGATTGTGTGGACAAGAACTTCCTCCAGAAAACCAAAGAAGGTTTTGCACAGTCCCTTTGAACCAGATTATTTTTGTAAAGATTGACAATTTAATAGAAAATCAAATCAGCCTCTCATCTCTCATGTGAGCATTCACTTAGGGAATCTTTTACCTATGCGGTCTAGACGGTCGATGGCAACGGTCTCGAAGGCGCGCCTCATCATGGGATATTCTTCGAGCACCTCATTGAAGTGGTCAACGGACAACGAGTAGAGTCGACAGTAAGTCTCGGCTCGCACGCTGGCCGTTCGCCGACCCCTCGTTAATAAGCAGATCTCTGAAAAGAGGAAGGATGAAGTGCATCAGCAAAAGAAAGTAAAAAAGGCTAAAAATCTCAACAAGGAGAGAAACGAGGGAGCGGGGGAGTGAAAGCCACAGACGGTGTCCTACCTCCAAAATAAGAGCCGTCAGAGAGTTTCATTGCCAGAGTTCCCTTAGTGATGACGCTGCAGACTCCGTGCTGAATGAAGTACATTTTCTTCCCAATGGTTCCTTCCCTTATGATGTAATCATGCGGCTGGAATACCTCAAAACGCAGCTTGGTCAACATGGCCGTCACAAAGTACGGCTCCGCGTTGGCAAACAGCGGCATGGAGGCCACCAGCTTGCGACAGTTGAAGTTCACAATTTCCTAACAAAAGACATGGTTTTGTTAGAAGCAACTGAAACTTGTTTAACTGCAGAACTACAACCAAGTATGAATACTGAGATCAGGATATTTTAGAATAAATGTTAAAAACCAAACAAGTACCTAAAACACAAAAACAATCAGACTCTATACTTTATATGTGTCTTACCTCTCTGAGAGGCTCACTGAGTTCGTCCAAAATGCTCTCTTCATCAAACATCTTGCCCTGGTATCTGTGCTCATAGTAGTCATGGATTTTCTGCCGGAAGTCGGAAGGCAGCTTGTGGAAGGACATGTATTGCTCCACTTGTTTGTACTAAAAGGGAGGCAGACAGACAGAGATGATGTTCTGTTAATGCCGTGCACATCAATATTCTGACAACAGTTGTTCAGCTGTAACAATGTTGACTTGTTTTACTCATATATTGTTTTTATATATATATATATAAAAACAATATGTGTTTACTCTATATTGTTCTCATTGACAGAACAATCTCATGAAGAGGACACAAAATCAACAACGCATCAACCCCACAAACAAGTGGTGTGTGTGTAGTGAACACCTTACAAAGCTGACTAGTCTGAGCCAAAGGGCACCACTGTTGACCAAAAGATATCAAAAACACATCATTGAGCCACAGTGTTGCTTGACATTATGATGAGGATGGGCTCTGTAGTCCATCTTAAATGAATAACCACAAACAACACTCACCACAGAAGCAAATATGTATTGTGTATGTGTATTTCACAGCAGAAAATGGCCACATGATGTGATCATGGATGCGTCCATATTGTTACACACTGATGTTAAAATACACAACAGGAACTACAACTCACACACAACAAGTATGCAACGGGTCTTTGAATGTGTGTAGACACCTCAAAGCAGAGCAAAATGTGATATTTGATATGACATTTGACTAAGCAGTTACAAGTGGGGTTTTTTAAACCATATTGATACCGACACTCAGTTGGCACACTAATGCAACACAACACGAACAATCACCTCCTGTTGTAGGGATTTGCTAATCACAATCAATCAAGAGAAACCAAAAACGAAGGGGCCGGCCTGTGGAAATCGGGGCGATGGGTGACGTGGTGAATCGAGCAAAGGAGTACAGCTCAGACCAGGAATCGACTGTTAGGAGAGAAAGATTTTCTTCATACTTTGCTGCATATACAAAGCTGTCAAAAAAGCAATTTTGAGAGGCTCAGCGGGCCCAACACCTGCTGCTGTGAGCGCACAACTTTCAGGGACTGAGAAAAGCACAGGACACTGCAACCAGATCACAGCTAAAAAACACCCACTATTATCTCAATCCAGCTGATATTCGCTTTACAATTTGAGGACCTCTTTATATATCTAGGGTTTGATTTGATATGAAACTAAACCCGTGTGTTTGATTGGCTTAAATCAGTAAATTCATATTAAATTAATGTAGGAGGAAGAAAGTAACAGATTAACATAACCTTGAATAAAGTCTCCTTATTTCTTATTTGTGTGCAGATTTTTCAATAGCTGGCTGGACTCTATGACCCGAAAGACATCGGCAGACACTTGGCCTCCTCCCCGGAGAGGCTTTGCCAGGTTTGTACTCTTCCCTTCTTGCTTATTCAGACATTTTCAAAGTTCAGTCTGGTCTTCAGTAAAACAAACTCATACTATTTGTTTGAGAATATTGTGCAAATTCTAAATCGCCCACAAAACCACAATAAACACCTCCCCTCTTTTGTGATTGTTTGCCAAAAATTAAATTAATCAACCGCAGTACTTTTGTCCATTAGACCGTTGCAATGACTTTGGACAAAATGTTCAGGGATAACTTTTATGCTCATAAGGTAAAGATATGCCTAAATGGAAAGGTAAAGGTTTTTAGACACTGTGATTGTCCGCATTATTTCTAATAACTTTGTGATGACTTTGCAGAACCTAAATCCCCCCTTTGACTATTCCATTGTCAGTACTTTGGTCCATAACCAAATACCCACCAAACTAATGACATTTCCATCAGCCTTAGCAGTACTTTGGCCTCTACTATCAAAATGTTAGCATGCTAACATGCCTCAGTGTGTTTACGCCTCTCTACTGAAAAAGTCTAATCCAGAAAAGGTTTCCATAAAACTGGCAATTTTCTAACGTTCTCTCAAGGGGAAAAGTTGGTGGTGAATTCTTAGTCACAGCGTGTCTGTTTTATTTCAAACCCAAATTATTAGATCACAGTCAAAACAGGGAAAACAAATACTTTCTGACCTGTACATTGTATTAATGCTACCAATTAATGTTTCTGCAGAGAGGATGTTGATATACAATGACACCACATTGCTAGATTGCAATATGTGCTTCTGACTGATACCGTCCCTGCATGCTCCCTTCTGCCATATCACATAAACAAAAATAAACCAAACATGCCTCGTTAAAATGATTCATCTTCGTAAAGCAAAGTGTCTTGCACAGCAGGGCAGCTGCACAGCTCCTGTGATCTTCGAGAGTTACGCAACACACAATGTCTCACCTGCATGACTGACTCTGCTTCATGACATCTGCAGATGAAAATGGCCTGAAGAAATGACCGCGCGTCACAACTTCTTTACCCGACGTGACAAAGGTAACACTGCAGCTGGTGAACCTCTCACAGAATAGAACTGCTGATCATGAGCAAAACGAGGTGATGGGTGGTCCGGCACCGAGGGAAAACCTCACGCTCCCCGCGGAGATGCAGCGGGCAAGCAGCCGTGGCTGCATTGTGACTCGGCGCAGTGTGAACGAATGAGGCAGCAAAAGCCTATCTGATTAAACTTAGATGGTGCCGGTTCAATGGCTTGACTTTGAGAGCCGTGTCTCACTGCGGCGTATCGATCGTCACCAGGACAACCGGAAGTCACTCAAGTGTCATAGAGGAGAGAGAGCAAGCTTTTGGCGGAGGCGTCACAGCACCCAAAGGAGGCTGATAAATCCCCAAATGAGAGTGAAAATGACATATATTTTCTGTGTCCCATTGATGACATTGTATGCGACAGCAAAACACTCTAACATTTTGTCCTGTAAACTTCTGCCTTGGGGATTTATTATTCAGACAAAAGCATATAGGGAGTTTTGTCTTTGATTGTACGTTTTACACTTTTTAACCATTAACTACTGACTGACGTAGGTATTAGTTTTCTATGATTTCCCTCTCCTTTTTTTATTTTCCTTTTGTTTCCTTGTGTTTTGTTTCCTCTTCTCTCCTGTGCTCCTGCTCATTCGTTCCACAACTTCTGTCCATTGTAAATGCTAATTCTGGCTCAACAGCCATGTGGATGTATAATTCATTCACGAAATTCCTTGCTAAATAGCCTCATTATACTGTATTATGCAGCACATTCACCAAAACAATGGAAGAAAAAAATCAGATAGTGTTACTCAGAGCTTGTCTCGTCTTTCTTCAGATGAGAGATGTGTATACAGGGAGGACCACAATGTGGAGTCTCACACAGTACAAAGTCTCGTTCATTTAAATGAGACTTCTATGGAAATAACAATATTCCTACAATTCAGTCAAAGGGAGGGACAAGCAAAGGAAACTGGGCCGATAAGGGTTTGTTCATCAGACACGTTTTATAATACTTTGGGTAATATTATTTATGAAATGACGCTCTTTTTGTTGTGAACTAGGAGTACGAATTTCTCCGTTTCTCACACAAAAGCTGGGCTGTAAGAAAATAGTATGGGTCCTGCCATAAACATTAAGTTAGCCCACACAACAACCACATATTCATCAACACACTACAAGCAGCATATCTGACTGTGAAACCATCATCCCTGGGCGTGCATCAAAATAAAATCCAAAACCAACTAAAGGGATTCAGCTGTTTATAATTAGTTCATCTGTATATGGTTTCACTTATTGAATACACAAAATAAGTCTTCTCCTGTGTAAACTCCCATGTTAATCATGCTGTTCTTATTATGCTGGCAGTTCATGAACGAACAGGCAAAATGAGTGAGTGTGTTTATGCACCCTGAAGTGTGAGCAGCCTTTCATGCTGCATCATCTAGTGACCTTACAATGCATTACATAAAACAGGGTAATGTCAGAATCACAAAGTAAAAATCAAAGAATATAAAGCACCAACAAAGTCCTTCTACTGGACAAAAATGCAAGTTTGAAGGTCAGATATCAACAAACATTTATTCCTATGTGTAACTTTCCAAAATCCGTCCACACAATGCTAGCTGGAGCCTCACTGGGGCTGTAACAGACTGCCAGCAGACTTGTTTTGTTAACACCCTCCCAATGATAATAATGTCACTTACAGTCCAATATGGAGGTGTGGTGAATTTACCCTGCATGCATCGGCATCAGCCTCACTGGCATGGCTGGCCCTTTTCTGCCATACACTTTTTTTTAAATAATCACTTCAGCTCACTAATCCTCACCGAGCAGCAGAAAAAAGTTATAGAAATAGGAAAATCTGACAGCTGGTCAAAAAAAGACTTATATACATAAAAATATATATATATATTCTGACCATGCATTAGCAAATATCTAAATATAAGCAAGTACTCGAAAACAGCATTTTAAACACATTTCTGATGTGAAAACAAGTTCCCTTTCCTATGCTTAAATTGAGAAAAACAGGCCACTTAAACTTGTACAACTCATCATCACAGATCATAAATGCATAAGACACAGCTGCTTGTGGAGCAAATTTAACTGGATATTGAAGCTGACATGAAAACGTTTAACCTTCAGTAATCAGGAAAGGGGCGCAGAGCAATTGTATTATTCTCGGACAGGAGAGTGGGCCCCTCTCACAAAAACGCAATGGATCAATCTCAAAACTTTTTACCATCATCCAGGATTTACAGTTAAGACATGAGCAACAGTAAGCACTTAAAGCATTTATTGGGAAATGATTTATACACAAGCGTCCAGTCGCATGGACAAAAAATGGAAGGGGAGTTGCAAACGATGCCAGCTAGATAAAACACGGACAAAACCACTCCAAACAACGTGAGACCGACAATGTTAAAATATCTCACAACGCACCAGGAGTTGACAACGAGCCGCCACCGTCTCCCACAGGTTTCCCCTCCCCCTCGCTGTGCTCCCTGTAGCAGACAGCTAGCAGTAGCACTGCACCTCTAAAGGACACCACCCACAGAGAGGATGGAGAGGGAGGAGGAAACGAAGGAAAGAGAAAGAAATGGAAACAACGGGGTAGAGAGATGGGAGACACAGCTGAAGATCAGGTCAAAGTATGTAAGGTATATTTAAGCTATAAGTAAGGTGGATGAAGTTAGAGAAAAAGAGGGATGGTTCAGATGCAAACCAATGACACAGAGAGCAGGTAGCGAGCGAGTCAGTGAAGGAGAAGTAGAGGCGGCCATGGTTGCTCACGTCACCTTCAGGATGACATTGGCAGGACACACAGGTTTGCTGCCTCATCAATTCTACTGAGCCCAAGGGGACATTATATCACACATACATATAAACTCTCTCTCTCTCTCTCTCTCTCTCCCCCCTGACGACGTGGCTCTACCTGGCCGAAACACACCCGCAGCCTCTGATTGGCTGCTGAGAGCCAGCAACACCCCCCCACCCCCCCCCCCCCCCCCCCCCTCCCTCCCCTGCACCCCCTGCTCCCCAGCCAGCGAGACTCTGCTTGGAAACAGAGATGCTGGTGCTGTTACCGCTACAGGCCACTGCTGCAGCACTGTTGAGCTGTGATACCCGTCCCCGTTTCTGATTCGCAAAAACAAAGGCCGGACAATAACTCATGGGGGTGGTTGAATAGTATCTGCTATTGTGTCCTTTAGTTGCCATTCAATTGCACCGGCCCACCAGTGGGTCAATCAGCCCAAAACTACCACTGTGCAGTCAAGTCGTGAGTGAGATCTAAACCAAAGCCCTCAGCCCGTGCTGACAGAGTACCAACCCAATAACAGTGATCTTCTTTTCTGCAAGTACACGTCAGCTCTCAAAGAGATGGCAGGCTAATTAGAGAGCTCTGCAGGTGCTGGAAGGTGGATTTTTCAACTATATGCTAATTTAGCTGCTTTGATGGTTGCTTCAGATTTACTGTGGAGACATGATAGTTGTACTGATCTTTCAGATCCAGGTCTTGGCAAGTCAGCGAATATTGGATCAAAAGAGGGGGAAACTGAATGGTGAGAGGTTAACAACAAAAGGTTTGGGAACATGGAGGCTCCTCACCTTTTCCTGATACTGCCGTCTGGAGGAGTCCAAGGACTGGATAAGGGCCGTTGCATGGCCAATGAAAACAGCGTAGCAAGTTGCTCCTACAATCATGCTCAGCATGGTGAGCCAGATGTCTGAAAGACTCTCCGGGGCCTGCCGGCCGTAACCGATGCAAAGCATGTGACTCATTGCCTTGAACACAGCAAAGGAGTACAGCTCAGACCAGGTATCGTTCTGTGGAGAGAGACAGAGGAAAGGGAGATAAGCAAATCGTTAAAGACATCAATGTTACACAAAAAGGCGTTTTGAGGGAGAGTGGTGGCAGGGAGTCAGAGGAAAAGCTTTGGGGGCAGCGGGGTCGTGGGGTAGCACTTATACAAATGAGAGCTCCTGGGACGGAGTTGCATTAGAAGGATGGAGGGAGGAAGAGGGAACGACATCAGGGGAATCCTTCGAGGCCTAATCAGTAAAGTAGAGACAGTTCGGAAATGATTTCCTCAGAGAGGATATGATAATTAGAGGTCATTAAATATGCCCTTTTAGAGATGTGTGAATAGGAATCCACCAGCGGCAGCGACAGTCAGCTTGTTATGAGATGCAAGGAAGGGGGATACCTCAAGTACCAAGTTTGAAAATGCATCAGCGGCATTTCTTATGTTGTTTTATTACTATAAAAACAATAATAACATCTGCGCTCTGCTCAGCACTTTCCTAAATGTGAATAGTGCCTCTGATATTCCCCTGCAGCTGGAAGCCCAAACTCCTTTTGTCACAAAGGAGAGGAGTGAATGAAAAAGCTCAACAAGCTCCATTGATCTGATACTTTTGTCCACTGACTCCCTTTGTTTCTCTTTTTGCTTTGATTAGCTCCACTGCGGTGACCTTGACCTAAACACACGGCTGATGCCGATTAATATAATGGTAAAAAAAAGACATGTAATGTAATGGTAAAGGAGAAAGCAGAGGATTTTGAGGTTTGATTTAAATCTTTCTACCAGGGGAACAACAATAATGAAACTTTTTTATTGAGGCCGATTCTGTTGGTGGAAAAATCCTAATGTGTCTCTTCGGATGTAAGAGACACGACATTAAAGGGCCACACGGTGACGCAAGGAAAATGAAGACTCCTAAAAATAAATACAGCTCCACCAAGTGGGCTTTGGCTAACTGGTGTATGTGAAAACAGAAAGAGAAACAGTGGAGTGAAACAGATTGAATAATAGATGAACGATGAGCACTTTGATTCTGAAATAGCATAGACAAGACAGAGGGAGAAAGAGACTCCACAGCCTCCGATGTTTCAACATCCCTCCCCAGAGATTTCAGTGTGGGAACTATCCGTTGCTTTGTTAGTAATCAGCCTCTCCATTAGCTGCACACAGTATGTTTGAAGTTGGCCGATAACGCAAAGGGCTTTAAATGTATCTCCCACCGTCCTAAAATGCCTCTTTTTTTAGGCCGTGGTGGCCTCGCTATGCAGCAGGCCTCATGTATCTTACATATGTCCTCGCACTTAGGTCTCAACTGGCAAACAGAGCGACCAGAGGTTAGTCATGTGACTCCAACAAGTAACAGCACAGCGCAGAGTGTGTGATAATTCAAGGGAGGTTAAAGCCACGCTTGGAGCCCTGTGAGGCTCTAATGCAACAGAAAACAAATGATGTAGATAGAAGTTAACATATAACAAGGGTTCATCTGGGCTTTGTCATGAGAAGTAAAGCGTTGAGAAATGTGCAAATTACAAAGTTCCCTTGTGTGAGGATGGTGTAAAGGTGAGATGGTTCAAACGCAAATGTCACTCCCATGGTCGCTGTAGAGAAAAATCAAGAGGATTCAGCCTTAGGGAAAAATTAATGTCCGTTCAAATTTCTATAGCAATCCTTCCAGTTGTTTTATTTCAGTCTGGATCCAAGTGGTGGACCAACCCACCGAGGGGGGGGGGGGGGGGGGGGGGAGTCATTTAAAGGCCAAAAGACGTCTCAACATATTCTGTCCTTTAACATGAACACTGTGTGATGGCTTCCTGGTTTAGATTCATGTTTATGTATCATGGGAGCATTGATTCTGCCATCGTTGTGCAGTCAAACTAGAGATGGGCAGCTTGCTGAGCTTAGCAAGACTGGAATCAGAGAGAAACCAAACTTTATACTGATTCAACAAACAAAATATAACTTGCTAATCAGTGAGCCTCAGAGGTGGTTGGACAGAGCCGGGCAAGCTGTTTCCTCCTGCTTTCAGTATTTAAACAAAGCTATCCAAACTTCGGCTCCAGCTCAGTATCTCAAACACAGAGGAACGAGAGTGTTTGCGTTCCAAAAGTGACAAATTATTATTTTATAAGCTGTTGTATTCCTTTAACTAATGCATGTCTAATGACACAAGCAAGCATTTCTAAGTTCAGTATGCTCAAAAGTAGTCTTAGTAATTATGATATAAATTATTATTTATAGAATACAATACGACATATAGGAGTATTTATAGTCTTTAGAGTCTTTTCATTTTTGGTGAATGTGGTATGATAAGAAATTTGAATTTAATGTTTGAATATAAATTGAATCAGAGGGTGATTTTCTTCAAGCTCTAAAAACGTAGGATCCCACATTTCCCACAATGCAGCTTGATAGCCTAATTGCTTGGTAACGGCCGATGTCTATCAAGCTCCACTATCTCAGTTCATAACACAGGCTTTTAGTTATTAATATGTAGTCCCCACAGTGACACAAAAACTACACAACTGTTAACAAAAGCAGATTAGGAATGATTATTGGGAAACTAATCTTCAAGTATGAAATCAGTTATTTATATTTGTTAATGTTGTTGAATATTTCCTTAGTGTCTGAAAATGCTCAATCTACTATTAAGCTTCCTGTTCTGTTGTTGTGGGACAGTTTGGGATAAAGACCTCTAAGTTGGATTTTTAAATTAATTTAGCTCATTATTAGTTTTAGTTTGAGTGAGATGCCTTGATAACTGCTGTATCATTTAACTAGTGAGTGGCTGATTGGCAACATTCAATCATTTTGAAATGATCCCTGTCTGGTGCCAAGTTCATAGTGACCATATGTAACAAATTAATGTACCCAACAAAGCAGCATTTGCACTTCAACGCAACATGTAACTTAACTTCTTGCTTGAGTCGAATGCTGAGAAACGACTGGAACAGGAACCAATGTTACTAAACCTCCTTCAGGAAAAAACCCATCTGAGCTCCTCTGGGATTGACATCATTTCATTATTTCTCTTCTCGTCACTCAGGAAGCAAACACAAAGTAAATTCCAGTCTATAGAGGTTAGAAAGCAGCTTTCCCTTCTCCTGTTTACAGTACATCCCTTACCAGGCCTCGTTAGTTTATATTCAATCTGCAATGTCCAGCAGTGGGCTTGTGGTATCGTTTTGGTCGAACTAAGTGCGGTTAGTAAATAAAAGTTATTTGACATCATACAAAGTAATTGCCGGCTTATCTTCTCTCAGGGAGCAAACCAGTGTACTGCAAAGCCCCCTCCTGCTGATGCAGCAGGGGATAATAAGAAGGAGGCGCCCCTGTGATGTGGATACAGTAATGGACTGGTGCACACAAACCGTTGTAATAACAGCGTAGAAGCCACACACCCGGGGTCTGTCGGTTCGGGCCACTGTCACCATCACTACCTCGTCGCCTCCACTGATGCAGCGAGGAGCTGCCACCAAAACGCACTCTATCATGGACCTTTACTGTGGATTACCACGCTAAACATAAACCAAATCAAATGGATGGACTGAATTGGGGTGCTGAAATAACAAACCATGTTCCCTGAGGCATTAAAAGTTTTACTGAATCCAATTACTGCTTGTTGGACGTCAACCACAGTTCCAGTGTTCTCGACGCCCTCCATGGGTCCTGCCTTCAGGCCCTTCAGGCCCCTCACCAGCAGGGCCCCTGCAGGGTGCGAGCTGTGATAGATGGCCAGGCTGCAACACAATGGCTAATGTTGCAAGTTGTCAGCCACTCAACAGGCCGCCGGTCTCAGGCGGCTGTAGCCGGAGCGGCCCTTTGGTTTGAGAGTGACGGCTCCCGAGAGACGGGCTGTCTGTGATTATACAGATATAGAGTGCAACGGAGGAGTCAGTGGCCTGTCACCGCCAAACTTCATCATCCTAGACTTCAAACCCTGCACACAGCAACGACAACGTTGTCCTTTTGTGGGGTTTATATATGGAAGATATACAGTTTAGGTTGCTTGGCTTTAAGTGCTTTACAGGCAGGGTCAGCATGGTTTATGTATTTTATATACGCCCTACATGAAATAAAAGAAACACCACATTAATAGTTAAGCGTATAGCTGCATTTGAGTACATCAATAGTTATTATATGTCCAATATATTTTCAATTAATTGTTTGTAATTTGTCAAAGCTCTAGATGACATCTCAAATAACGAAAAACAGAGAAAATACCCACAATAGAAGAGCAGGAACTGGTAAATGTTTGGAAAATGACGGAAAGATGTATCGGTTATTCATTAGTTGCTCATTATTCTTCTATTAATCAACTTATCAATTCATCGAGCAACTACATGAACGTATCAATATCCATGGATACAATTTTCTTTCTTTTGTTATGTACATATTTGTATAAATGTATACTTTAGGAATAGCGGACACAACTGCTCTGCATAAAGTGTCTCAATGTCTGCATTCTAGAGTTTGTAACATTTTGCCAGACACAGCTGGAATTCTTTAAATAGTATTTCAGAGGTTAAACTCTCTGAGCTTAAATGGCTTTTTCCTGGCTGAGTGATAGCAGACGCCTGCACCCGTTTGGCCATCATTGTGCATATTCTGTCTGAGATTGTTTAAACATCAGTTCAGATTTTGATCAATGAAAAAATTCATCAAACCCAAAATAATGCCAGATTTGTGACACAGATACTTATTTTCACCAACCTGAAAGAGAGGACATTGATTCATGGCCACATTAACTTGCGAACACGATTTCCTTCTTTAAAGCAACAAAAACACAAGCCTCTGCTGTCATCCAGGAAATACTTTAAACCTTAAATTTACAAGTTGTCATGGGCACGTAAATTTGTTTTTAGCCCCATTTAGACCTGTGCCTCATGTCTGGGTTGGTGTGGTCTCGCCTCACTCAGAAAAAGGCTCACCGACAGGACGTATAAACAACCAGCTTTTATCTCTGCGAGAGAAACATGGCAACAAAGAGCCCAGCTGCCAGGCTGTACTCCCTCCCCACCCCTCCATCTCTCCCTTTTATCTTTCCTGTCATCATCCCAACGTGCTGAAGAAGAGGAGCGAGCGGATCTACAAGTGTGCTTAAATCCCTCCGGTTTTGTTTTTCACAGGTTCTTCATTGGTTCATTGATCCCAAAATTGTTTTGCTGGTCACCAGCTGAATGCTTCTGCAAAAGCCAGTGATTTGAATAATTGTTTTGATTTGTTGGAAATAAATACTGACCTTTCCCCCTGCTTCAGTAATAGCCTAATTGCAGCGATCATCATTTGAAATAAAAAGAGATACCTAAATGGTGCGGTGCACTGGTAAAGTGCGAAATAACAGTATGACAATCGCAGTGACCTAGAAGATCACTACATTTTAGCGCATTAGTAGCATGGCTCTAAGGGTGGAAATGTTGGCAGGTCACTTTGGTTCAGAATAAAATGAATTAATGAATACATTAACTGTTGCGTGACATTTTGTGGAGGCATTCATGGTGTACGAGCTTGAAACCAACTGAGATTGATGATCCTCTGACTTGTCAAGTTGCAATTCACTAATATTTTGATTTAAGTGTACTTATAAAACTAATGAAGTTTAGAGGAAACATGTTGTGGTCTTGAAATTAAAATGAAGCTCTTTCACGTGTAAAAGGTTCATAGATTCACCAGATTGAGCCTTTCCGCTACCCTTTTAGAGCATGAGGGTTTCTGTCATAGTGAAGACAGAAAAGAGTTCATCATTACTGTAAATATGAATAGACATTTAGTTAATATTTCTGGATGGTGGTCAGAATGAATCCATATCCTGTGACCCATCACAGTTCTTTCCCAATGAACACAGAATAAAAATGCAAATCCTGTTCCGTGGTGTTATGTGCAACTTGGTAAGCACCGACAGGAATCCCTGTCACTTACCTCCATCTTGTTTAGGGACACCCAACAGTCTGAGGGGAAGTCCTGCAGCATGGGAACCAGGAACTGTAGGCAGCCGTCCCAGTGACACAGCAGCAGCATCATACCAATCAGGTTAAATATCCGCATCACGGCACTGGCCAGGTCATAAGTCATATGGAAGATCTGGAGGGAGACAATAAGACAGGGAGGGCAGACTAGGCTGAGACACGTACAGAGAGAGAATATCTTGGATTTTTAAACATGAACTCTGTGATCCCTTCCTATATTTGTCACTTTAGACATTGACTTAATATCTCAGTAACAGCTTGGACCGTCTTCCCGCTCAGCTCCACAGTGTCTTTGGATTCTACCGAGTTTGATTAATAAGTAGGAGAGACAGATTCCCGTCAGTCCCACATCAAACACAGCAGGATCAGCAAGACATTTGTTACACAGAGACACATGACATCAATCAGAGGCTCAAACATGCACACAGAGTCCAGTCGCACACAAAAAACCCTCATGCAAGCCTGCAGGCAAACTGATATACCAACACCACATGCAGGCAGACGTGCCAACACTTACACACACACATAAATTCAAACACACAGTGTGATGGACGGGGACCATCATGATCCTTAACAACTGATCGTCTATGTCTTCCCACACATCAATCATTCTGAGTCACTGGACAGTCACTTAAGCCAATCATCTACGACCTGACTGACTGATCGAGAAAACACTCTTTGTTGGTGCCAAATTGCTCAAAAGTTAAATACAGTCTATATTTGTAGAAAACTAGAAACATTTTATATTGAGTCATGTAGAAATTTCTGATAAATGAGTCATCTCTTGCACGGCAAGCTTGGGTAGAAGACAGACTCTGTGATGGGAGTGAAGAGGAGTGAGACTGGACATGATGCACATTTCCTGCTCTTTATAAACTCAGTTTTAACCTTTGGAGTTATCATTGTCCAATTTATCAATCAGCAACTGACAAAACAACTGAATCATCTGTCATACTGCTACTGAAAACAGTGTTCTGGTGGCTGATGGAAACTTTCAGCACCATGGACAGCTGCACAAAAGTTACTAGAACTTTAGGGTGGAGATTCTTGGATTTTCCAAATAAGCTATGACGGATAATGTAAATAGAGTGGGCTTTTGGTAACTGAGCACTTCCTGTGTCACTCACTCTCTGCCACATCTCCATTGTGATTCGTCATGCATGCCAAGTATCACTTCCCACCATGCACCACTGTGGGTGTACGTGTGCACGTATCACATCATATCTTCAGAAATCCAATTATCCAAAGGTCAAGTTAGCAGTCGAGCCCCACTGCGCCGCTCACTACTGCAAAATGCCAACACCCGGCCGCCAATACTGGCACGGAAAAAAGTCAAGTGATCTTGTGACATTATTGGACCTCCTGTTCTCCTTATTTTGAGGAAGGAGTCCGACAGAGAGGCGGAAGCAGGGTCCAGACACAGTGTATGCCTCTCTGAGTAAATAACAGCCCATGAGGGTGGGACTGGGTCGTAGAGTTCAGTCCTAAGGGGACTACCTAGCAACAGCACCCATCTTTACATCGAAAGTCGAAGTTTTGAGGAAATGCCATCTTACCAGACCCCTCCAATCCCTTTAAATAAACAATTAGTAATGTATATAATCTGAGTCTACACCCCTCTAGTGCTGGATATCATGATCACCTTCTACCACCTCTGGCACCGTAATTGATTAACTATGTTTGCCCTGGTAATAGGCTGTTTATTAGACCGCCTGACGGCACCTGTGGGATTATCAGGTCAGACAGGGAGACAGGGGGCAGGGGGCCTTGTGTGACAATAACAGTAATTAGAATGCAAAGTTTGTTAAAGCTCAACATCCTGCTGACATTCTACATTTCTCACCAGGTGGCAGGTGAGAACATTAATATTGAGCCTCCAGGCGGAAGAGAGCAGGCCGCTCGGAGCAGACAGATTGTTGGTTTGGTCACAAGCCAACAATCTGCATATTGGAGGCTGATCAGTGACCTTTTATCACAGACTAAATTGGGTGTTTCTTCCTCTGTGGCTCAGAGCTGTGTGATCAGAGTTATATTTAAAGAGGGACAGTCATGAAACGTATGCTATTCTTACCTCTTCCCATTGGTGTATGTAGCGTATTAATCTGGAGAGCCTCAACAGCCTCAGAAGACTTAGGATCTTGGTAAAGCGGACTATCCGCAGGGCCCGAGCAGTCTTGTACACCTCCGAGTCAATCCCTTTCTCCACTATGAGGAATATGTAATCCACTGGGATGGAGGACACAAAGTCCACAATGAACCATGTTTTTAAGTACTTCCTCTTTATGGTTTTAGGGTCCAAAATGATGTCTGAGTTGTCCTCAATGATGATTCCAGTGCGAAAGTTGAGCACCAGGTCCATGAGGAAGAAGGTGTCAGAGACCACATTGAAGATGATCCAGGGCGTAGTTGTCTCGTCCTTGAAGAAGGTGATGCCTACAGGGATGATGATCAGGTTGCCCACCATAAACAGCAGCATTGTGAAATCCCAGTAGAACCTAGCAGGCATGGGTGTAGTTGTGTTGTGTTCATGACAGTGTGTGTGTGTGTGTGTGTGTGTGTGTGTGTGTGTGTGTGTGTGTGTGTGTGTGTGTGTGTGTGTGTGTGTGTGTGTGTGTGTGTGTGTGTGTGTGTACAATACAGAAGGGAGAAAAAAGACAGAAATAGAGTCAAGGAAAGGGAGCTCCTGTGGAAAGCCAAAGACTAACTCAAGATGGAAAAAGTGCAAAGCAGGAGCTACAATGAGATGCAAACATTCATTTTTCCATGATTAACTTTTGTCATAAGAACTGTCTTTATACATACACAATTATTAAAATCCAACAGAAATTATCTCTGCCCTTTTTTTTGTTTATTGCTGTGGTGGACCTAAACGTGCACTTCAGGTTTTAAATAATTTCCACCTTCTTTCTCCTGTTTTGTTGTCATTGGCTTGACCTACAGTCAATTCAGTAGGGACTTATAATTGTAAAATGTTAACCGACTTAATATTACCTTTTTCTTATCAATCCAATAAGCAGAAAAATGTAAACGTGATCATTCTTTAATTGATCCTTTAATTGATTGACATGCTTAAGTATTAACCCAAATGAGCGCATTTGATTTAGGCAGGGGACCCTTGACGGACTGAGACCCCCGAAACAAGCATTTTTCTGTCCCAGAAAAAACATTATGTATGTTGTGTTTCTCTATCTGTTAAACAGGGCGTCACAGCCTCAGACAGAACATGGGGATCAGAGAGCACTTTGTGCATTTATCGACCTTGCAGTACACAAGGAAGCATCTTGTCTCGCTAATGCGAACTAACTAATGTTTGTTGAATGGAACAGAGAGTAAATCAGTGAGGATCGAACCCGTCAGAGGAGGCTCTGCAGGACAGGTGCGGCGCTGAGTCATTACACTGCGACTTATGCAACAGGCTTTGACTCCTTCAATTCACAATATCCACCCAGATGATCATGTTTGGAGGAACTTTGCTTGCATTGATTAGCATAAGAGGAGAGGGTGGCTATGAACTAAGACCGTCTAACCAGAGTCTAAAAAACGCATCTCTCGTTTTGGGGAGCACACGTTTCAAGTTGATGCTGATTTGGCTTTATGTGATAAGAGTGGGTCAAACATGAATGGCGCTGGAGCTGTCCAGTCCTCGTGGTGCTGAAACAGGCCAAGAGGACAATCCACTGGTTTCAATGCAATTCCGGGGCTGAGAGAAAAAAGGCTTACATGCTAATTCGTCAAGCCCGGGTCACGAGGAGCCTTCTGGGCTCGTAAATGTCTCCAAATATTTGGATGGCAAATTAGCCGCTGAATGCTCCAGCTGGGTCATCGGTATTAGAGCCGTGATAAACAGAGCGCATCATTTCATGGGAGTCGTACGGGCGGACATGTCTCCAGTGAGCGTGCTTGAGGTTTTTTCGCACACTTGGCTCAAGGTGACATTCCATTACTGAGTGCATCACATATACGCGGACACACGCGCGCGCGTGCACACGCACACACACGCACATAGCCTACATTCTGTAAAGCGCGGCTCTTTTCACAGAGCATTCAACGAATATTAACACGTTCTTGGAGAAATAAATGATGGCATTGTTAATTAGCCCAAATTATCGTCCTCTTTGTTGAATATGAGCGTGCTGCACGGGTAAAGTGTTAGCAGGCCGGGCTTGTTGAGCACCCCAGACATGCTACTGTGTAGACTTGGGATTTATTTTCAACCTTGAGAGGACACTCTTTGTTGAATTTGCCTGACAACAGGTTGTTTGGTGGGATAAATGGCAGCACATTGCAGTGCATCGATTCAAATCTCTTGGCTACAGATTCGATTACAATGGAGGGGACTAAAAAATAAGCTGCCCGTAGCCTTGGACAATAACCATGTGTGTGTTGGAGTCACATTGGTTACTCACTATGAAGTTAGTTTGAAGATGGCAATGGGGCCCCTCTTGACTTTCAACGTGCGGCCAATGGCAGACCCATCTCTTACCTGAAATCGCTGTAAGGGTGGATAATCCAATTCCCAGCTGATTTGACCCTCTCCTGCTCTCTCTCCACTGCTTTTTGACTACCATACATGCGCAGAGAGAATTTGTTAACTCCAGGCTGAAGCATACTACTAAACTGCCGCTGCATGAAGCTGACTTGGCTGCCTTGAGGCTCCGCGTCCTCGGCGGGCACAATGGGCGGTCCATCCTCCGGCTTCAGGAAAGTCACCGAGTTCCGAGGCTGCTGGGTCTGAGTCTGAGTTGGGCCGTGCAGCGAGGACGACGCTTTCCGACTTGGTGCGTTTGAAAAGGACACCTTGGAGTCCCTTTTCTCGGGGGCACCGCCGGACACGGGGGTGGTGCCGGGGTTCACGCTCTCTCCTCCGTGCCCACCGGTCAGGGACCCGCCTGGCGTGATCGAACCGTCCATGCTGGCGGTGGTCGAGTTACGGGCTCCTCGCTTGGCGCCCCCTCCTTCCTCGGCCCTCCCCGACCCTCCCGTCTGCCTCTCCTGCTTGGAGATGATCGAGCGCAGGCTCCCGGTACCCGAGTCCCTCCTGCATTCTCCGTTTTTGTTGCATTTCATACTGGAAATTGGAGCGACGCTTTTGCAACCATCACCGGCTGTCGCGTTTAAAACCTCTGACGCGACCGCTGATCCCGACGCCTCGGCCCCGGATGCTCTGCTGGTCTCGCCGCGCTGGGCAGCATCGCCCGGACAGGGTGTCTGGGTCTTCGTAGCTCTGGAGGCAGCAGTGGGCCGTGGAGCGGCAGCAGCGTCCTCTGGGTGCGTATGGCAAAGCTCCTTGTTGGAGTTTCTCCTGGAACCCGAGGACGCGGCTCCCCCTCCTGGCGTAAAGTTCTTCATCCTGATACTGCCTCCTCCTCCTCCGCCTCCTCCTCCTCCTCCTCCGCCGCTGCCGCTCCCCCCGGCACGGCGCAACCGCGGATGCTGAAACTTGGACTCCCCTTCTCCGTCCTCCGTCTCGTCCATCACGACGTTGCTGGCGGCACCGCGCAGCTCACCGCTCGCTGCTCCGGGGGAACCGGGGTCCAGACCGTTCTGACTGCTGTCGCTTCTCGTGCATTTGGAGACGGCAGCCTTTGGTGCGCTGATGTGGCTGCATCCCTCGGCGCCCACCGCCTTCTTTTTCATGGTGGCAGCAGATGCCGGCGAAGCCTCATTCCTGTCCATGACATTGAGGATGTCACATTTTGCCTCCAATTATGTTTGGAGAAAACCAATCAGAGGCAGAGGGGAGATGGAGAGAAGAAAAAAAGAGGGTGGGGGAGAAAAGACAGAGGGAGGGGTGGACGTGACTTCTTTGCAAACTAACGCGCTTTTCGTCATTGTGTCAAAGATGATAAAGCACCAAACTAATCGAGCTCTCTGACGGCTTGTTTAATATCCTTATATGAAATTACCGTGCGCGGCTGCTAATTCCACTCAGGTTGGGTCATTTAAGGTTTCAGTCCCGACCTAGAGCTGAATTTACCTCAAGAAGCTCTTTCCAAATACTAAAAAGATGCCCGCTAGGTTGCCTGTCAGGGTATAATGACATCGAAAGTTTAATTACCGCCTGCTAATGAAAAGTCAAATGATGTCATAGGTTTTAGAAGGTGCTTTCAATGACAACCTCTCTGGAGTGCGCATCGGCGGTGTTTAGTGCGCCCTAGCGGCCACTTGAGGGCATCACAGGTGTTGGAAGACTAATGCTCATCGTTATGTGATTCTAACACAGTGGACGTGACACATGGTTTGGTAAGACACAGGAAAAAAGTAGGAAGCTGAATTCCATTACTCAACGGCAAACATGTCTCCTCAATGGTTCCCGATCGTTTGGGTGCTTGTGGCTGGGGCCATGCACCTGAGGGGACTTTTTAAATATCAGCCGCTCGGAGCCTGGTCTTTTTTAGTTTAGGGACACAGATGGCATTGCAGTAAAAGTGTTGTTTATGTGCATTAAAAATACACATCCAAGACCACAACATGTTCTTTTGTTTTGCAATACTGTTCTTGGCGAGTGTGCGTGTGCGTGTGTGCGTGTGTGTGTGAAATACCAAAAGGAGCAATGAGTAATCAATTGTGTATTCAAGTCATCTCTATCAGCTACTGCGTAGTCCATGCAGGTACTACCTGTAGCAAAGGTTAACAGAAGTACTCATGTAGTGCACACT
Organism: Pungitius pungitius; assembly: GCF_949316345.1. NCBI lineage: Eukaryota > Metazoa > Chordata > Actinopteri > Perciformes > Gasterosteidae > Pungitius > Pungitius pungitius. The sequence continues at coordinate 10,402,098 of NC_084914.1, forward strand.
GACCGATGCAGGTCAGATTACTGACAGACAATTTGGAGTTCTGGTTTGAACTGCGGGTTGTATGGAGTAAAAGAGCAGTAATTACATTACATATTACTAGCATTATATATATATATATAGTCTTGAAGCCATGTTTACTGCAGAGCATGATCCAGCACATTTGTTATAAACACAATGGTAATAGAGTGCATTGACCCTTAAAAGGAGATAGATTAGTCAGCCTATTTTCTTTTTTCATTCTTAATATAGAAATTCAATGTATTCGTACCTTTTGGACACCAGTGCTAGAAAGCCATTAGCACCCCTCCTCTCCCTCCCTCTGCCGTCCTTGCTCCACTTTATTAGACCAACCGCTGCACCAAGGTTCAATCTCCCTGAGGAGTGACGCAGCGGTGTGACGCTCACTTAACAGTTTTCAGTAAATCGGCCGAGACCAAAAAGAGGCCGTGGCCCATTGAAATGACGACAAAAGTAAAAAGGGGTTTTCAACAATTGCCAGGCCAAATGTCAAGTGGTTCTGGTAGAAACAAAAAGGGGCCCAATGTGTTTAACTGTGTTAGCCGTTTACCTTAGAGGAACAATAGACACAAATGTTCTTGAGAGGAGGATTGAGATTCTCATTTCAAGTGGACATTTCTCAAAACAACCTCCGTTTTGTCAAGGTCACATAAATATGCCATTAAACCAATTATTATTATATTATATATACCATTATTTAGGAACTTTTAAAGGGTGCACTCACTTTGTAAATTGTACAGTTGAATATGAAAAAGTCTTGTCTGTTGACTCAGTCACTTGATTGTTAATTCATGTTGAAAAGATATTCCTGCCACCGTAAGTACGTTTTTTGTTAATTGTCAACATCCTCTAAAAAGTATTCACCCCTTATGGAAGTTTTTGTTTTTCGTGACTTAGAAATGTTAAGACATGTTCAGCTCTGTAAAATGGAAATCACATTAATAGAACTTTAAGGTATTTATGCCTAAGGACCAGATGGATCATTTTAAGCGTTTGTAGCAAAATGCTAAATTAGCTCTGCACAGGATTACAAAAACCAAAATAACATTTTCCAGACGGTCTAAATATTTTTCTATTTTCTGTAATTTTGACAACAGAAATACTCAGAGGGAACTTCAAAAACAAATGTTTGAGCACTTTATTGCCACAGTAAGAAAAGAGGTAAGATATTGCAATGCAGTTTTATGTGTCGTTTTCTTTTACAATCCTCAATGGTTTAGTATTTTCTTTTTCAATTATGGAATGAAAATGGGTCCTTTGTTGAGCTGTGAAGATCTTTACCTTTTCAAGATGCAAATTTACTGGATCAATCTTTTTATTAAAAAAAGAGTCATAAAATAGATTCTTAAAAGGACTTGTACAATGCAAAAGATAGTAACTATTTTTCCTTTTTTCAGTAGTTCACCCAAATTCACATTCCTACCAGACAGAATTTCATCCAAAATAAGAAAGAAAAAAAGCTGCAAATAAATACGAATCAGATGAAAACACAGTTTTAGTTTGATCCACTAGCTGTAAAGTGGCTGAAGATTCAAAATCAATCTACACATCTATGGACTCTGTACAACCACAGGCTTTGTAAAAAAAAAAGGATTTAAATAGAAAATGTTCCCCAGCCTTGTTGCAAACACATGTCTCCATCAAAAAGCACTCCACTCTGACTCAAACTCTTCACCTGTCAGTTCTGGTCAAGTTATCTGTTTTCCTTTCTCATTCCGTTATTCCTCGCAGCCTTTCTGGAGGCTCTTCTGATACTGACCAGTCCCACCTCCTAATACTCTGCAGCAATGGCGGCAGGAGCAGCTGCACCTGCTTTCTGTCCAGCACAGAGGATGGAATGATGAGTGAACTGGTCTCACATCGTCCCCTTGAAGGAGGCAGACTACTCTCCTGATTTCTGCGTCAGTCCTCTTATGTTTGGAGGTTTTTCAGGTGTGAGGTGACGCGGCGGTGAACATTTAAGAGTTCCTTGCAGCATTCTCGTTGCTAGGTGAGTTGGGAGAGGAAGAGAAGTTCATTCCTGATAGGCCTGGTGGGTCTGTGGCTGTGTTCTGTCCACTTAGACTCTTCCTGCATACAGGACATGTATCGTGCTGTAGGAAACGAGGACAAATGGGAATCCGGTTTATTTCAAATTTCCATGACTATAAAAAGATTTGTCAAATTCTGCAGACATAAACAAAGAGGAAAATACATTCTGCCTTGAAGCTTCATGTTACCGGGTGTAATGTTTTAATAGTGCCATACAGTGAAACGTTTATAAGCTTTCAGTTGTACTTTGTTACTATACTTAACATGAGCATGAGGTATGAGGAATGTCTAAAAGAACGCAGGCAAAACATCAGTTTAATTCATGCACCCCGAGGCTGTTTTTTGACCTCTGCTCCGAAAATGGGGTACCATAATAAAAGGTGTAATAACTCTGTTAATAACCGGAAATGTGGAAGTGGACTTCCTGTCAAGCGTCAACACATCAGGAGAAAATAACAAAATAAATAAAGGTGTCGCATAATCAGGGTCCAGTTTTAAAGTTCTTTGCTATTTAGTTCATCTCGACTCCTACAGATGTCAACAGCTGCCGTTTTTGGCACCACTCAAACACAGGCTCCCTTTTTCCTTTAGGGGTGAAATCGCTCCCAGGAAAGGGGCTACGGACGGATTGTCTGATTCTAATGGATCTAAACAAACCCACGTCAAAATGAGCCACAGCCTCCTTAGCCACTCAGAAGCCAAAATGGATAGAGCATAAAATGACAAGCGAGAGTGGCAATTGGCTGAAGCCCAAATAGGTGACGCTCGAGTGCGTTAGTCAAAAGCCTCTGTCGCAATGTGTTGAAAAAATAAACGATAAATGATCAGACAAAGCTGACTTTTTCTAGACACACGTGTTGCTATAATTGAGATATGAGCTATACATACCTGTTCCAGCCACGGCACTACACAGTCATTGTGAAACAAGTGGTTGCATGGCAGCTGTCTGACATTCTCCTCGACGCAGTAATCTTCTTTGCACACAGGACACTCTAAACCAGCACCTGCACAAACACAAAAACAACACACTGTCCGTCTGGCTGTGTGCTAGAGAACCTCTGTCACATGCATCAGCTGTAGTGAAAAGAGATATCACACCAGATCACAATATCCGAGTTTAGGCAGAACGCATGATATTCAAGCCCTTCGTTGTTATTGCTGGCAAAGCAGCTTGTAGAGCAATGCATCGCCGTATAAACAGTCCAAAGAACACTGATCAGAAGTAGGACTCTAATCTCACAGGTAGTCTCAACAAAGCTGCGTCCCATGCAGAGTTGGCGAGGAACAATGAGAGTTCTCGTTCACATCAACTAAGACACACCGCCTTAAAGGCAGATGTGAATGCACCCTAGAAGCCTGATTGCTGTGTCCACATGGGGGGCGGCGGGGTTGTCTGTAATGCACATAGCGCCATTCTTTTAGCAGCATCTAAGCCAGTGTATCCTGAGTCACTGGGCCCAGTGTGAAGGGCTTAAGATCTGATCTCTCAGACGACGTTTGGAAGTGGCCACATTATTTGATGTGTCCTGAGGCCTCAGCAAAGGACTTTCTACTCTGCGTTAGCAGAAGTATACACTTATTTGCGTGAGGGAGGCCCTATTTGAATTGAAATGTACCACAACAAGCAAACTGAATGGATGATGGATAGAGAATATTGCAAGTAATGTGATCTGGTGATTTTCCTGGAACCATACCGAAGAACAAACCCAGTCTGTATTGTTTTAGTGCAGCCATAGCGTGGCTGCCTGCCGAAAAAGAAAAACCCTGCATGTGTTGATTTCGTTACGAAGGGAAAGTGAGATCCGATCACAAGTGGGGACAACCGACACATTCTGATGGCCAGTGTGACCTGACGGACTAGCAGCGGTCCACTTGTGATCACGTCACCCAAGAAGCATGTGAATGCCAGATCTGAATAAGGCCCGAGAGAGAGACATGGACTTACCCACATGTTCTTCTGTAATAGTAACCGTGGGTAAACTCTTAATCCTTTCTCTGTCTGCAGGAGGCGGACCCGTGTTTTCAAACTGGTTCAATAACTACAAGTGAAAGAGAACAGAATCCCTGTAAATATCTGCGGACAAAGCTGTTCTGTAAATTACAAATTTTAGACATACTTACTATGGGTCTCATTTAAAAGGAATGATTCAATGCTATTTGTTTAGTTCCGACAGGGCATCATTCACGTATACTCAATTTATTAATTTCTTTAAAATGCAGAAAAAAACTACATCAGGTCCTGGAATAATTATTTCTTTCAAATAAATGATATCATACAAATATACAATAAATCATTTGATATTAAAATTGCACAATTCCTGTGGAACAATATAGCCGTCAAATTGATCTACACCTCTTATGTACCTGTGTAATTATAGCATCAAGGCCATTGGCCCCCCAGGCGTAGTCCATTGGATTGGAATGTAGCATTCCCCTGCAAAAATAAAAATTATAATTTTACATCGTGCCATGAAACAAGTACACAAACTTATTTCTTATAAGTTTCTTGTTTCTTATACTTACCATGGTCCTATCCCGATATTTGGCATCGCTGTAGGTGCTACGATTCCATTTACTAGCTGCTGGATAATTCTGTATTCAGAAACAAACAAGAAAACAAAACAAATCAAACCAATGGGAGATCTCCGTAAAGAGGAACAGTTGAAGTGTTTTGTATCATAACATTTGAAGCATGTATAACTTATAAAAAGGAATGACATTTTTAACCCTCTTCTCTTTAACACACCGTAGCTGAAAATGCCTCACCCCTCTAGCGTGGGCACTCCTTCGTGGCGCGCACCCTGCCGTCGAGGAACATGCCGACCCCGCGGTTGCCGCGCGCCGTATCGTTGCCGCGATGCCATTTCTCTTTCCCTCCTGTTTTCTGTCTCGCGGTTGTCTTCCGTCGGTAGCCGCGTCCGAAGGTCAAAGTTCTCATCAAAAATCCCAAGGGCAAACGGTCCGTAGCCGGAGGGGAACGTGAACAAGTGTTGGTGATCCATGTTCTAGTAGAAAAGACAGAGCCAACGTCAAATCATGGTCCAAAGTGTATACTGGACCAACTGATTGTACAAAATCACACTGACCTCAAAGGCTGGGCGGTTATGATCGCTGTTGGAGGACGTGGATACGGAACCGTCTTCAGCACTGCACAAAAATAATGGTTTAGAACGTGAAACGTTAAGGCTTAGAATTACAATTTAATATCAAACTAATAAAATTCATGAAGGAGAAAAAAAAGAAAAAAACAGAAAAATCCTCCGTACCTTCGTTCCTCGGCGAGTTCCTCAATAAAACCAGAGTCACAGCGTGGACAGGTGTAGTCCTACAGGGAAAATAGAAATGAGAGTTTCTAGTACACACCAGAACATACACACAGATGTCTGTTTATTATGTACACGTCGCTGAGGGAAAGATGCTCCCCTTGTGAGCATTACGCAGGCGGTTCACCATGTTGGAATAGTCCTTTTGAGGGTTGCATGCTGCTTTTGATCGGTTTCATCCGGTAGTTTTATGAAACCTTTATATTTAATAAACTTCACTGATATAAACTGGGTGTACAAAGTAGAATAAATGCATTTCATTATAACACACTACAATGCAACAGCGTCAATGTCACGTCTGAAAATCTCAAATGTAGACGCCTTCCAATGAGCAGTGATGTGCAGACAGATGTTTCTCCCGGGTCACGTTAAGCTGCAACCGTCACTGTAACATTCAAGAAGCTTCCCATGAATGGCCCCCAGCAGACTGCTGTGGCAGGCAGGTGCACACTGTCAAAGCAACGGGGGGGTTATTGTGAAAGGTGTCCTGCTCTTTGAGGTCTTACCAAGATAAGCTAACAACAAAATTAAGATACAAGTTACATCGAGCTTGACTGGACATCTTTAACGCTAAATCAAAACGTTATCTTGTTGGCCAAGTTAGCCTCACCGAGGAACCTGAGCGGCGCGACGATGAAGCTGACATTATACGCCTATACAACAAGAGCATAAAAGTTACATTCCGCTAATCACCGACTATCATTAAATTTCTGCCATTTGACCGTCAGCCTGGACCGCTGCTGCCTACACGGCTAACCGTTAGCTCATTAGCGGCACGTTAGCTCAACGGCAGGGATGGGTCGACGTGACTGGGTGTGTGAGCCACAAACACACATCGAAACACACAAGCCCAAACACATTACTCGTTCCCATTCTTCAAGTAGGCAGACGTGTCTCTTGGGTCCTTACCGGTATACGCGGACTAATCTCTGCCGAACACCTGTGACAAAAAAACCGGCAGGGCCGTGGGGGAGCTTCAGCCATTTCTAAGCAGCAGACCTGTACGGACGGCTCGGACGGGTAGCAACGAGGGACAATAAAAACGGACTTTTGCGAATTGAGAGACAAACGCCAACATGAAGGAAGTTGGAAAAAGCTATCAAGAAGAGGACTTCCTGTTCAAATGTACTTTCAAAATAAAGTCGTAAAGTAAAGCAGAATGCAAATACTTTTTAGAACACAGGATTGCATAAAAAATGAAAGTTGTGGTCCCACCGTCCTACACACACGTAGTATACACAAGTATATAAAAACAATTTGGAATTACTATATTAATATTATGTGACATAAGATGAGTCACTTAGATAAAAGACATTTTCAAAATATTATAAAATAATATAATACTGTATATAACTATAATATAATATATGGGCCACGTCCCTCATTTCAGATATTCATGCTGAGATTTTCAGAATACAGTTCCAAATATCATTATTTTGAGAAAGTACAATAATGAAGAGTATAAGATACTCTGTCTTATACTTATCATTGTATTTTTAGTTTTGAAAAGGAAAATGTCATTCTGAGTATGTTTTACCCAGCCCTGTTCACAGCCTCCATGATGGAGACAGAACATTTAAACGTCCGTCTATATTCTTGAATTTGATACTATCGCCAAAAATGTTAACATAGACTGATTATTATATTCCTTACTACCGGTAAGTTCATTCCCAGGAATCAGGAATAAGGAATCAGGAAACATTTATTACCAAAATATGCCAGAGATACAAGGAATTCAGTGATCTACTTGCAGGTGGAGTCGGGCACGTTCAGCTGAGTGAGTTTGTCCTGCAGCAGAGACGGGATGATGGTGTTGAAGGCAGAGCTGAAGTCCACAAACAGCATCCTGGCGAAGGTTCCTGGGGAGTCCAGATGCTGGAGAATGAAGTGGAGGGCCATGTTGATAGCATCGTCTACAGACCTGTTGGCTCTGTAGGCGAACTGCAGGGGGTCCAGGAGGGGGTCGGTGAGGGACTTTAGGTGGGACAGGACTAGCTGTTGAAACGACTTCATGACTACAAAGGTCAGGGCGACGGGCCTGTAGTCATTCAGTCCTTTGATCCTCGGCTTCTTGGGAACAGGGATGATGGCATGTCTCCAGGGAGGTGTTGGAGATGTTTGTGAACACCGGAGACAGCTGGTCAGCACAATGCTTCAGGGTGTGAGGGGAGACGGACTGGCTGCTCAGAAAGGGTTTTGTCTTTTAAAGAGCCTGTTAACGTCTCTCTTGTGTCTGGCCAGGTTGGTGGAGCTGTGGGGGATGGAGCTATTTACTAGTTTGAATAACTACCTTGTATAGTTTGCGGGCAGCTTTGAGACAAAAACTACTCTTCCATATTACATAGTGGATCTACAATCCCGAGACATCGATCCTGATTTACTGAATAATTGTCGTTTATGACCTATAGCCCGTGTGTTCTTACTTCTGATCAGGTATTCTGACACTGCGACGATAGTAACGATAATGCTTTTATTCTGGACAAACAACGACCGGAAGTCTTGTTGTTGTGTTTGCTAGTAGACTTAACTCACCAAATCAGCTATTTTCGGTAGCTGCGATTGGCCTTATTGTGGACCGTGAGCGTCGTTTTTTAAATAGATATTCCTCCTGCTGCGGCCATGGAGCACAGCGATGCGGGTAAGTTCTTACTGTGACTTTGTTGGGACGCTAGTGCCAAACACGTAGCAGATCTTTAAGTTATCTTAATCGCGTAAGCTAGCCGGGTTAGCCTTTAGCTGTTCATTTAACTATCGTTAGCGCATGTAGCCGTAGGAGCACCTACTCGCTCCATAGCACCTCGTTAGCAAGCTTTTAGACAGATGTACAAGGTTACTTGAATAAATAAGACAATAATTACGTGGCTTAACAGATGATGTTACGCGAGTTTCTTTACTTGTAACTGTAACATCCAAAATGAATGACCTAACTTAACGCCAAGTTAAATGACGCTCAACCCCACAGCTCTTATTAGCTTTTAAAAGTTAAGCTTTCCAATAGCTAGTGTGTTCTCTAAAGTTAGAATAGCGTGTGTGTGTGTGTGTGTGTGTCTGTGTGTGTGTGTGTGTGTGTGTGTGTGTGTGTGTGTGTGTGTCTGTGTGTGTGTGTGTGTGTGTGTGCGCGCGCACACACCCCTGTGTTGTAAAACGTGACAAAAATGAAGGCTTCTAACCTGATCTGGACACGTTTAAAAGCCACACATCATGAACTGTCATTTTACTTTTGCTAACTCAACTGCAAGCTCCTTAGCTGCGTAACGTGCATGTTGTGTTGCTATATGGCCCTTTCCCTCTAATCATGTTGCAGGGCGAGGAGGATGGAAGTCCAAGCCCATCTTGCCACAGAAAAACAAGATGAACATGAATATTCTCCGGCAAGAGAAGCTGATCGCTCAGAAGAAGAAGGAGATTGAGGCCAAAATGGCTGAGCAAGCAAAAATGAATGTACAGACCCCGATCAAACCCCTGCCTCAAAGGTAAATGATATACTCATGGAAAGGATAACATACGTTAGATACAACATATAAAGATCATTTTAGTTTTTACTGCTGTTAAGTGTTGTTATTGGGGAATGTTTTTTTATCTGACTCAAACGTCGGTGTGTAAATATAACCGTGAGTATTTAATCCTTTCATTCATTCTGATCCCTATAGCACCCCCAGTTTTTTAGGAGCTTCTTCAAACAAGTTTGTAAATGATGGAAGCTTCTTACAACAGTTCATCAGGATGCAGAAGGACAAACCCGGTTAGTACTTTGATCTGATAACGAAAAGGTTACAGTAATGTTTCAGTCTTTTCCTTATCACAAGTAGAGCATTACTGGGGTGTTTTATAGTCCGATTCAGCACAGCAAGATTTTTGCATTTTGACGTCACCTTACATCTTCTCTTGGGTATCTGCCAAGTGTATTGGTTGAAAAACAACCCAATACACCTAGGAAAGAAAGAACAATACCCCTTAAGGGTCATTCTGTTTCACACCCTTTCTAGGTTCCACCACAGATGCCAAAACTCCCCCAGCTTCGACTTCACCACCAGCAGGAAATGCCCCGCAGAAAAAGAGCATTCTTGTTGGCAAGCGGCCTGGCCTTGGTGTCAGCAGCATGCTCAGCCAGTTCAAGAACTACTCTCATTCCAAGAAGAATCCGGTTCTCGGCCAGAGGCCGAGTGTGTTCTGTTCTCCAGATGAGGAAGATGAGGACGAAGAGGATGATTACTCCAAATTCTTAGAGATGAAAGGTAATTCAGGGCCTCTGTTTTCCAGTGTATTTCTGGACAACTCCATGGCTTGGACATTTCATCTTCTGCATACTCCAATGCCTTGTGATTGGCATTTTGTCGTAGGTGCCCTTAGAGTAAATGTACTCATAGCCTGCTTAAAGTCTCTCCCCCAGTGGATTCAGACACCAGACTCATTATCGACAAGATGGCCTCTTTTGTGGCGGAGGGAGGAGCTGAGCTGGAGAGAAAAGCCAAGGAGGACTACAAAGACAATCCCATTTTCGCGTAGGTTTAAAGGGAAATGAGGCTCATCCAGATGTTTTTACTTTCAAGGTACATTCAAACTAACTTCATGTCCAATGTTGTCCATGCCTTTCAGATTTTTGTACGATAGGAGCACCATGGAGTATCTCTACTTCAAAAACAGGGTTGCTGTTTTGAGAAAGGATTTGCTAAGACATGAGAATAATCATGGTAAGACCGCCTTTTCTTCCACTCTCTCTTTTGTTTCCTCTTGGAAATACAACAATTGAATTGCAAAACGGGTGGACAGTAATTTGGATATTGTCATCATCACTGCATTGTCCACTTCGTTACCAGTTTTCACAAAACACAGTAATATCCACAAGTATGATGTGTTGTACTAGCCTATACTTATGTTCATGCATCCACTGCCGAGTCAATGCACTTTGCTTCAAGTCCTTTCCTCACAGATGCATTACAATGTTTGACTGTAAAGTATTTCCTCTATAAATCTCTGATGCAATGAGAAACCTATTTGAGAAGAGTACATTTTCTAGTCCATAAGTGCGTAAAACCACGTACGATAGAAGTTTCACAGTGTACGCCTAGTATTTCTAGGTGGATCCTGAATTTGTTACAGTATAAGTCTCGAATCCATACAGTTCCCCGTTCACCACTCGTGTCCCCCTTGCTCCTCCTCCCTCCTTCCTCTTCTTATCCCCTATTAGCTCTAGACTGGTGGTGTGTGAGGGCCAGTTGAGTACGGTACAGTAGTAGAGTTTGAAATGAGTCCCAGTACTGATAGGCTGCTTAAAGTCTCCCCCCCAGTGGACGCGGAAACCCAGCAGATGGCTGAGAAGCTGGCCAGGTTTGTGGCAGAAAGTGGCCCTGAGGTGGAGGCCATTGCTGCTGAGCGTAACCGAGACAACCCTGCCTTCAGGTCAGTCACGGTGTATGTGACTCTCTGTTTATTTACACTATATAGGCCTAGTTTAACCGAACATAAAATATCTGCCACCCACCCCCCCCCCCCCCCCACCTCCTCCTCTCAGTTTTTTATATGACCACCAAAGTCCAGCCCACCGCTTCTACAAAGAGAAAGTCCAGGAGTATCGGGCTGCGGCCTCCCAGAGCTCCTCGCCTCCTACAGCCAAACCCTGGATTGACTTTCAGCGACCAGCTGCTCTACCACCACCATCATCGTCATCATCGTCGTCGTCATCATCATCAATAAAGCCTCCAGCACCGAACCCCGCTCCCCTACTCCACGTTCAAGAGACGAACGCTCCGCCCGTCAAACGGAAGAGAAAGAGTAGATGGGGGTCTGAGGATGACAAAGTGGAGTTGCACATTCCTCCCATCATCATTCCTCCGGAGATCAATGTTCCAGACCCCAACGCACCCTTTCTCTCTGGTACTTTTTTACCTGCTGTAAATGTGTTTATTATTATTATTGTGATTTATTATGCATATTTATAAAATTGTAGTAAGTTTAGTTTTTTATGATAATGATACACTTTTTTGGGCAACAACCGATCCAATGACTAATCCATGAATATATGTGTTTCCTTCAGCCCAGGATCTGCGAGGTCTTGGTTATAAGAAGGGGAAGCCTCTCGGTCTGGTGGGAGTGACGGAGCTATCTGAGGATCAGAAGAAACAAATAAAGGAACAACAAGAGGTATAAAAAGAGCCAACTAGACATCTTTAGTATGTGAAAATTGAATTGTTGTTTTCCAAGTCCATACATCTGAAAAATATTTTATCTGCTCTCTATCTACTTTTGTTTTCTAACACGCTCTGTAGATGCAGGAGATGTACGACATGATCATGAAGCACAAGCGTGCGATGGCGGAGATGCAGGTGATGTGGGAGAAGGCCATCAGAGACCATCAACATGAATATGACAGCGACGAAGAGGTGGACCAGCAGGCAGGCACATGGGAGCATCGTCTCCGACACATGGAAATGGAGAAGACCCGTGGTAAGGTTCCCCATCACTATGGAAACTTGTTCTTGCTTTTGCAGCACAGGCAGCCGCCGGCTTTTCTAATCCGTTCTTCTAAGGTTTAAGTGATAAGCGTTTGCTGTCTTGTCTGCACTTTTCCAGAGTGGGCCGAATCTCTGACAGATATGGGTAAAGGGAAACATTTTATCGGGGACTTCCTGCCCCCAGAGGAGCTGGATAAGTTCATGGAGACCTTCAAAGCGCTCAAGGTCAGATTCCCTCTCAATTCACTTGGGAGGCACCTAAGATTTTCCTTCATTAATCTCAATTTTATAATTGAATTAGGAGGACTATTCAGCCAGGAGCTAATGTCTAATTGTTGTTGTTTCAGACAGCCCTCATTATACGTATTGAATGCAGGATTTTACGAGATGTGCTGTGTACAGATGAAATAGAAAATCCACGTGTTCTCTGCATGTCTGCAGATTATTGTAAACCTGCGCAATTAGTGAGCGCTGTTTGCAGTTAAATGTCTGCGTCGCCACAAGAAGTCCACACATCGTTTAGTAGGGCCAGGGTCAGTTGGAAAGGTCTGTAAACAGGATTGTATTCATCCATCCATGCAAATATTTTCAAGCTGCTTATCCAGGTCAGGGTCGCTGTGGCAACAGCCAGCAGAGCCACCAAGCGTCCCTTCCAACTGCAAATCCCTTTAGATTCTCCTCAGGGTCCCCAAGGGGAGAAGGCAGTTGCCACAAGTCTCCTTTTGTTCTCTAAACCCAACTATTTTTTTACCTTTGTTTTTGTAAAGCCAGCAGTCGGATAATAACATTTTAAATGCTGAACAGCACACCATTCAGTGTAGTGGCAAATGAAAAAGAAAAGACTGACAATAATTTTTGCGGGTTGAGACTGATTCAGATTACAATTCTCTTGCAGTTAAACCAACTTTAAATAATCTCCTCTGACAGGGTGCCACACTCCAATGCGTTACGGCATGAACGCTTCTGTTCTTGTTCACTTGCAGGAGGGCCGGGACCCAGACTACACAGAATACAAAGAGTTTAAGTTGACGGTGGAGAATCTTGGTTTCCGGATGCTCATGAAGATGGGCTGGAAGGAAGGTGAAGGCCTGGGCAGTGACGGACAGGGCATCAAGGCTCCCGTCAACAAGTGAGCGTCCGCCTGCAGTACATTTTCCTTCCATTCGATTCCTTTAAATCAGTTATTATTACTTACACTGTTGTTTTTTTGGGGACTGAAATATTTTTATTCTGCTTGTGCAACATACACATTTCTTAATGTAATCATATTTGAATAGTTTTGCTTTATCCTAATGGACTGAAACGTGCACGCAAACAGACGCTAATTTTGAGTGTTTTTTGCTCTGTGGCCTTCTAGAGGAACTACCGCCATGAACGGGGCCGGGTTTGGAGTTGACCGCCCAGCAGAGCTCACAAAAAATGATGACGAGTATGATGCTTTTAGAAAGAGGATGATGCTTGCTTACCGCTTCAGGCCCAACCCACTGGTAACTTCTGTTTCCTATTGTTTGTTGTATCAATATTAATAATTATTTTGCAAATTTTTGAATACATTTTTTAAACTGCTGATGCATTCATTTGAATTTGTTTTTAATTTTCTTTCTTTTTGTATGCTTCCACAGAATAATCCACGGAGACCATATTACTGAAGTAGAGGACTGTTTTTGTTCGTACTTGTTCTAGTTTATCATAAATTAAAAACGTTTTTCTTCCACTGGCACATCCCTGCTCGGTTGTGAAATGGACTAAGCTGCAGAACATTTTTAATTTGTGTGACATGTATAAATATTACACCATTCATTTCATTTGAGTGAGAGCGAAAGAAAAATGTTTCTTTAAATACTTGATCAGCTGTTTTATACTGTTTTAATGTGATATCGTAACAACTTAAAACATATAGGCTCAGATTGCGTGACTCCCAGAATGCTTTGCCTCTGCAGTATCCGTTAGCATTTTGTTCTTTTCAGAGCTTGACTTTGCGTTTTTAACTATACAAGACACTAAAACAGTTCTGTCTTAGTGCACATTATTCTGTATAGTTAGTAAGTATTTTGTTCTCACTGTGTTGTAATTGATTTGGATTCTGGTCATTATGTCCTTCAGTGATCACAATAAATGTCAAATTACTGAAATGTGGACTCATCTCAGATCCGTCTGTATAACTTCTGTACTTGTTTATTTGCTGCTTATTGGGAAGTAAGAAGGCGCTAGTGGTGAATGTGGAAGGGCAGTTATCTATCTGATCAGGTGGATAACTTCCATCACTATTGCTTTGCGAGTGGCCCTGGACTGTAGTGTCCTTTGAGTGACCAGGCTCACGCAGCCAGTGGTGAAAAGGCAGGTGACAGGTCAGTGAAATCAGATCTTCACATTGCTATTCCCAAAGGGGTTTTCACAGGATAAATATAACCCTGAAATCCCAGCTAAGCAAGCGCAACTCTGGTTTGGGCCAAAGCATCAATCACAGGCAACTTAAGCCATAGAAGAGGGCAAAGCATAGGTGGTGTAAAGGTGTAGGAAGGGTGCAGATCATTTATTTTTGTTTTCTATTAGTCATTAATAAAAGTCAAATTTCTATAGGATAAAGATATGAAACATAAAAGCAAATCTTTACTTTATTGCTAACATGTATCATTTTTCCGGCAATTTGTTATTTGAATAAGAACTTCTTGGGAGCAAATGAGTAGAGTTCAAAGTGGGTGGAATTTATAAAAGAAGCTCAAACAAATGCATGTTTGTCTCTTCATACAAATAATAAATATACATCTTGTCAAGCGCTTAGGTGTGTATCTTCCTGGTGTCATCCGTTGTAAATTACCAAACAATTTAAAATTGCATTGCTTATTATCAAAACTATTTATTGTCATCGCTGAGTGACATCGTTCTCGTTCCTCAGCGTGTGGGAGAAAAAACTTTCATTTGACGCATTAACGTAGGGGCTGTCAGTGCGAGTCGGAGGGGGAGGTAAACAAGATGGCGACAACCTGAGACGCAAGAGTAACGCGAAGAGTCAGACATTTAACTGATAGACCCAAGTGGGACGTTTGCTTTAACGAGGCCGGAATAAAACCTGCATAGATAACACGAGTCATATTGATAAAAGGTGAGACCCGGAATCCCAGTAGCTGACGAGTTAGCTTTCTAGCTAGCTAACGATTTACCTTGGAATCTGAACGGCTTGCAAGACAACGCAACTTCGCTCGCGTTAGCTGGGTGTATTTGGATTGTTTCTGCGGTGAAGGGGCTGACTTGGCTGTTGGAGCCGACGTTACTTTTTGCACTAGGGTGAGCGTAACGCCAATGCAGAAAACCCAGAGAACAGTCTCCTGTCCCTTATTGCCGCTGCTCCATCGCAAAATGAGGCTAACGCTAATCTTGGCGAAGTTGGCTACTGCCAGCTAGCTAGTGCAGCATAACCACCAGCCGTTAGCCACAGTTGTGTGACGACGTTTCGCTGATCCTTCCCGGTTGTCCGTCGTGGGTCATCGTCCGCGTGGAGATAATTGCCACTCTTTAGGAGGCGACGTTGGCGTTTAAACCTGCAAAGTTAACCAAGGTGTTTTGAATTGATGATAATCATTGTGTGTCCGTTGTTGAGCTATTCATTCAGGCAGACATGCTGTTAGCCCACCGGCTAGCTAACGTTAACAGTAATTAAGCTAACGTTAAAGCAGGGCTCTGAATCTGTAGCTAGTCGCCTAAATAATATCCTCGTGTCTTATTTGATCCACACAGCACATTGGAAACCCAATAAGGTTGTCGGGTACAGGTTTTTTTATAGTTCAACAGCGAGTGAAAGCTATGTTTTCAATCATGTTTAAATGCCCCTTGTTTTCAGGCACCAGGCAGTAGAAACCGTGGTGGCATGGAGGACACCTGAGGACGGGTGGACACGTTCAGTCGACTTCCAGGAGTCGGGCTGATACCCCTGCATGCAGTAGATCTGTGATTGGATCCAGTCCAGCTGTCCACACTTATGTACCCTAAAGCAACCAGTACTTTTGAAGCATGGACCCGTGACAGAAATGCTTTGCCGCACGGCCTTGAAGCAGGACTTTTTGCCTCTACCATAGGCCGTATGGTATTCAATTCACAGTTAAGCAGAGTGACATTTTAGGATCAGTTATTCGTTCAACTGCACTGGTCAAAGAAATGCACTGAGACTTGCACTGGACACAAAACGTTGCTCACCTCCTTGAGAGAAAAGCACCCTAATGTTTACAATTTTGGCTTTGATCTCCCACCGCCCGGTCATCACTCAGGCCTGATTATTATCTCTCCCATGTTAAGTATTTCGTAAGTATTTTGTCTTGGGGAATTAAAACACTCTGCTCAGTACTGAACGGTGACCAGTGGATTACACCGCAGCAGCAATCATAGCTATTTGTGAACTATTTGCACAGGTGGCTTAAGTTTTGGCTGCCAAACTACCAGTCATGAGTGCCGGCGAGCTGCAACATCTTGACTATCTAAATGAAAATGAGCTAATGGAGATGGATACTTTCATTCATCGCATTGACTCTACAGAGGTGATCTACCAGCCAAGGAGGAAGAGGGCAAAGCTGATAGGAAAGTACTTGATGGGAGATCTGCTAGGTGAGGGCTCTTATGGCAAAGTGAAAGAGATGCTGGACTCGGATACACTTTGTCGCAGGGCTGTCAAAATATTGAAGAAGAAGAAACTGAGGAGGATTCCCAACGGAGAAGCCAATGTGAAAAAGTGAGTTTTTTTTGGTGTTTGTCAACCTACTTTCCTTCACCCTTTTTATTACTGTCTTTGCTGACAACAGTCTCTATAATGTAATTGAAGTGCCTTTTCAGTTATGCACAGTCCTTCATTCTGAGAGACCGTACTATTGACTCAAGCATAAATCCTTCTGTCCAACTCCTGTGCAAATTAAACATTTTTCTTAATCTCCACTAACTTTTATTATAGATATAAATATAGCTTCATTTCCAAAGAAATATGTTTCACTCATTTAGCCAAATATGCCAAATAGTCTATGCATAACTTTCTTCTTGGTTTTGTCTTTTGCACCTCTGACAAAGATCATTGTAGAGTTTGGTCAGAGGAGTGCTCAACTGTCCACACATCAAGAGTGATGTAGAGTTGCATTCCCCCCACCCCCACTCTGAACACTTTTTCATCAATGTATGCCTCAAATGCGAGGTATTCAACCAACGGAACAACCTAGAGTCTTAGCCTTTAATAAGGAATCTAGTAATCAATGCAACTCCAGAAACTAAAAGATGAAAACAATTTTGGTTACCAATAAAAACAGGGATATTTGTTGCTAGTGTTTATGAGACAAATACATTAAATACATTCTTTTTCTTTTCATCCTTTTGTTCCAGACTGTCTCTCTTCTGTCCTAATGCCTCTGCCATTTCCCTGAATCAGAAGTTTTAATCACTGAGTAGTTCATTAAATATTACTCCAGCTCTTACTGCTGCCCTGTGCTAATTATAGAGGAAGCTTTAGAAAACGTGTCAAAATGAGTTCAGACACAGGGTAAGAAGAGCTGCAAGATGGCGCGTTTATGGGCTGCAGTCAACAATGAGAATGATTAGAAAGCAGATCAGTAAGAATCCTTCATGTAGGAATGGAGTAGCTTGGTAACGGACTGACTCTTTCACAGAATACTGTCTAAACCAAGACAGGCAGGTATTGTGTGTGTGTGTGTGTACGCCCATCGAGCCCCCATCCCTCCCTCTCTAAATACTGGTTGGGTAAACACTCCTGTTAGTAAGACCAAAGCAGAGTTCTTTGGTGCGTGAAAGCACTTTTTCCTGTGAGATTTTTTTTCTTGTACGTCTGTCTCGTTTGGTAGAGGCCTTTAGGAAGCTGGATCCTCGGGTCTGTAAAGTCTCGCCTGTTTGTGGCGCCGTGGTGGCTCCCGGCCTCACATTTAGCCTCCGCTTAGCATTCCTGTCTGCTTAACACCTCCTGCTTTAACAGGGTTTCTGGGATTGGGCAAGCCCATACCAGCATCGGTTGAGTAATGCCACTCCTGTTTCTACGGCAACCCCCTAAAATAATCTTGCCTCATGGAAATCCGTAGCGATGAGGCATAGATTGATGGTTTTCAGTCATGTCATCCGTTCTCGCTGTTGAGCTGAACAGCAGAACTCTGCTCGGAGCGCACGTGTCCATCGTGATGTCGGACAAAGGGAGGTGGTGCGTCCTCGTGTTGATCCTGTAAAGTGCCCTTCCTTATGTTGGATAAATCAAAGGCAGCGGCCCAGGTCCTAGTCTTATGCTGCATGCCACGCCCACCGCCCCCATCCCTCTTTCCTGTCCTTTTCCAGCGCCATGGATAAAGGTGGGAAAAAAAACCCCATAAAATCTTTAAAATGATTCTATGGAAGGAAAATGACCTGTACTTGATTGCAAGCCTAATTGTTAAGAAAAAAGTCTGTGTGGGGCTGGGTGTTTGCAGTCTTCCTCTCCAGACCCACATTCATTAGCGTCCTTTCTCACAGGTCTCCGGTGAATGTTGAGTCTCCAGAATGTACCGCTGGTGATTCAAACCTCGTCTCCGAGGGAAGCAAAGGGAATCGTTGGGTTATCTGTATTCGTAAGACTGGTTTATCAGGCTCAGACAATATCATTCATGCAATTGTGCTTTCAATGATTCACCTTCTAGGAGACGCTTATATTTTACTCTTATTAAATTGCAGTTGGTTCGAATTTGCAAAGTATAACAACAACTGCGTTGTGAAATGATACAATTTGCCGTTGATTCTTGTCCCTGCTTAATATACTGCAAAGATATCATGCAGATGTTGACTCAAATAGCTGCACTGGATCAGTTACCATGTGGCCAATCTCTTCAGTTCACTTCCATGTTTATATCATAAAGACATTAATATGCTGAAATAAGTTCTGACAAAGTTTTTAGGTTGCATTAGAAAGGTTAACGCTTAGTTTTCTTTGAGTAAGCTACACTGAGGTACCTACGCGTATGTAAAAACGGTCACTTCCACACAGATAGCCAAAGCCCAGGCATCGGTCCGTATTCGGAATTGAAATCTGATGTGTTCGTTCCAGAGGTGTGGCTGTGCTGATGTACGACTCCTGGCCTTAATCCTACGTGATCAGCAGACAAGTCCAGTATTGGGCTTTATAACACTTCCCTGATTATTGCCTCATTGATCTTCTTTGGTTTGTTGTCTTTGTTCTTCTGTATGTTTCTAGGGAGATTCAGCTACTAAGGAGACTCCAACACAAGAATGTGATTCAGTTGGTGGACGTGCTCTACAACGAAGAGAAGCAGAAAATATATCCTTCTGTGGAAATCGCTGCGTATTTAAGTGGATTTGTGATATTTTGGATAAAGGTTATTTAAATGCCAGAACATGTCCATTTGTTAACTATTGTCTTGATAATGGACTCAATATATTAAAGGATCTGTTTGTTTGCTTTGGCAAATCCCCTTGACTCCTGACGTACGTATATGGTGATGGAGTATTGCGTTTGTGGGATGCAAGAAATGCTGGACAGCGTCCCAGAAAAAAGGTTTCCAATATTTCAAGCTCACGGGTAAGTCTTATTTTTCCTCAATCCCCCCTTGTCTTAGTTTCTCTGCTATACTTAAAATAAGCCTTTCTGCAGCCATTTCCCTAGGAAGTTTAGATCAACACTGCAGGAACTGTGCTTTTACAAAAACTGACCATGGATTATGTGAATTGTTTTGCAGGTACTTTAGCCAACTCTTGGATGGCCTTGAATATTTGCACAGCCAGGGAATAGTTCACAAAGACATTAAACCAGGAAATCTGCTACTGACCACAGACGGAGCACTTAAAATCTCCGACCTGGGAGTAGCAGAGGTAAGCTCGGGCTGCGCCATTGTGTTGTTCACTATCCAGGGGGAGGGTCATTTTCTAATTCGACACCTTTTTCATCTCTGCATCGGGGCAACAGGTGGATTACCTCTGTCTAGATTTTGATCCTAGCATTTAGTCTCACTTCGGGTTCTGTTGTAGATAGTGTTGTTTTAAAAAAAGGAAATGTCAACAAATGATTCAGTTATTTTATAAATCATATGTTTGGTCATGGATGTAGAGAAACGCTAATCATACTGATGCCCATCTTTCAGGCCCTTCACCCATTTGCAGAGGACGATACGTGTCGCACCAGTCAGGGCTCGCCGGCCTTCCAGCCTCCAGAGATCGCAAATGGACTGGACACCTTTTCAGGGTTTAAAGTGGACATTTGGTCCGCTGGAGTAACACTGTGAGTAGTCCGTTCTCAAAGAATGCCTGAAATTTCATGGCATTCTAAATCCCAAATATAGGCAGAATATTTAAGTTGTCTTAATGTCTTCAGATAGTCATGGAAAAATGCTCCTGCGTGTTCTTTTCATTGGGAAGTCAAAGGGCCGAGCAGCAGCCCTGAAGTTAATAGAGAAACACTTAAGAGATGTCCTTATGTATCTCTGTACTCGACACATTGGCATGCCCTGGTCATCCACCTCTAAGCTCTACTAATAAAGATTCTCTCCTGCTACTGATCATTCTGTGTACATTTTAAAGTGTAGGATTGTAGGGATTGAATAGTCGTGCTGTCGACAAGCTGCCGAAAGGACTATCAAGGTCTATAAAAGCATTTTATACTGTAGAAAACGCTGGGATTCCAATGTGCTTCAGTATTGATCGCCCAGATTTTAACAATAGTCAAAAATAACTGCAGAAATATGACTATCACATAACTGTTGATGATATTGCATGTTTAAATGATAAAATGGGTTGAATGAAATGTTCAATGGCAAAATAAAGAGAAAAACCAAGCTGAATGATTTTGATCCATTCAGATACAACATCACAACGAGTTTGTATCCGTTTGAGGGAGACAACATCTATAAGCTATTTGAGAACATTGGAAAAGGAGACTACACTATTCCCGAGGAGTGTGGACCGCTTCTGTCGGACCTGCTGCAAGGTGAGTGCTTTCTAAGCGCTTATGTTTTTACCTGCTTGTTCCTCAGCGTTGATGTTGTGGATGAGTCGTAGTTTGAAGGTGAAGGAGTGAATCCATTGTCTTGTATTTTTGGTCATCCCAGTGCCAATAGCGTGCATTGATGTCCACAAAGTAGAGGAGTTGGTTGTCGATGTTTACAAACAGTCCAGTAGGTGGTGCTGTGACACTGAAAGTCTTAATGACTTCGCTGCATGCCAGGCTCACTCCAAATGGTACAAAACCCTTCAGCTGTGGACATATTTTCCATTGAATTAGAGCCAGCAGCAGAAAACGAAACATTTCATAGTCTGGTATCTCTTTCCCTGACTGGAATGCTGCGATGCTTTTGCCTCATGTAAAAACAACATAGTTAATTATTTTTTAGGGAAATTAGGAATTGCCTGAATGGGTGTGAATCCCAATAGAATGTTGAAGATTATATTAACAACCAATAAAGCTGAATTCCTAGTATTTTACTGTACTTGGCGTCATGAGGAAAAATAAGAACTGCCCCATTCTGGTGCTGCTATAACGATATAACAGGACTTGCATCCCCCATTTTGTGTGAGCGTGTGACGTCTGTGTGATGACGCAGCACCTGGGAGATAGTCCCTTCATAATTACATGGTCTAAAATAAGCCCAGTGCCACAAAAGGTGTCCTTCAGCAGGCGCAGAACTACTATCAGCGCTCTGCATGCTGCTGCCTGCTGACAATTACATTATTAGGTCCGTCTAAGCACTGCGTCACTGCTGCCTTATCACACTGAGCTTCTGCTTCTCCCACAGATTCAGCCCACATTATGATAATTAAGGAACAAAATCTTTGTTACGTTGGTACAGCTGTAATACTACTTCCTTACTGTACCTCATTGACCTCTTAAGCTTTGCAAGATGTCTTGACAGTGATGAATGAGTATTATGTGCATTAATGAATGTTCCTTGTATGCGTCTCCTGTTAGCTCGCCCCTCATTGCCGTGGCCTCCCATTAGTTTGTTTAACACTGAATCATTGACCTTTCTAATGTTTTGTTTTTCAGGAATGCTTGAGTATGACCCCGCAAAAAGGTTTTCCATACAGAACATAAGGAAACATAAGTGAGTGATGACGTATCTAACATTTTTCTTTTTTTTTCTTTTTTTTCTCCTGATTGCACTTTACCCCTCGCTCCTAAAAATCTAGAGAATTTCCCCACTGGGAGATATCTTATCCTATGTCAAATAAATAAAACTCAAACAAAAAACGTTTTGAAGTGATTAGAAAGCATAGCTAAAGTCAGCTTGTTCATGTATCTTTTCTCTTCTAGCTGGGTGCGTAAGAAACACCCTCCGTCTGAGCTCCCTGTGCCCATCCCTGCCAACGCGGAGAGCAGGGATCCCTGGCGGAGTATGACGGTGGTGCCCTACCTGGAGGATCTCCACGGCTACACAGAGGAGGATGATGATGACCTCTACGATGGAGAGGATGAGATCATATACACTCAGGACTTCACAGTGCCAGGTAAAAGGCAGCTCAGACACTTCTCATTATTTTTTTATTAACTGTTCTTTTTCTTTTTTTTCCTCAAATGAATTTGGTATAGATTAAAATATATATAAATTACCTACAGGTTAAGACTTTCCTCAACTTCTAACATTAAACCCATGAAAACCATGCGTAATGTGCTTCACTGTAATGGGGAAAGGATTCAGTCCTTTTAATGTTGTCCTGTTTTAATTTATTTTCAGAAAATATTTTCTTTAGATTAATTGTGTACTAACTCTCGGTGTTTGCTGACTTTGGGGTGAATATAGAACAGATTTTTTAGAATTAGATTTAAATTGTTTTCCCTGCTTTTTTCTTTTTCTTTTATATTCTCTCAGAATTCAGAGCCTTTATCAGTTGCTAGGCAACAGGCGGTAATAATAAATGCAGTAGTCGGGCAGGGTTATCTAGAAGTGGTGCTCCACATAAAAAAAACAAGCAGACCGCACATTGTGAATGAAGTGATCTAATAATAGTGCAGTTGGTGTGGGAGTACGAACAGTGTTTTGGGGTTCACTCCCACACACAGACAGGACACTTTGAATAAAAATACAAGTATCTGGTAAATTTAAGCAATGGTACGAGCTGATGTGTCTCCTCAGCAGTAACTTCATCTTATTGCTTTTATTATTTTTCCAGCTCTCATAGTACGGTAAAGTCATTGAAGAGTTTCTTATCCCCCCTCAAAACTAGCTAGCTGTCAGCTGATTGGCCTTTAGTCTCACCAGCGAGCGTTGGATTTACACATTGTGTAATGTGTGCACAGCGTACAGAATAGGTAAATGTTTGTGTGCTGTTACAGCAGCAGCTCTCCTACTTTCTACCTACGTAGACTTTCGAGACTACATTTGTGTGAAGCTGTGACCGATTAGTTTTAAGCATGCTGTGTCTTTTTTAGGACAAGTGGCCGAAGAAGATCTGGATCAGGGGCACGAAGACCACAGTCCAGCTCTAACCAAGCCGTTTTGTGTAAACGGGACGGAGGGGGGGTCTTTGAATAGCAAGGCCAAAGCCGAACGCCGATCCTCCTCTTCATCCAACCCCTCACGTAAAGGGGTCTCCACAGCCAGCAAGATCCGCAAGCTCTCCACCTGCAAACAGCAATGACCCCCCGCCCCCCCCCCCAACCAACCGCCTCTCCTCCCTCGGCAGCAACCCGCCTGGTGAGTGTGTAGAAAGACCAGCCACTCGTCCCCAGGAGGGTTGCTATGCAGTCACTATAACTGGACCTGTCCATTTTGCCTTTGCTTTTTGTATTATTCATCAGGATTACTCTAGACTGTAACCTTCTGGGCCTCATTCAGGCCAAGAAGTGGGACAGATTTATGCTGCGCGCGTACACATCTATTTAATAGGTTGCGCTTGTCTCTTTCCAGGTACCGCCCACAGCTTGATCTTTCAATCTGAAGCACATACGAGTCAGTCTCTGTGTGCGGCACTTTGTCATGAGCGCAGTGCAGAGGAGAGGCTGTGTGTTAATTTGTTCAGGCGATGACTCACCCTGTATGAGATAAAGTGGGGTGTTTGTCTCCCTCTCTCTCACCCTGTGGATGGGTCTTTCCCTGTTATCAAACAATATCTGACCCTGTAACTGCACTGATAATAATATTTGATGTGATGAACTTAAAATAGTTATGTTCTGTCCTCAGGCTGGTCCGACCCCGTCCTTCTGTGCCCGGAGTCCTCACAGTTGTGAGAATAACCCGCTGACGTTAATACCCCCCTTACCTCCTTGGACCACTAGCCTGCAAATTTTGAAGATGCGGTATGAGTGATGGGGAGGAGGACAGCATGAAATGTTCTTTTTGCTCCGAGACTGAGGCACTGGCTGTGATTTTTTTTTTTCTTCATATTTTTGCTCCTTTTAACTCTTGTCATCTATTATCTAGTCATTTCCCCTCTCCATCCTCTCAGGAGGGCCAAGTGTTGCACCGGACGTTTTAAACACCATCAACCCTGTACCCACACCCTCTGCCCCACCTTCTGTTTCTGTTACCACGTTTGTTTTTCCAAAATCCTTTTGGCATTTTTTAAAGACTCATTGTGAAGTGTAAAAAATTAAAGAGAAAAAAAATAAGTTATGAATAATTCTATATGTAAATCTATAATGATGTCCCTGGAAATCATAATAGTACTCTACTACCACAAACATAAATATAAAAACCTGCATGCTGTACAGGGCTGAGAGAAAGGGACGGTGCTTTTGGGAAGGTTTGTGGACAGATTGAAGCTTTGAGATCCAACTGTTAGGGATTTTTCATTTCCATTTAGGTTCTTTTTTTTTAATGGATATTTTTTAATTATTATTTATATAAAATATGTCCCAAACAGGCTATTTTGTTGGATGATCCTTTTGTCTTTTTAACCTGCCTTCTACAAAGTTATTATTTGATAGGACTACTACTCTCATCTCACTCCATCAGCAGCTAGTTTTTAGTCAGCTTCCGCTTCTAGGATCTGACACAATCCCCCAGTGGCCTGTTTCCCAGCGATGCCGCTCTTTACTGCGCCAATCACATCAGCGGGAGCCCCGCCCCTCTCGTACGCAGCCAGGCCCACCGTCATCCCCTCGCTACGAATAGATCAGAGAGCAGGTGAGTCATTGCTCTGAGGGAGGGAGAGAGCAGCAGCTTCCCACGTCAGCAACGTCCACCGAGCGAGTCTCTGTTCAACCAAACACACACGAGGGAGGCTGAGGAGACGTTTCCGGACACCTTTTTTTTTTTTTTTTTCACCACACGTCACATCGGATTACATGTGTAATGGTACAGTGGCGCAAAACCACCAGTTGCTTGGTTCTTTTTCTTCATGTTTTTATTGAAACCATCTTCAGTCCAAAATGAATATGGGCCATGCTACCTGCCATCATAAGTGTCCAAGGTGACATCACACATAACATGCAGCAATGTTCTTATGTTGAAGAAATACAATTTGACATAAACGGCTCATTTTAAAGCCACACTGGCACAGAGATTGGGAATAAGGCCGTTCAGCTTGTGAGTTAAACTTGTATGCGCAGGATACCTGCAAGGTATTATTTTTTTAAAGATTGGGCTAGCAGTACTTCATCTTGTTCTACCCCAATGACAACAAATAAACCAATATGGTGCTAGTTTGTCTCATAATACTTTCTGACTTCATGGGAGATAGGTATTAGGAAATGTGACATTTTTGTTTTATAGTACATGATACACCAAAACTGCTGTGCACTTGATTTTCGAAAACTAGTGTGCTCCAAATGTGCCCATTTGTAGTAATGATTGACTCGTCTGCTCCAGCCATGTGGCTCACTATTTAATTTGTCTTTAATAGTATGGAAGTGCAATAAACTACGTCAGGCTTTAACCATGCATGTAATGCTTCATTTTAAGATGAACAAGTAGTTATTCTCATTGCATTGACAATAAGGAAAATAATCACCAGATCTTTTATTCAGGAGTACTGAATGAGCTTATCCACGGCCACTGCTATTTGCCTCGTCTCTGTCCCGGGACCATCTGTCTCAAAGCCAGCGAGGCTCCTGTCAGTCACTTAAAGTGTCAGCTGCCTGTCTCCCCCTCAACAAAGTCACAGCACTGATGCAACACTTCGCTAGGAGCCATAGTTCCTAGATTCCCCCTCCTTAATTGTAAGGAATAGTAAGGACAAACGATTAACAAAAATCTAATGAAAAATAGATGAAATATGAGTATAAAAATCCATGATGCGCAATAGTCCATTGACAGTTGGCTGTTTGGATATGTTTTTACCTGCTAACCCCTCTGAGATCTCATGATCACGGAGATAGTTTTTTGTCAATTAGGTGGTCAGTGTACTACTTTTCGCCAAATCCGTAAACCTCAAGCGTTCCCAAAGACATTAACACTTGTGATTGAGAGAAGGACACTTGGGGAGGATATTGTTTTAAAATGAGAGAAATTGGTGACAGAAACTCCATCGCTTTCTTTTTCCTATCAAAGTGCTTTTTGTTTCAAAGTCAAAACCGTTAAGTATTCACATACACATTGTTTGAACGTACAGTAGCATGCTGGAAATTCACAGTTAAGTCTGAAAATGTTCATTTCTTCTAATGATGGGTTAAGCTGTGTAATAAATGCATTTGATTTTTTTTGAACGATTACCAATACAAAAGGGGCTCAGTGGAAATCAAGGTGTGAATGGAAATACCACGAGACACTGTTCTTCTGTCCTGCAGGACATATCTGTGTGAATCACATTCATTTAAATGCAAGGGACACGAGTATCTAACACACGGAACTGCTATGGACACTGAATTCAAGTCTGCCGTCTATACGTATTGGATGTGAGATGAAGCCGATGGGAGAAGAGATCCACAGGTTACATCGGGCTGAAGCCGGGTGAGGCCGACACAGCGAGCGCCCGCTCCGCCCCGCCCTGGCCCAGCTTCTCTGCGCTGCGCAGGCCGCCGTAGAGCCGCTCTTCAACCGCCGCCGCCGCCTTGTCCGCCAGGCTGCGCTCCGGCCCACCGGCTCGGCTGCTGTTGTTGTTTCTGTTGGCGACCGTGGGATCCGCGCGGCTCCCCCCTGTGCCGCCCAAAGACGGGCCGGCTCTGCTCTCCTGGCGGCCGTCGCCCTCGCCGGTCGACTCGGCGCTCTTAACGGCTCCCCCCCCTGCGCAGCCGCCGCCTCCACTTGACGGCTCGGTGCCGTCTGAGCTCTCTTTGGTGGGTTCCTCCCCAGGCGTGACCTCGCAGGCCTCCTCGTCGGCAGCGCTGGCGATGCGCGACAGGGTGCTGTGATACCTGGTGTCCAGAGGGTACCCGGCACTGTCGCCTCTCCTCAGCGGCGTGAACCGCTGCCTCTCCAAAGACGGGGAGTACCTGCCTCCAGCACCTGACCCCGGGTCGCTGTATTGCTTGTGTCGCTGCCACTGCTTTCGGAGGTGAACTCTGGATCGATGCCTGGTGCGCAGCGGCGGATCCTGCTGGTCGAACCGTGGATCGTGACGGAGGAACTCGTTGAAGAGGGCGTCTGTCTTCTCGTCGATGCTGTAGTCGCGGCGGCGGAGGCGAGGTTTGAGAGGAGTAGAGGCCTGTGGGATTGGCTTAATCAGCTGAGACAGCAACTGGGATTCCGGAGGTTTCGGAGGTTGAAGGGTCTTCAGAAGCTCATGCGGTTCTTGAAAGGTAAGAGACTGGCCTGCAGTTTGAGTTCTGTTCTTTAGTTTCTCCTCGGCGCCGTGTGCCATCTCTTCTTCCAGTTCCTCCTGTAACAGCCGGGCCTCGATGCTCTCGCACACTGAACCTTTTCTCCCGGAGCTGGTGAAGAACGACCTTCTCTCAGACGCCGTCTTCCCTCTTGGAGCTCCAGGAGTCCCAAAAAGCCGCATTTCGTCCGGAGGTCTGGATGGTGCTTCAATGGAGGTGTAGCCGCTGTCCATCTGGAGGAGTTTGCGGTTCCCTGCCTCGCCCTCTCCCCCAGCTCCACCTCCCACCTCACTGTCCCCACCCGACGCCCCTCTGGTTCCTCCCTCTCCCTCGCCTTCTCCTTCAGGCTCATCGTCCAGGTCTTGGGACAAGCAGCTGTCCAGGCCAAAGCGAGCTCCTGCACCGCCGTGGGACGAGCCGCTGTCGCCATCGCTGCGGATGGACTCCCGATCGGTGCTGCTCTGGTCCGAGGAGGCGTACTGCTCGAGAGACGCTCGCAAGCTCCAAATGTCTCTGTACAGGGAGTGAGGAGCCTCTGAGCTCTCCTGGCGATTCGTGAAGGAAGGCGAAGTGCCCGATAGGGCCCTGAGACCGTCCTCAGCCCCCAACGCCAGCTCATCTCTTTCATCCGCCTCATTTGTTTTCCTCACATTCGTTATCTTGTCTTCAAAACTCTCTTGTACAGCAGCTCCTTGTTGCACGACAAACAAGTCGTCATCTTCCACCGATTCTAGCTCGGCTATCCCTGCTTCCGATCCAGTACCTGCAACGAACTCTTCTTCTACTCGAGTGCCATTGGCTTTAGCCTCCTCTTTCCTCTGGGCGCAGCAATCGTTTGTTGGCAAACAGAGATCTTCTCCTCTGGGGCCGCTGCTGCCATTAAACTCCCCCATGGCCTCTGGTTTTAACCTGTAAATACCATTTATCGTTAGTTTTGGGCATTTCATGGTGCAAGCCGCTGGATTATGGAAGGATGTATACCTGCTGAGGAAGACTGAGGATGTGAGTGCCGTGTCTGGTTGAGAAAGAGACTCTGCAGAGAGCGACTGGAGGCCACTGGTCGGGACGGGGGACTGTAGGACCGACTCAATAACCTCATCTTGGAGGGACAAAGAGTCGTCGGTGTGATCAGTGGTTTCACTTGCTGCTCTCTGTCTCTGGAAGGGTCTTCTCTTGGGGGATCCTGGTAGAAATGGCCAACAATGTTTATCACCAAGTTTTATATCATCACCTTTTCTATGCTGACTCAATCATTTAGGACATTTTTCCAAACCTTTGGCATCAAGGCTGGCGGCCCGATGACTGCTGTCAAACTTCCACTTCCTGAAGTAAGGCCCCGCCCCCTCCAGACTAGCATGACGCCGCAGTTTAGTGAAGAAGTGTAGAACTGAAGTCTGGCCCGGGGCTTGAGTCGACTCTCCTCTGAGCACCCGTTCGCTCTGAGCCTCTCCTGTGTCTCCGATAGCCTCCATCTGACAGAAGGGATGATGGAGGTGATGAGACATTAAGGGTTGAGGAAGACTAGCTGAGATGAATCGCGGCAGGCAGAAGCAAAGCCCCTTGGGGGACAGCAGTTTGTCATATTGTCACTCAGCTGCAGTGATGACTGATGTCACGGTACATTGACTGAGCCTGTGGCAGCTGCTTTTCACAGCTGTTTAGGTTGATACAAGTGGATCTGCAAATGCATTTCTGTTCTTAGTTTGTAACATAAATGCAGTTAATTGGTTCTATTTATCCATTTGTGAATAAAATCTGGCCCTGAAATGTGTCATTGAAGACAAGACTCAAGACTGAATAAATAAAAACCCATTAGCTTGTTATGCCGTGATGAAGAAGAGAGTGCAGCGTGAGGTTGTACTTGCAGGCATTCCTGGATCACCGACCAATCAACGGACCAATACTTGCCTCCAATGGGGCTGTAACAAAACGCCTATTGATCTGTAATATGCAGTCAGAATGTTATAACTGGTGAAACTCACTGTCTGGGACCATGCCTGCTGGGTGTTGACGGCGCATGAAGCTTGTCCGTGGCGCTGGTCCAGGATGGCACAGTGGTGCTGGTCTCCGGGCAGACCTCTGCTGAGGCTCAGTCCCACCCAGTCAGGGACTCTTCTCTCACTGGGCTGGAGAGAGAATAACAACAACAACAAAGAAATGAGGAAACATTGGGGACATCTGTTGAGATCAATTTGAGCCAATGCAAATCTACCTGGTAGATGGTGAGGGGCCGATTGGGAGCGGCCGTCTCGTGGATGTTTACGGTGCTGCTCTCCGTTGAGTCACACTCCATGATGGTGAGAATTTTCAGGTCACAAGGGGCCGGGGGCAAGGCAAGGTGAGTCAGCCGGGCCTTTTTCAGATGGTGGAAGTCTCCCTCGGTCAGAGTGTACCTGGAAAAAGAAGACAAATCCTTCCGTCTGATTCCACCAACGGCTCATCGAAATAACAATGTGAAATCCACCATTTAACTGCACCTGCGTGCTTTGTCCTGAGTCGTCTTCTCCAGTTCATACAGTGCAGATTCATTGAAGGAGACTCTGCGGCCGGTAGACCCAGTGGAGACAAACCGCTCCGACTCCCCATCGTGACAGCTGCCAGCTGAGAATGCGTCTGATTCATCCAGGTGAATGGTGATCTCTGAGCGACAGAGAAGAAATAGCGGGGGTGACGACAGTGGACCAGTAAGACGTGTATGTAAGAACCTTAGAAAACGTACAGCTCTGACCTTGGGTGGGCTGAGAATCCTCAACATATGTGGTGTTTGTCTTCTCGGGGTCATCGCTCGCTCTGAAAAGTGACACAACTTGTCACCTGTTTGTCCTTCTTTCACAGAAATCACAAATGTCACGACACAGTTTTTTAATCCGCTGCCGCGTTGCCTCCTGTAATCCCGGGTGTGTTTGCAGACAAACCTAGCAGTGTGTCACCTGCAGCTGGGCTCACCCACCTGGAGTAGCGGCGTCCGCCCATGCAGCAGCGGTGGCAGAAGAGCAGCAGCAGGGAGAGCAGGACCAGCGTCCCCCCGGCAAAAACACTCAGCAGCACCAACAGCAGCACATAGTTCTCCACCTGGTCCGCCGCCACAGGCACATCCTGATCAGAGGTTAGGTACATACATACCATACAATCATGAGGCACTTCAGCATTGACGTTCAGAATACACATTTTTTACTTTTGCAGCTTAAACGATGTCACCGACTAGTTTTCCAATTTCACTTGATATTACATTTTGATCAAAGAGTACAGAAAATGTCCTGATATTTGAATTTGCTACATTTTATATTGATCTTAAAAGAAAAAAAACAATTGAACTCATCCTATTTTTGCTGCATTAAAAACACAATCGACAGACAATATCATGAAGCAACACATCGGCCTTCAAAACCGGTATCAGCCCAACCCTGGTCCCCTCCGTCCTCTCCCTGCTTCACTTAATTACTGTCTTCGTTCCTTAAAAGCCCAAAGACATATCTCTGCTGTCACGTCTGGTTGTGAGCTCGCTGGCTGCGTTGATCCCACAAGAGCAGTAATTGATAGTTCTCCCTTTGAGCCTCACTGCTACGTGGAATCGCTTCGTCGCATTAGGCTGCCGGCAAAGCTTCGTAAGATTGAATAAGGAGAGAATTAACACTGAGAGGCTTTCTTAAGTCCATTCCCCCTCACAGGGCCGCTCATCCACACACACTCATGTGCATCCCGCCTGCTTTAACACACACACACACACACACACATGCACAAAACAACTTTAGCCCCTCTGATTAATACTCTGAGCCTGAATGAGCTTGGGGATGCTAATCGAAACGTCAGCGGGACCCTTAATTCAATCTCCCGGCTCTTCTCCATGAAGGGGAAATGAAAGCTCTGTGGGCTAAAAATGGAAATTGGAGGAGGTTTCAGACACACGAGCCCTCCCCACGCCACGCTTTCCTGGCTCTTCTTCCAATGTCAGTTTCACAAGAGAGAAAATAATTGGGCTCTTTTCACCATCACAAAGGCAATATTGAGTTTTACATAATATAGGAAAAATGGTCAAGGTGTTGAAGTCATAGTGGACAGATTTAAAGAAAAATGAGTGGAGAAGCTCCGCACAGGAGTAGGCCGACCTTTAGATGACGATGCCCTTAGGAGGAGCAGCATTGAGGTCATTAAAGCTCATTTGAAAGCGGGTTTGTCCTCCTTATACAGCAGCAGGATGAAACACTGTCAAATGTTTCATTGTGAGGCCATTTTGAACCAACTGCCTCCTTATCCAAGTTCTCTACTGACTCCTAACTCTGACTCTCAGCTGCAACCTACGCCATGTGGGCCCATTACATACGGCATTCCTCCAAGCTGGCCTGTTCTAGGTGAAAGCACTTTTAAAGTTTCTTTGTCTACAGAGAGTTCAAAAAGGATTAAGTACTTTTATTACACTGTAGAGTTTTAAAAAGCCTAGTGCTGCTGGATGTACAGAGACTAAAGGGCTGCAGCTAATGATTTTTATTTTCATCATATCCTAATCTGCTCATTACTTTCTCTTGACATTTTACCTACAAAAATAAATTATATTATAGGAGAATAGTGTTTTTATTAGTAGTTTGCTTCTTCCAAATGTCTTATTGTTTCTGACAATCAGCACAAAACCACCCAAATATTCAGGAGCAAACCCACAAATCTTGAGAAATAGTAAGTAGAGAATGTTTCACGTTTTGATTGAAAATGACTAAAATAATGAATGTTCTGTGAGTCAACGTGTCTTTGTGATAAAGCGCGAGTATCGAGTTAACTGTGCATTCAGTGTAGATAGTAAAGGGTCTTCTTCCGCAAACTCAATCCAACATGGAGGACTTTCTTCTCATGAAACCTGACACGGTTGAGGAGTATTTGCATCAGAGCAAACAAAAAATACCCTTTTCTCTTTTTTTATTCAAGCAGAAACCGGCTTCTGGTCTCAACATGTCACACGAACACACACACACACACATTCCTTAGATGCTATAGCGGCCTACATTCTGCTCAAGCCTACGGGGAGATTATGAAGTTGTTTGTGTGGGTTACATGCATACCTCCATACACACACACACACACAGGCCAGCACAGCTCATCAGAGCATCAGTAGCTTAATTAAGTCTGCTGTTTTCACGAGCTCAGCCAAACGGGAAGAACAACACTATCAATCAGCTGGAGCAGCACAGCCTCACGCCTTCAGCGCACACACTTCAGGGAAACTACAGTCCACTCTCCCTCCGCGACCACTAATCACCCATAATCACCTCTGCTGGTTTAGACATCCGCTTCAGCCTACTGGAGCCATATGGCAAAAACCAACAAAAAAAAAAGCCACCATTAAAATCACACCCTGTTTTTGAGTCAAATCTTCTTTGGTTGCAGATGTGACTTTCCTCCCCTACTGGGATAGAATACCTGCTACTGGGACAGTGTGGGGCCTACTAGTCTGAGGTGAGCTCTGCAAAGGGAAGAGTTGTGACAGACACAGGGTGTGTTTGTGGACACGTTGGACGGTACTCACCGTGGAGCTCTCAGACAGACTGGTGAGAACAGGCGACTCATTGCTCATGGTCCAGGTCGGCGTGTGTGAACCCTGCAGCGGACGGAGGAAGTGACGTCAAAACAGAGCTGCTGTTTGCTCCTCAACAATAATAGATTATTTTATTTCACGGGAAAGAAAGCAGGAGAAACAAATCTTGTGACCAAGACCAACAGTGGAATGTTGCCTCTATATCTTATGTTACAGACCTCCATTGTTTAAAAAAACACAACAATGGTCCACACAGCAGCACCAGGTGACGTGTTCCGTCATGGGATTGAATGTGGCCTCTGTAGCTTATTTTGAACACCACACAAACTGCCATAAATCAGCATGAACGGCTGTAAACAATCCAACTGGAACAAAAATGTAAGTGTGTGTGGATTTATTGTGTAATAATGGCATGGGCAATAGGTCCTACAGGTTTTTAAATGCACTAATGGCCACGTGTACGGTTATTTCCTTCCTCCCTTCATGGCATTGACACAGAAAACGAGCTTGGACCGAGCAGCAGAAAACATTCGACTGTTTCTGCTGAGTGTGCAGCGCAATGAACCTCATGACAAGTTACCCATTTGTCTGAAGATGTACTGAGATCTCCTGAATATGGATCGTTACAAACACACACACACACACAAAGTATCACACAATAACCGAGTATCTCTCCTCTCAGTCATTGGAGGACGGATCACTGTCTGGAAAATAAGTGTTAGAGAGGGTAGAGAGCGACCGAGGTTTTACACACAGTGCAGCTCGCAATTGCGTTCCTTAGGCACTCTCTGTGTGTGCGAGTCATATTGATGTAATTGGCTATCTCATACCAACGGCTTAAGGTATCACTGCATACCAACCACACACACACACACAGATCATGTTTAGGTTTGCATAACCACCCTTATTACGGCTGTTATAACAAGAACATATAGTGTATAGGTGACACTAGGGGAACTTTAAAGTAAGACTGAAAGCCAAATAAAATCGCTTTATTGAAGGACAGAAAACATTAATGTTTTGTTATTTTGACATTATTTGAAGACAGATGTGGTGAAGCCTCTCCTCTCTTTGCACACTGAATAACAAGCAGTTCCAGCTGTTAAAAGGCTACCTTGAACAATTATTGAACGTCTATTTTGTTTTGTTGTCCAAGGTTTAAAAAATGTCCTTGATGGTGTTCTTACATGTTCCTCTTCTTTCCTATTAGTAAAATCAGCAACTTGACGTGCATGTGGAATAAGATGATCTAAAGCTGTTCTGGGGAATAATTTATTTTTGTCTCAATGTTAATACGATCCAAATCAAAATAAGTTTATATTTAAATGTATATATTATCTAAAGTATTCATTAATTCATAATAATGTTTTTACATTATCTTTTTTACTATTTGCTTACTTTTTAGCAGACACAGTATGATTTTTGATTTATATTTGAATCATTGTATTTTTATTACATTCAATGATCACAGTAATCACAATGCATTTTAAAACACTGACTCCGACTGAGAAAAAAAATAATCCAAAGTGTGTGTGCTCCCACGCGCGTGGAAATGAGCGAGCGCAACTTCCAATGGTTTCACGCCATGTACCATCCCTCTCATCCCCAGCATCCCTCACTTTAACCATGTGCGCCAGGCACGCGGACAGATGGACGGTGCGGCTCGGAAGGACGGACATTCACATACTTCCATTCCATCAGCAGATTATAAAGACGCCTGTGGTGTTTACACCCTTATAAGCACCATCAGCGGCGGGTGAGAGAGAAAGAGAGAGAGAGAGAGGGGGGGGGGGGGGACGGGAAAGGGGGTCACCGCATATCTCCCTGATCTGTGACCGGATAAGGAAAGTCTCCAGATGTGTCGTATATCTTACGGTCTATGCAGGCGGTGTTGAAGCAGACTGACTACAGCGACCCGCTGCAGCCCGCGGCGCTCAGCAGCAGCAGCAGCAGCCTTCGCAGCCCCAGAAGCAGCAGCATCTTCCCGTCTCCTCTGAAAACCCGCCGATCGGGGCCGTCCCGCATCTCTGAACTCAGCCTGCGAGAAGAAGGAAAAAAAAGAATAGGAAATCAAGGCTGCTCACTCGGCGTGCCGCGGAGGACACGAGGGGCTCCGCCGTGCTCCTCCTGTGTCAAACATCTGTCAGTGAAGCGCTCTGATTTAGGTACCTGGAGCCGGCTGTTGTCACCTGTCAAACATCCCACATGAGGAAATAGTTGCACATTACAGCGAGGGTATGCGCCCGTGGGTCCGTCGGCTGGTCCCGGTGCGCGCGGGACACACTCACCCGGCCGTAGACTCCGTTTGAAGTGGCGGTCCACGGGCAGCTCGCCCCGTCTGCATACTTTAAATTTGGGCTTCAAAGGAGGATTGTAGTTATGAATGAAACCACACGCGATTGGACACACCCACCGCCCGCTCCCCACTCACCACGTGACCAGCGCTGACGGTGATGGTGGTCGTGATGTGAGATGGAGGAGAGAACCTCACGAGCTCATGAATGACATGTCCTGTGAGAGCATTGTGAGCACTCATTGGTCGACTGAGGAATTTCATTTTTTTTCTTTTTTTTTTCTATCGATCGAGACACGATTGATATTGTAATATATTTTTAATTTGCTATGTTTGTGTCTGCCTCCGTTTCTTCGTTGCAGACAGATGGGTGCTGTGGACGTCTGTGTAATCTCACGTTCCACCACCTGGTGGCAGCGTTGCGCTGTTTTCAGGATGAACACTTTAAGGCGGAAGTCCTTCAGTTCTTTATGCAGCTTTTTCCCAAATCAGGTCGAGGAAGACTCCGTGCTAACTAAACAATAGCTTGAATTCTTTCTAATTAATTGTTCCCATTCAGATGAGAGAATTCACACCATAACATTGGTTTGAACCCTTTGATCATCAAGTGCACACCAAAGACAAGTTATTCAATCTACATCATCAACCAGAACTAAATGAGGAACTGCAGCGTTGTTGTGTGTTATTTACTTAAAATAATGTGATTAAGTTCTAATACATGCAAAAAAGAAATACACTCTGTTACTTTAAGTTAAATAACCATAATCCAACTTTGTATCGCAGTTGTTTTTTGTCTGGCCCACAGGATTATCTTTCATGTCTTTTGTAGATGTTGGTCAAACCCCAGATTCAACTGTGGTGTAGCAGACATGATGTTAGAACACCAGTACAATAATGTAACAGGGGAACTGAGTTTAGTTATTTAACTTGAAGGTAAAGGCCTCATGACCAACACAACCCTCCAAGAGCGTTTGTAATATGATATGTTGTGTGTTTACTGCTCCCTGTGACTTTTGCTCCACAAAAAATGTCTATTTGGATTATATTTAATCCAAAAATGCTTCCTGCAACCATCTTGATGGAAGGACTTGCACACATTGGAAAACTCCAAAGGGGATGGATGTCTAATCTGGGAATGTGTGATTACAGAAAGCTGCAGCGCGATGTCTGAACTAGAACCAGTTCATGTTCAAGACTTTCTCCCATCGACTTCAGAAAACTTGCCTAAAAGTGGAGCAGCTGGTCAAGTGACAGAAATAACAGCACAGACGCATGACTTCTCTCAGTGGAATCAGTTCAGAGCAAAACTAAATGTATTTGCTCACTGGAGTCAACCGACAGAGGGAAGTCTGTTGGGGGAGTGAGGCGTCACATTTTTTAAGTAGATGAGGAAGAAATCCTGTTTTCAGGAATGTGACCACATACCCTCACGTGTCTGTGAACTTTAAAGTCTCCTCCGTTTAAGAATACCACAACTGCATTTTGGCTTATATTATTTCTCCTCTTTTCCGCATGAACATCTGAAGCAAACAGCCCAGCATATGTTTTCAAGGACTTCAGACTTGTTAATTGAAGAAGATTATTTAACACTTGTAGTTTATAGAGAAAGACTATTTTGTAAAACATGCAACTGTTTCTGGGTTGATTGTCTACAAAACTGCTCTTTAAAATATACTGTATATCAGGATGTTGTCATTTTTGTATTTTTAATCATTTGTAATTACTTGCCTCGTGTTACAACCTTTTTGGCCCGGTCTTCACTTCACAAAATTGGACATATAGAAGAAAAGTTTAGCTTTCTTCACAAAACTCAAACTCTCTTACCAAACTCAGGTGCTAAAGCAATTTAATGACTTGAATTACATACTAAATGAAATACAAGAAACACAGACTTTTCACTGATAACCGACTCTGAAGGGGCTCAGTGACACAGTGGTACCCCTCAAGGATTTTGGATTTTGGATAAATATATAGTGTTTGAGCCCTGTTGTGCTTTACAGCAAATTAGTAAAGAGATGGTAGAGCTCAAGACTAGAACATAATTTTAAGCCATAGATAAAGATTCACATGAATATATACTCCTTTAGACAACACAAAGCCACCCTGCTTTTTTTCCCCTCAGTCCATCACTGAGATTATTGCTGAAATAAGAGTGATTCCACACAAATAGATGTCTTTATCTCTGAAATTCCATCAACTCCCAAGGTGTGCCTTGTACCAGAGGATCCAAACGTCTGGGGAATGATGCCAGCAGAGGCCATGTAGGGGAGTGTGTGTGAGTGGGGGTGGGTGGGTGTGTGGGTGTGTGTGTTTGCTGGTCGGTTGACGTCAGAGCAACGTCTCTGCGTGCTGTGGAGAGCAGGACATCCTGTGGAATTGTTCTCAGCGAGGCCCCGACGAATGTGAAGCAGCGACCTCTCCCTTCTCTCCTGTCACTGTGAAAACGTTGGATTGGCCCGTTGCCATGGAGACGGCGGGGAGGAATGAGGGCGGAGAAGAGGGGGGAGGGGGGTGTCTCCATCAGAATCCCACTGGGGCATTGGGTTCATGAAGTCACAGTAAAGAGTGTGAGATACCGTTGATAGAGGGTGCCCATCATGTCCTTAATGTGAATGGAAACACTGTGGTGAACACCTCTGCATAGCAAAGCTCCACAATGTGGATAGCTGCAGGGTTTTTTTCCCTCCCTCATGCTGCACAGACAGAAAACGACGTGGCCCAGCAGGGGGGGAGGGGGGGGGGGTGTGACGCAGGCTGTACATAGCAGGGGTGTCTGGGGTGTCGCTATTTTTAGCCATCGTGTGGAAACGCGTATTGGCTGCATTTCTCTGCCCTATCCCGGATCCCTACGTCACGGTACTCCAAGCCGGTCTTCTCTCGATCGTGAGTCACGTGACAGGTGCAGGCCGGAGGACCTGCTGTGGACCAGCAATGGGACACGAATACTAAACAGCCGAGGGGGAACAAAAAAAAAAAGGAGACTGCAGAGAACAAAGGGTGGATGCTGTCTATGAGCGCCTCCTCCTGAGATTCTACTGCACCCACAGATGTACATGTAGGGTGTTTCCCTGCCTACAGCCCAGTGCAGGCTGGGACAGGATTCAGCACCCATCATTGTAAAGGAATGGAGAGAGAAATTATTATCTTTGTGATAGAATACTGAATTTCAGATACGCAGTATGGAACGCTTATCATTATTGTATTTTCTACACTGATTTGTTGCTACACTAATGTGTCTTGCAGTTGATAGGTGCGAAATGAAGAATCAGTTCCATTTTATCCAAATCTGTATCTGAGGGCTTTTAAATCCATTCCACTATGACCTTTTATAGTGAATAAAGAAATGCATAAAAAGGACAGAAAAATATAATATATATTTTTGCTTGAGAAGCTGATTCACTATGGGATAATTTACAGGTGGATTTATAGTTTTATGGTCATTGAGTTAATTTTTTCGACATAAAGTTGACGTCACTCTGTTTGTAGGTCAAACATGATGAGTTGGGGATGTAATGATTTCAGAAAGCCTGAGGATCTTTAATACATTGATGAATGTGATGAAGGAAAACCCATATTATGTATTGATAGGGTTTTTATGATTAGTAGAAAATAGAGGTTAGCAGAGAGGACTATGTGTGCTTTTAGAAGTAGCACAGAACCAACGTCGTGAATAATCATTTAAAATATTACAATTGCCTGCCGTTAGTCTTCCTACTCCAAATAAAACATTTGAACATGATGAAGTACTGCACAGCATATTGTGGTTCTTCGCAGATTGCATCATTTATGAATGGTGAATGGTAAAACATAACAGTGTGGAACCACAACAGAAACAGACGAATATGATTGGACGGTACAGGCGGAGAGGTCTCCACGCTCCCGCTGATTCGCTGTGCCTCCGCGTGGGCGGGGCTCACACTGACAGGGTTTGGGTGTTTTACGCTCGGTGGAGTAGTGCAGCGTCCGTCCCGACCAAGAAAGAGCCACTGCCTCAGTCTGCTGTGCTCCGACAGGTCTCTAATAGTAAAGCTGCTTCACACTGACCTCTGAGGAATGAGGAGAAAGACCAAAAAACAAAATACTGTCGCGTGAATTCGTTCGAGCGACCAGAATCTGGTTTGAAATTTGGACCCTCCACAGCTGAATGGAGCAGCAGCGGGGTCTCTGTAGCGTCACCCCAGGGTGCCAGACTGGGGTCTCCACCGGTCAGCCCACCATGCGTTTGTCCATCACCTCGACCGCGGGCAGCCCGGTGGAGCTCACTGTCCCCCGGGGAGAGAGCGTGGAGGGACTGAGGGCGCACATCTCCCACAAACTCAGGCTGCACACAGACAGGATCATCCTCCTGCACAGAGACAAGTGAGTTGTGCTTCACGAGACACGTGTTGCTTCATCGTTATATTACTACGTCAAGGCTAACGTGCTCACGTGCATTCGGCAGGCGGCTAACTGCGGGGCAGCTGTTGGACCTGGGGGTAACAGATGGAAGCAAGCTGACCCTGGTCCCTGCCATAGAGGCTGGTTCAGTGGTGAGTAAGCCCATGCAACCGGCCCCCACGCGGAGTTGTTCATTACTTCATGATTACCTGTGCTTTATTAGTTCTGCGCCCCCTTTAATGTCAAGTGTTGCGTCATACTGGGGGAAGCAAATGAATGAGTGATTCCTTTTTGTCCCTTGCTGCCTAGTCCAGTTAATGGAATTGTGACAATGTCTTATGAATGATTATCAAATTAAGTGTGAAGTATTGATGGATAACTCGTACAAATGTGTCTATAAAGCGTATGGATAAATATTGATGTCTATTACTGTAGGAGCTATCCATGAGTGTGTGGATGCACAACTTTTTCCAGGTCAACTGGAACTAATAATGACGTAATGATTTGTTTTTGGTAAAGTATTATTTGTTATTGTTATTCAGAACGAAACAAGAATGATAAGTTAATGACCATTTTAAGGACTCACAGACACATGTTAGTTTATTAAAATAATATTGCTTTGTCATTTCCTAATTAAGTTATCAGTCACTAAAATTGGACCAAGAACTCCCTGTTTACTGATACTTTACTAGCATTTAGTTCATCATGACATCTTCATTTGTTGCCTGGTAATACTCAAACTTTTATATAATATTGTAAAGTGTAGCCGATCAATGTACTTATGTAATAAACCTTAATTATGTTGTGATATTTCTACTGCCACAGTGCTCTGCTGCCAGAGGTGAGAGAACTATGATGGACGTCTTGGAAAGTTTAACAGAAGTCCAGGTACGTTCAAAGTGTCTAATGAATAGACACCTGTTCAATGAATTCAAACCTGGTCTAAAGTTTATTTAAAGTAATATTCAAGTTTTTTATGAAATCAGTCCTATTTTGGATTTTTTTTAGCTCTAGCCATTTACCGTATTCACACTCATTAATTATCACTCTGTATAGAAATGTTCATGGCTACTGGATGGGTACGGAACAGTAAATATTTCATGCACAATATCAAATACAACCGTGATAATATTTCTCGGAAAAAAAATTGTAAATCAAACTCTCTGTTGCCATGAAAACCGCAGGTGTCAAAAAGTTGAGCTCTAATGTATGCCTTCCCTGACGATCCTGCAGATCAGCGACTTCCTGTCTGGGCGCTCCCCTCTGACCATTAACCTGGGAATCGGTGCCCACATGATGTACGTGCAGCTCCAACTGTCTGCACAGAACGTGGAGGAGCTGCAGCACCACCAGGAACTGAGAGCTGGCAGCAGCGGCGACCGTCAGACTGGCCTGCCCACTGCTGCCAGGATGAGCCAACCCGACTTCTCCAACACAAGCACAGGATCCACCTCCCAAACC
Source organism: Pungitius pungitius (assembly GCF_949316345.1). Taxonomy (NCBI): domain Eukaryota; kingdom Metazoa; phylum Chordata; class Actinopteri; order Perciformes; family Gasterosteidae; genus Pungitius; species Pungitius pungitius. The sequence continues at coordinate 10,443,226 of NC_084914.1, forward strand.
TCTTCCCGAGTCCCGGACTCTTCTGACTCTACATCCTTGAACAAATTGAGAGCTGAAAGACCCAGAACTTCTGCCCTTCCTGATTGGTCGTGTCCTGCTCAATCTACGCGTGCATCCTCTCCCGTTCTTTCCACCCCTCCTTTGCCTTCTGGTTGTCCACAACCAGCAGCCACACCAGACCATTCGCATGCTCCCACCGGCTCTATTTCTGCCCCCCGGTGCCCAGCGTCAATTTCAACCCTCAGAGAGGTTAGCCTGTCATTCTACTTGAAGAGTGTTTCCAAATCGCAGCGCTGTCATATATCAGGCCTAATTCAGTAGTTCACAACATTTGGTTCTTCCTCATAGTAGGTGGTTAAAACATATTTTTCCTTCTGGTTTTACAGGGTAGTATTCTTGCCTCATCCACTGCAGAGCGGAGCAAGCAGCCAGGAGCCGTCATAGAGAGTTTTGTGAGCCCCTCACCAGGCGCCGTGTCCGGGACTTTTACTGGTAAATGTGTCAGCAGCAGAAGCCTGAAAACAACACAATCAGAAAACAATAGTTTGGGATTTGCTCAAACCAGATAGCTACACAGACACAGTTCTTTATCAATCCCAAAGAACAATTGTAGTGTTGCAGCAGCCGAGTCACAGAAGTCTTGAAAAATCCCAATCATAAGGAGGAACTAAAACACACTAAATAGAATAACTACACTGTACTATGATGTGGAATTCTAGCTTGGAAACTGACAAAAACAGTGAATGTACAATTGTTTGTTGGAGTAGTTTTACTTTACTTAGAGCTAATGGTTGTCTTCTATTATTGCCCTTATGTCTACTATCTCCGGTTGCATCAGTCACCTCTCCCTCTCTCATGTCCTGCACTCTCCTTGTCACATCAGGCACATTGGCGCCATGCGGTCAGAGAGGCTTCAGCCATCCCCGGCGTGGCATCGGCATCATACTCCAGATCTTCAACGACCTAATCAGAGCGGCCTACAACCACCAGGGGTCTCAACCTGCCCCTCCTCATCATCCTGTTTGTTCTGATTCAAACCCTCCAGCCGGCCTGCTGCTCCCGGCAGAGGAGGGGACGAGAAAAGCAGAGGGCCAAACCCTGGCAACCCAGAAGGCAAAGCCCCTCGGTCAAACTCAAGGTGAACACTTGATATTACGCAGATGAACACTCGAGAAGGTCCTTCAGATTACATAGGGAATGTGTAATAATGTAAATACTCTGTGTATTAGAGGAACAAAGACTGTGCAATACATTTAAAACATGGAGGCATTGGCTCTTCATCCTAAAATGGTAAACGGCCCCATTTAATCCCACATAATTGCATTTATAAGCTCTGGCATGTGTGCCGATTTCTAATTATGAACAGTATATGATGTCTTTTTTGGTTTCCTCCTCTTTCCCCTAAAAAATGTATAATTTGCGTGAATATCTATATTTAGATATTTTAAACACAGCATATCAAAACAACACCTGGATATTCAATAATGTTATCAGTGTTTAGCCTACTTGACAAGTTGTTATTCTTTCTCATTTAGGTGAGGAGAGTCACCTGACCTGCTCACCAACGCAGGAAAATCAAACATTACACTGTAAGCTAGAGCGCCTGCAGCTTTTGATGAATCAGAGGCGTCTTCGTAGGCAAACCAGGAGGTACTTGAAAACGTCTCGGCGGTACCGGCACGATCAACATCGTCTCTAGTCTCCTTCATGGGAGAGATCCACTCACTGTGAAAGAAGGGGCTGCTTTCTGGTGACTAGAAGGAACCCGCTTAGCAACCAAAGCTCACCTCTGAACTCATGGAACAGGTGAAAGACAAGCAGAGTAAACTCAAATGTGTTGGTGCTATTTCCACGTGAAAGAATTTCTGAAGAATGTAAACCGAAAAGTCCCAAAGAGTCTGATTCCCGTGGCTCTCGCTGTGCTGAGCATGTTATTTCATTTGAGTATTTTAGTTACAATGACTCACATTGTTATGTAGCATATGCCACAAAATGTTCCAATGTGCATTTTCCTGTTACACTGTACGTCTTGGTGTTTTTTCGATGAACTTTTACTGTTTGTTTGTTTAAGTACTTTAATGCCTTAAATGTACATGTCTTGAATGTAAACTATGTATTTGTCTGTGCTTAGCATGTCACTATGACAGGTTACAATGTTACTAATATATTCACATGGAGGGCAAATAAAGAATAAAGGAAAACATTATAAAACCATGGGATTTTCCCTTTCCCTTGTTCAGTCCTGTTACACCAGCATTGTTGCCTTCATCTGTCTCTTAATATATACTTTTTTTTCATTCAGACATTCCCACATTAATTTCCCTACATTTTAGCATGACATGTAACATGTAATCTTGTGGATGAATTAGTATGGATTAGTGAGGTAAAGCAGAAGTTATGAGCTTGTTTTCCACTAATTGGAACGTTGTCTTATTGCAGCTAAACAGATGAACTCAGAGAAATATAATAATATATATAATAATAATAAGGAGGCTGTTGGAATCCTGAACATTCAGTCAGAAACATATCGACATAGGAGATCAGAGTAACTAAGAGAAATAACATTGAAAAGCCTATATATAAACACACACACGCACGGTATATATACTGTATATAGGGGGCGGTAGGCACTAAACCAACGAGGCTACCGCCAATGAAGAAGCAGAAGAAGAGGAGCGTGCGCTGCTCGCTGAAGAGCCCCGCCCCTCCCCTCCCTCCCCTCCCTCATTCCACCCGCAGCCTCGCTCTACGTCGGTTGGACTCCAGCTAGTTGAACGTAAGTCCATTTTTTTTTTACTGTGCATTTTCACTTTAGGCGCGTTGAGAATTGTGAAGGTATACGCAAATCTGCATTCCCGTGTCCACAATTTGCTCGGCTTAAAAGTATTTATTCCTTAGAATGGTTATTTAACCATTTTAAAACTACGTGTAATTAACGTTACATTGTTGATGAGGCGAGGGGGTTTAAAACCGCAAAATTATCGTGTCGTCTTCTCCTATTCGTTCAAAACGATTATGTAACCCCACTGGCACCTACCCGACAGTGGAGATGCATAGAACGACAAAAATAGGGTGCAGGAGCTCGGTGTCACAAAATGGCGCCGATGGAATAAATGCAGCTGCCTAATGCGCTGCATAACGGCCCCGCGTCTTTAGGCCCGAGGCCTAGCGCTCCGCTCCACGGGTTAGTCGATGCACGCGGTTGATTTTAAGTTCATAAATACATTTTAGAATGTTTTTGAGTTATTTTTGGTGTATTTTACTGACCCCACACGAAGGCTGGGAAAACATTTGTTTTAAGCGAATGCAGCTGTCACGCAGGTTATTAACGACGATGACCTACTTTCGTTCTTCGCGGTGCTGACGAAATTTGCCGATGTCGAACGAAAGAGCCGGTCGAGTTTGTTCTCTACGCGTTGACATTTTACTTACCCGGAGTGGGGCGTATATTTCATTTTACCCAGCTACAACATGGCGGACGACGGTAAATTGTTCATCGGAGGACTGAGCTTTGAGACCAACGAGGATTCTCTTGGTGAGGCCTTCGGCAAATATGGAAGCATCGAAAAAGGTAAATCCATCGCTGCGTTTTATTTCTAGATGTAATGCTGTGATCTACACAGCATTACTATATTTACACGCACAATTTTTTTATGCATTTAAAAAAAATCAATACCCTTTCCCCCCCCTTGCTGCTTTAGTGGATGTGATCAGAGATAAAGAAACGGGGAAATCTCGCGGTTTTGGTTTTGTAAAATTCGACAACAGCGAAGATGCTAAAGATGCTCTGGAAGCCATGAACGGCAAGGTAAAACCACACTATCTACATTACACTGTGTTGCCCACAGCTATAATTTCCCCACATAATTTTTCATTTGCCAGTCAACGCAGAGCAATGTGAATAAGTCCATGGCGTATGAATTGCTCCTATAACTGAGCGTGTAGGCATTCCTAAATGTTTCACATTATTTGTTTGCAGACGCTGGATGGTCGGTCAATTCGTGTGGATGAAGCAGGGAAGGGTGGTCGTCCCAGGGGAGGTTTCGGATCCGGCGGCCCAAGAGGACAGCGAGGAGGATTTGGCGGGCGTGGGAGAGGTGGACGTGGTTTCTCCAGAGGTGGACACTAGCTGTCTGCGTTTTTAATTGTCATGTGTTGTTTTTGCAACACGCTTCTCGCCATGTTGGTCAATCTTGTCCTTGTGCAACCCTAGGTGGTGGATACAATGGCGACCGGAGCTACGGCGACCGGAGTTATGGTGAGAGAAGCTTCCATTCTGATGGGAGGTTTAGTGGCAACCAGTACAGGAATAGCAGCAGTAGCGGAGGTGGTGGCGGCGGCGGATACTCCAGTTACAGAGACAACAGGTATAGAAATATTCTGAAACTCAAATGAGACTTCCTGATGGCGTTACTTGCTGTGCTTTTTTTAATTAAACATTGTTTACTGTATATTCAGGGCTCACGGCGGATATGGTGACCGCGGTACATCCTACCGTGATGGATACGACAGCTATGGTAAGCAAATGATATGCATGGGCACTGTATGTAGACTTATGTTGGGGCTGTAGTTTTAAAAATTCAGTTTAAGACATTAAACTTGAGTTGAAATTTTAACAAATATTCTATGCCAAAATTGTACACAAACACTCAATTAAACATTAAATTAAACTAATTAAAATAAATTCTCAGTACAAACCCATATCAAACCTTTGCAGCCCCAACATATGAAGACTTGTATAATGTGTGTCCCTCAGTTTTGTACCTGATCCCAACTTGATGCCTCTCTGCGGTTGCCAAATTTCGCTAGCCCCCCTCCTTCCTCCTTCCAGTCCCACTCTGATACAGGCGCTGGCAGAAAATTTGATTCACTTGGCAAATGTTACTACTTCTGACATGGCTCAGTGACTGGAGCTGAAAACCTGAGGGAGGGATTAAGGACTGTCTGGTGGGGGGAGGGGGTGATGTGAAACTCGAGTGTTCGAACTTTCAGTGTCTTTACCTGTGTGCCCACTTCTTATCCTCAGCTGCAAACGAGTAAACAACTCCCTGATTCAAGATCATCACTTGGCTGGCTGTATTTCAAAGATGCGCTCCTCAAGAAAAATGTCCACGTGTTATTGCTGACCTTAGTTTTGTAGTTCTGTTGTAGTAGCTCAAGCATCTTAAAAAAAAAAAAGAAAATAAGAAATGTAGCCATGAGTTTTGGTCATTCCTTAAAAAAAAACTGTTACAAATTACAGTTCCAGTCTCTTACCTTGCTTGACTGGCCATATTTTTTCCTTAAAGGTCGTTTGTTAACTCAAAAGCACCTGTGTAATCTAATTTAGTACTTAAACTCCCAATTTGAGGACCGGTAAGCTGCTCTCCACATGTCCACTACCACCGCTGTAGGCTTTGTCCAGCACGCACGGTGTTTCCTGATTTTGATTCCTTCGTTATTTTTCTTTTTATATATCAATGGAATTTTTTCCTTTACTTCTTTTCCCGCTCAGTCTCAGTGGCTGAACTACCTCTTGCCAGGTTTTAAAGGGAGGAAAGGAATCTGAATTACTCACTGACTTTTGGGGGATTTTATGCTAAATTCCCTTACTAGTAAAAAAAAAAAAAAAAAAAAAAAAATAGTCTAGCTGAGGCTCCTGTGTTCAAAGAGTGAATTCCTTTCAGACTGGTGAACTACACACCCGAAGTGGCCGGCTGTCATGAAGTTGCAAATTGCAGCATGCTACAGTCTGTCCCAGGTATCTTTTGTGCTCTGCTCAACATCTGCATTTTAAATGTGCTGTAAAATGGACTAATCTTGTTTAAGTGATCGAAAAAATGTAACTCCGTTTCCCCAAAGTAATATCTAAAGCGGGAAGTTTTGTACTTTATGTTCTTTGTATGATCAACATTTTTTTTCTGTCAGTTTGGCTTCATGGAGCCTATTAAACAGACTGTGGAAAATAATCTTGATTCTTTTGCCTTTAAAAACTACCGCATGGGGGTAACTTAGTGTAATGCTCTAGGCCCATGTACTGTAAGGCTGCGTGAAAAATGTAAAAGCCCGTTGCACTAAAAGTTCTTTGGAGAGCAACTAAAAAAAAAAATTGTCACCGATCTAAATTATCTTGACTGAACAGCGGATTAAGCTCTAATTGTGTGCAATCCTGAAGCAGCCGCTGTCCCCTAAAAAGCATAATGAATTTTGGCCCGATGCAGTCTGTTCTTTCAGTAGAAACTCAATCTGCCGATTGTGCCAGGCAACCTTATAGTGCATTGAGATCAAACCTCTAGTGAGGCTTGACCAACAAAAGCCTAAAGTGGGGAAAACATCAGCTGGTCATGTTAACGCTTCATTACGTTCAAGAGGTCAGCCACATCAAAAACCTACAAGTCCTTGGAGAGTGAAGTTTTGCGCCTTCCAACAAGTGCTCATCAGAGAGGAAAGCTGCTCTCTTGCCTAGGTCAAATGTGGAGAAAGTAGGCCAATGCACGTGAGGTAAAAAAATCTACTTTTGCTTTGCTCACATCCTTCCAACTCAGTTCTCATTGTTTCCATGAATACCTTCAAGTTAGTCGTTGTTTTAAGTCCTCTGCTTCAGATGTCGCCCACAACATGCCATGGCCTCTTGCCCGATTGGAAAAGTTCATTGAGAAATGTTTCTGAGAAGCGCCTCTGGATTGTAGTGCACATCCACCCGAGTCCACTAAAAAGCATTGGCCTCTAAGTCATGGGTAGTATTGTGCTCAGTCCACCTCAGTTCACTGCACTAGTCCTCACATTTGCTCCAGTAACGCCCCGCAGCAGTCCTAATTGATGTCTATGGTGTAGACTGTACTCAGTTTTTGTTTGTACTATAACATAAGTGGTGAGTTTCAGCCTCGAATAGGGTTGCATGCATTCTGTCATTTGACTTGTCATGTGTTAATTGCCAGGCTTAATTCATCTCTTGATCTCTCCTAGAGTGAACTGGATGTCAGTGGAACCCCTCACAGCGGAAGTGTCTGGCTTTAGATGGCAGTGATCGATGCAGATTCACTTAACAGGTGAACTATTGTACAAGTCTATCCTTAATGTTGTTACTGCTTCGGTCAACCTGACTTGCCATGTCGTTCTGTCTTGTTTCAGGTACAGCGTGCAACAGTGGTGGAAGCTGTAAAGCAGCGGCTACATGGGAAGAGGCGGCGGCTAAAAGGTTGAGGCCTTTAATACCTTCCTGCCTTCCTGCTTGGAAGGTCCCAAGTCTAAACAGAAAAGACTGAGCAGGCGACATGACTGAGCTGCACACGCTCACTGTGCGTTCTTTGGTGCTAATATTCAATTTGCCAGATTTACTAGAGTGAATTTAGTACTACAGCATTTTGCCGTTTGAACCTTTTGGTACAATTACAAAATAAAATTGTAATAAAACTGCTTGTGTACTTATTTTAACATTTAGATTTTTGAATTGAGGAGATTAAATTACTGGTGAGTAGGCAATCTGCTCATGTAAACTCTGAGGACAAGGTAGAGCTTTAGTTTCTGTCTGTACCTGGTTGGTTAACTACACGTGTCACTTTGGGGGAAAAGCCATAAACATTCACCAGATTTTGGAATCAATATCCTGGGTGCATTTAAGCAACATCTTTTTTGTCCACATTACAAAGTACATTTTCAAATATGAGTGGCAGTGTATAGTTGGGTGTTACTTTCTCAGAGTGCATGCAGATACTCATTGCAGCCTACTAGTTGGGTGCAGGGTTACTACAAAATTTGAGGAAGTCCATAGATGGGTTTCCCTTAAGCTGTATATGTAAGTTTCTCTAGGGAAAGTCCCTCTATCCAATGTTTCACTCAATTTCCAGTATTAATCGTTCGTTCTGCATTGACTTGAACGCCAGACGTTTCTCTGGCCTTGAGTCATTACTCTATGTAATGATTTGTGGATTATATTGTGCTTTAAGAATGGCCAGTCTTATTTGTATCGTTGAGGTTTTCTAGCCTCATCAGTTTTAGGTGATGTTAAGACCTGCTTGTATAGCTGATCATTTGGCCTTTAATGGCTCCCATGTTGTAGATGCAGATATTTGAGTAGCATTAAAGTAAAGCAACATTTCTACTTGCATCATGACATAGCCTAAAACACTAGGTACATACTGTCAAATCAAAACACACGTAAACCACAATGAGATACAGAAAAAAAAACCTTTAATAGAACATTTACAACAAAAGGCTCGGGTCCACGAGGTGCTGGAGGTGGAAGGTGTAGAGCTCAGGACGCCGTACGTACGCTCACACGTACCACAGGAAGCCAAAACGCTTGTGCAAGAAGTCCTCACGAGGTCGGAGGTTGAACAGCTCTTCTGTCAAAGGGGTGACCCAGCGGTCCGTGTTAAAGACCTTCTCACCAACCTGCAACAGTTAACGGAATCAGGTTGTAGAAACTAATCTTACAAAAAAATAAGTATAAAATAAAGTGCTGAAAGTATTAACATAAGCACTAAGATGTTTAAGATAAGCTATATAGTTTATATCACTGATGGTCATATGAATGCAGTTAGCCACATCCCTGCATGCATTACCTTTGTCTTAATTAGCACAATTGTTGCAAATAGTCAACTCAAATAAATTGCAAGAGCGTATTTAACTAGCTAAAACAACACTTCAATAGGTGGGTCACAAATGCACTGTCTCCGAATCTTTATTATTAATGAATGCAATATGCATGTAACTTTGATAAATTATCTTAAATCCATACAAAGGTGAAGTTTTGTGTCTCAAAACGTCTGATACTGCTGGTGAAGCGAAATCCCATATTCTCTTTACCTTCCAACCAGGAACGTCCTTCATGATAATCGCCTCCTCTTCTAGGTTTTCCCTCAGCATCCGTAAGGACCTGAGCAGAGGTTACACAAAATAATAGCACCAGGGAAGTACTGCATTTAAAATGTTTTTTGAGGTTGCTGTCACCTTCGGTCATGCTCTGCCTGCAGCAGCGGCATCAGCGCTATCCTGGCTTCCATCTCCTCAATCTGCAGACGCCTGTATTGCACAAACACTCACAAGTCACTGCTAGTTCCAGCCATGTTGTAAATTATCATTAATAGTGACCAACATTTAAACCCAAAGTATAATTGCCAGAATAATCCCACCTTCTCTCTCGGTTCCATCTGAAAAGCCTCCAGTAACCAAAGACCATGATGCCGATCCCAATGCCAAACATGCTATATCCTGTTGCATAAAGAAAGGATGAGTCACTCCTTACAGCAACAATGTATTCAACTGATAAAGAATGCCAGTTATCCCAACCACATCATCTAGTTTCAATGAACCAACATCCATAACAGAGACAAAATAATTAAAAAAACGGAATAGAATAAAATGCTGTTAAGCTTTAAGCTGCAGCTTTCAGGACTTAAGTATCATAAGGCATCCAGATAGTAGCAACTGATTGAACTAGTTTAACACTTTTTATCTGTTTAACAACTGAGGCTTTGTAGAATAGCATAGATGTACTATTGCACTTTAAAGATTGAAGAATGTCTGAGTAAATGACTTGCTTAGAAGGATGTAAACAATGAGCAGCAAGCCTTATGACAATGGGTTTTTGTTGCAGAGGGGATTTTTTTCTTTTAACACAGTCTGGAAAATTAAAGGAAACCTCCTTAATGTTGTCAGACGCCAATAATAACAATCTGAGGAGCAGATTTAGAGAGGGGGGGGGGGGGGTAATAACTTCAGATTTTCGCCTGCGTGAGACAATGTTTTTTGCATTTCAAGACCCAAGGTCGACTAACCAAGAAATAAACACTTATTACTTTTATATGTAGCTTTTTTTAAAGATGGAGATCATTGAACGAGATTGAATGACAGGAGGAGGTTTGTCTGGATGCCTGCACAGAAACACGTTTAACACATATTTTAATATTTTACTAAATGCGCAGTTTTACAGCTGTAATATCTCGATAGTAATTTCGTGCGTTAAAGTTAATCTGGCCTTTAATGCTGCGGTCAACAGCGAATCATTTAAACACATAAAGCTGATCTTGTTTCCTTCCCTCAGAAGTTACTTCTTGCTTGCTTGGAATATTTTAACTTTGAGGAGGGCATTGTATAAATATGTAAAATTAGCACCATGGGATGGAAGCTGGAAAGGGAAGCCGGTATTGGTAGACGTATACCTCATTAAGCTGCCATTTCAGAAGCATTCAGGTTATAATAATAGTATCCCACTGTTAAAGAGACGGGATTAGCACAGGCCGCTTGTTGTGTGTCTTTACGGTGCTTTGGACGCACCGTGTCCCAACAAAACAGCTCGCGTGTCGACCTGTCCACTTCACTGACTGCATGAGTAATGTAAGTACCTGACAATCCTCGTTTCGGCAGATTTCTTTTATAGTCAAACGAAGCATAGCCTCCCGCAGGAGGCATGTCCTGCTTCACCTTGGAGCCCGCCATCTTCCTCCGTCTTCTCCGCGACACGCCGGTGACGTCACTGCCGGCCGGCTTCCTCGCTCGTGCTGGTCGAAGCTTCTGTGACGCTCTACCGCCCCCAACTGCCCGGATGACAGGGCCTTGTTATGGCTTGTTTTAGAGGAACCCAGCTCAGTGTGGCCAACTATTTTTACAGTGAAAGTAGGTAGCAGCAATAGCTCCAAAAGTCCAAAAGCACCAAGTAAGCAACGCCGACAGCCCTGTTCCTTCAGGCCCCCATCGGATAACACTCCCATGGTCCATAGATACGAAGGGAACATTTAAATGATGGCACGGCAGAAAAAGAGGCAGGCAGGCTATTCATTGCATTTGGCTAAAGGATTAACGTTCCTGTGACAGCCACAGATTCTTCTTTTTTTGACAGAGCAATTTGACTCATTGAATTAGTTTTGGGCATTTTAGGCTTTTTACCATCTTCGCCTGAGGGGGGGCTTCTGCATGTCTCTGCTTGTAACCAGTTTTAGCGATTGGGTTGGTTATCTCCACTTAAGTCACCTGGCTCCAGATCAGACAACGGCTAAATTCAATTGTAAATTGTATGTATATTTCAAACACTGCACAAAAATGTAAAGAATGCAAACTGAATCAAGAACCAACCCTACTAAATACTTTATTGTTTTTCAGTTGAAAAAAGGGAGTTTGTAGTCGCATTACTCTGTAAGATTAACCCATAGCCTTGAAAGTTGCTTGATATGTTTCATTTTGCTTTCATTTTATCAGAATAATAGTACAGTTGTGTCTGAATGCAGTGTAGACCTTTTGTCACAAACATGCAGAGCAAACATTTAGATGATGGTGACCTCGATGGTTTACATGAAACCAGTGTGCTGTTAGCACAATCTTTTAGTGGAATCACAACAGTATTCTATGCAAGTAAAAATGTACGCAAATGCCCCAGTTAGTTTCATTTATTGCATTTCACGTGAGCTTACTAGAGACGGTTGTTGGCCGGATCGAGCTCACCTGGGTCTCTCAGGCTTTAAGAGCTGGTCTGTGCTCATTTCTCTCTCCCTTAATGCAACAAACACCCACTCAGCCGGATTTTTGTTTGGATTTCCCCTTCAACACACCCATGGATGACTTTGGTCACACACTAACATGCTGATTTGCACACTCATTGTTCCCTTTCTGCCTGAACTTTAACTCATTTAACTGTTTGGTGAATAGATTGTGAAGCACAATATTTTTCTCTGAAATGTAATGGAGCAAACTGCCATTTTGCCTCTTGGCAGCTAAATGCCGTTGTATATGTTTGGTTTCTCTTTTAAGTGTCTGTGATCTCCCCAACCTGTGTTTCCTGTTTTCAGTCACTTCCTAACTGTTATCTGATCTGCTTTCATGATACCCCCCTTTTTCACTGACATTTCCATTATCCATTTTTTTTGCTTTTCTTCTCATTGTCTTTGACTTAATACTTGCTTTGGATGCAAACTGATCTCATGATCTCTCCACATATCATTTCAACATTTGTTATTAGATAAATTGTATCATCCACAAATAATCAATGAAAACTTGTTTACAATGTCATTTTTTATTTCTTGAGGAGCTAGGAAAAAAGTAAAACCAAATAACTTTTGACATAAGTTTGTACAATGTAGCTAAAATAGCGAAGCAGACAGAGTATGCCACATTGTGAGGGGTACAGAATAAAGATATCGTATGTTCTCCAGACTCTTGGTAACTGGGAGATAATCCCTTTAAACCGATTCAGGCCTTGACGTATGCCTTATGTTTGAATAAATCTGAGGCTCGATCTCCGGTTCGTGTGGAAAATTCAGCTTGCATTTCCACAGCAATCACAAAAACCCATACAAATATAGAGATATAAAATAAGCAAATTACAGTTGGTAATTAAAGGATGAATTAAGCAATGACACCATGCTTCTTAAGCTACGGTGCTTGAGGAAAGGCATGCTGTTCAACAGGAAAGAAAAGCTCCAACCAACTCTTCCATTTGTGGAAACAACTTGTATACTGAAATATGACAAAAAACAGAAATAACTTACAGTAAATACCAAATAAATTCAAACCTTTAACTATGGGGGTGATGTATTAAAATTTGTACAACTCAATTATTGTTTTTTTGCTTAAAATGAATATATTTTGGGTGTAACTTCAACAATTCAAGGGTGAAAAGAGTGGGTTGGTTTGACCAAAATCATGACGGATTAAGCACAGGTCAAATGACTTAAAAGTACTTAATGTACAAATAGCCTCTTATCAAACAATCATTTAACAACCCAATTTGGAGGACAGAGGAACCCAGTGGGAAGCCTATCAATGATTTATTTTTTTATTTGCTCCAATTAAATCAAAATAGTTTCTACACAATTACTAAAGAACAGCAAATCTCAAAACAAACAACAGAAAATAAGGATACTAAAACAACAATCATACAAAAGTAAGGAAGGAAGATTTCTTCCATTTGAGAGATTGTATTTGCTTAACAGTCCTCCGGGGTTTGCTGTTGACCATATTATTGGATATTGGATCAAAAAGAAAGTAGTTTGAATTATTTCCATGTGTTTGCAGTCTGCGAGATCGACGAGCGAGAGGGGATCATGTCCAGCAGGTACTCCCTCTGGCGAGCGTCGACCGCGGCTGATGTCTTGTGACCCGTCAGGCTGGGGTTCACGTAAGCCATCGTGACGCCTGTGAACATGCAAGAGAGCGGCAGGTCAAGGTGCGGAGAGAGCTGCGTGCCGGCCATTCAACGCTGTTTGAGTTGATGTTCAGACAGACATGTATAACAGAGGAAAATGTCTACTCTAGAGACACCCAGGAAAGAACAGCACACCACCACACCAAGGGACTAAAATAGGGAGATTGAGATCACTGGCAGGAGGAGAACTGGAGATTGGGATTGCCTTGTCCGAAAACATTTCCAACTTAACTGTATTTTGTTTTTTTTTCACTCTTTGAGATCATACGAGAAGTCAACTTTTGGATGAGCTTCCCTTTCAACTAGAGACATGTTTGCCGTGGGATTTTTGAAGGATTGCTTTTGGACCAGACAGGAATGTGAAAGACAGCCGATGTCAGCAGGCAGGCAGGTGTTACTGTGAGTCTACCTGTATTGCTGTGGCTCTGCTTCTTCCATGCAGTGGATGAGGCACTACCTCCGCTGATATTCCTGCCGCCGGCGATCCCGCTGCTGCTCACCTTTGAACTCTGGACAGAGCGGTGGGAAACGTGGGCATGCTTACCTGGCCGGCTGACCAAAGCTGCAGCTGCAACTGCGCTCTGCAGCTGGGAGGAGGAGGAGAAGGAGTGGGGGACGCCCCTCACCCCCAATGATGAGACACCATGGGACAGCTGGCCCTGGGAGCTCTGAGGGGAGTTGAGAAACGCTTTGCAGTTGCGTGGAGTGAAAAAATGCTTCTCCTTAAAAACCAATGCCAACCTGCTTGATGGAGTGGTGGTGAACCATGTTGGCCCCTCGACTGGCCTGTTGGAGGTGCTGGAAGGAAGACGCTCTCGCGTGAGCCTGCTTCAGCTGGTGAGACAAACTCCTCTCGGCTTTCATCGACGAAGAGGATGAGGAGCTGCTGTTGGAAACTGGCGACGACGTCTGCTGAAAAATACGTTGCTCTATTTCCTGCTCTTGTTGCAGGGCTTTGACAAACGCCGCTTTCAGCCTGTTGGTGTGCTCGGCTTTCAAAGCCTTTTTCTGACTGGACGACATGCAGTGTTCACAGAGCACAGCCCCGCCTTTTGTCTTGTCGTGCCTCCAGCGGCAGGTGAAGTCGGTTTTGCACTGGGTGCAGGTGAAGGGGTCTCTGGTAATGTTCTTTGACAATGCTGCACCCGTCTTTCCTGGATAGAGAGAGATGGGGAAACCCAGAGGCACTGATTGAAAACAGAAAGAGTTGCTTGTATGCCGTCAATGAAGTAATAAGAAAGACGGACGCAGGTAAGCAGCTATTTAGATCCTTGACAAAAGTGGGAATGTCCTCACTACATGTGGATCATATTTAAATTCCATAAAAATGGGACAATTGCTAAAGCTTATTTGAAAAGCTCCATCTTACTCTAACATCTAGTATGAAATATGAAATGAAATATGTATGAAATTGACTATTTTCATTAACGACGAATAATTATTATCTGTATTTGTTGTGTAAAATGACAGAAAACAGCTTTATTATATATAATACAAGAAAAAAGACAATTTATTACTTGAAGGATTATTTAAAATGATGTTTGTCTGTTGAACGACTGATTAATTCATTGACAAATGTCTTTACCTCTACAACGTATAAACAAAAAACATCACAAAAAGAAAAGTCACACACCTCTGTTGAGTGTATCCAGCAGATTCTGTACCACCTCTTCCAGTCCCACCAGGTAGATGAACTCATTATTGGCTGCAGACGGCAGGAAGTTAAACTCTGGGGCAGGAGGCTTGGGTGGGGGGATCTCCAGGAGGGTCTTCTCCAGTTGTTTCCGTAAAGCGAGTTTCGCTGCAGCTTGCCGGCTGGCTGGAGAGTCATTCACGCTAACCACAGACACACCGCTGCTTCCTGAGGAAGAGCTCTTCAGACTGGATGCCGAGGCCTTAAAAAAAGAGAAGCAAAAACAACAAGAAAAAGTACAAGATAAGAATAATTTGGAGCCGTCTGAGAAATACATCTGCAACCAAAGGGCTGCCGGTGTTGATTAACTGCAAGGTGTTTAGTGATCAAATAACACTGAACATTGCAAAAGAAAGTCAGTTCTAGACTGTAAACACAAGTGTAAAGCTCAACAATTAATACTATAATTATGAAAGCTTCTAAAAGATTAATACTTCTGGACCAAATGCTAACTGGTTAGAGAAAAGCAGTCATTTAACGTAACAATGCAGAGGCTGAAGAGGCTCTAACTTCCATTTCACTATGGCTTTAATGCACAGAAATGCCACTGCCTGAGACAGTATTCAGATACACCGTCTGCTGTTATTGTTACCATCAGGCCACTGAAATGTCTCTGAATTGTTGACCATTGGCATGTAGCAGTGGATGAACATTAGAAAATAAAAATGATTGCTTGTTGTGCTTAACCAAACGAGTAATATTACCTGACTTCTCTTATGTAGTTATCATAATGAAGTTCAAGTAATCTGTAAATTTAACAAGGACGTTACACCGAAGCAACTTCAATGATTTCTAACGTTAGCGACACGCAACTATGCTAACCTAGCTGTAGCTAGTTAAATGCGTACAAAAATAACGCTATTAGTTTTATTTAGGAGGAAAATGATGACGTGTGAAGTACATTTTTAGATACAGATTTAGCTTAGAATATAGACAGAAAATATCAGAAACACCATGAAAGAAACACTCAATGAGAGAATGCATGTATGAACAGCGCTAAGTCTAACAGAAGCTAATGTTGGCTTGAGAAGCCATGGGAAGTTGAACTAAACCAGATATATATTGAACTAGGTTTTACTATTTCATGAGAAATAAAATAGCATGAGGTGTTATGCATTTGTTCAAATCTAGATTTAAAGTGGAAATTGACTGTACTCATTTATTATTGTTTTACTACGTACACAGTGGGGCCTGAAATGCGCGTCATTTCCCACACATAATTTGGGATCCATGCATGAATCTAAGTGACTCTGACTCATCCATACTGACAGTTTGGAAACGGGGCAGCATGTGGTGAATTGAATCCAGGTTGTAGAAATGACATTTCAGTTTCAGTTTACTGATGCCATGATGTGGCAGCATTCAGGAGGTCCTGGCTTGCCTTTCTCCAATATAAACCATGACAATACCTTTTTAAAAATGATTTCTTGAAAGCACCTATAAAATACCGACCAGTGTGTTAGCAGTACTGCCGATTCTGATGAGGCCTGAGTTGACCGAGCCTCTCTGGCCGTGTATTGCAGGGCTCGAGTTCCTGGGGCCCAACAGCAGAGGAGGGGGTCCTGAGCCTCCCGAGGCAGCGAGCTGCTGCTGCTGCTGCTGCTGCCGGAGAGCCTGGATCTGCTGTGGAGATACAGAGATGGGCTAACCAGGACAATGAGAGGGGTGACACGGAAGGACGCCACAGACGGAGGTAGTGGAGGACAAGGAAGGGGGCATCAAAAGCACCGACGCAAAGGGCACACACAAAGGGAGAAAGGCGCAAAGAGAGATCATAAGTTCTCAGTATAAGTAGCATGTTTTCACTGCAAATTGTCTCAGAGTGACTAACAGCAATAAGATATTAGAACTCAAGACTACCATTGGCCCCATATAGACGACATTGGCCCTTTTAAATATGTTACTGTATGAATGATATTGGCAAAATGACTCACTTGTGCCCCTCTGACCAGAGGCGGCATTATAATCTGGGAGCCCTGTTTGGACGACACCTGCTGCCCTCCTCTCACCAGCGGCGGAGGGATGACTGTGCCTGAACTCTTAGCGCTCAAAATCTGGTCAGAGAAAAACACCATCAGAAACAGGTCAGCTACAGGTGCTGCCACACAGATGTGCCGACTGATGCGTGGCTGCGGTCAAATAAGGTTTATTTGCTCAGAAAGATTCCTAACCGAGTGAAATGACCCAGAAGAATTGAAGTGGCAGTCAAGATAAGAGAAGGAAAGGTGGTCACTTTTCATAACCTCTCTAACGGGGTCAGGGAAAGACACGAGTAGATGCTATTTTGACCTTTCAACCGCAGCCCATGTGTCAGAGAAGAGCATTAACCTGCTGAGTGCCTTTATTGCTTGTAATTGTTCCTCGAATGAGAGGAGGAGGAGCAGAGGAGCCAGACAGACCTGTGGGCTAAAAAGGAAATGGAGAGACATTAAATACTAAACAGGATGCTTGCAGTGGAGGCCGGTGTTGTGGGGATGTGCAGCTCTTTGTGTGACCCGGTGTTGATGCAGGTAATGATCGGTTACCTTCTGGATCGAGTCCTTCTGTATCTGGCTCTGTCGAAGTTTCTTCAGCAGCACCAGCTTGGCCTCCTCTAGTCTCAGCTCCTCCTTCAGCTGCTTAATGATGCACTCCCTCTCTGCTGGGCTGCTCTTCTGCATTCCACACATAACAACATCACACATCACTCACAAAATCCTATTACGGCTTTTCTGGGATAATAAACCCATATCTGTTACCTCATTTTCATTTGCTCTTAGCATCAATGCACCCGCAGTTTAATTAGACATTTTGAAGTTATAAAAGAAGTTCTCACAAAGACCCAACTAAACCCTTTAGATATTTGAAAAATAAAAAGGTTAAAAAAGCTAATATCCAAAGCCTGGGCTATGATTTAAACGTGTCTAGCTTTGTGTCCGTGTGTCTCACCATGAGCAGGTCTGAGTCCAGCTCCTTAAAGTGGCTCAAGCCGTTCATCGGAGGACTGGCGGAGTCATTATCTGACAGGACGATGACGTCATCATCTTCAGAAGACGGTGGGCGCTTCTCCCTTTTCATACTGCTGGACATGAATAAGACAATGCCATTCCAATTTAGATGTCAGTGCCTTACATATCCAGCACTTGTACTGTATAGAGTTAACACAAAACTGCATCAGGTATTAGACAAAATGATTCATCAAATAAAATGTATGGGTTGAAAAACAATATATATATTGACATTTTATCATTATGTGAAAAAATAACATCCTGTTTGCCTCTCATATTCCTCAATAACGTAGTCGAAGTCATGTTATCTATCTGACCCTGTTTCATCTATACTTTACGCATTAGACCATCCAGGACATTTTTTCATGGTTGCACTCACATATTCTAAATGCCCTGTAAAGAATTTTATACATATTTCCCAAGGCTTATACATATTTCTTTTAATATTTTGAAAACGTTGGGACCTCCACTAGAATTCTAATTTGGGTTAAAAAATGCTTTTATATTTCAACCACATCCATTATTTAAATGTTCACGCTGATGCTTCTCCAACAACAAAACAATCCTAATAACACGGAGGAGCCAGGTGGGACCTACGGCTGTGCTACGCATTTCCTGCAGCAACATCTGAGTCATTGGAGGATGACCTGTGTGGCGCTGCTTATGTCGTTCAAAGAGCGCCACAGAAATGAAAACAAGTGGGAATATGAAGGCAGATGACCTCAATTCAAGTGGCTCTGAAAGATCGAAAGAACATGAGTGACTTTCTTCTAAAATACGAGGGTGGCCGTGCTTACACAAATTATGTATTTCTATGAATTCGTTAAACTCCACACACCAAAATTGTGAGGCTTGCCTCTTCTCTGCGTCCTTCTTGTGTGTGTGTGTGTGTGTGTGTGTGTGTGTGTGTGCGTGTGTGTTAGCCCCTCTCCTTAGGGCTTAGCGCCATCATCACTTCCTGTGGATTAATCAGTACTCTTCTAAAGAAGTCACATGACCTCAAAGTCATCATCACGTGACACATTCACTTTTCCTCCTCCCCCCTCCCCCGACTGTTCCTTCCACTGTGGAAACCATGGAAACAACCGGCTGGAACCGGTTTGTGACACACGGCTTCATTTTGTGTGAGGCGAGTTTTTAGGGTTCAGGTGCTGAGTCGGGGGGGAAAATGGAGGTGGACTAAAAGATAAAGTTAAACGTCACCTACTTGCAACCCCCCCCTACACCCCATATATTGATCAAGTATTATTAAGTTACTTTCAACATGTTATTTCTTTTTAAATTCAATTAGTGTAACTCAACCTTTTGTAGAAGTAAGGTTTTCTCCCCAACAAGCCTGCAGTGTCTCCGTTTTCCGCACATCGGTATCATAGCTTTTAGGTCAGATGCGTCGTAAGTGTGGGTGTCGCAGCTGAAGAGAGTTTACTCTCATAAATGTGTATTTAGGTTCTCACCCTTTGGAGGTGCTCATGTCCATGGGCTGCTCTTCCGTCTGAACTTCAACTTTAATGGTGGCTTTCACCTCTCCTGCAGCCAGCACGCTGCTGGAGGCCTTCGGCTCCGGCAGTCGGACCGGGCTCCTTGTGTCCACCGCTGGCTCCGTCCTCACGATGCCGACTCCGTCAACGCAGTCAGTCCGATTGTCTGAGCTGGGTTCAGTCTGTTGTCCCCGGGCCTGCTCCTGATCGCCATTCCCTGGCTGAGAGGCCAAAGGTAACACTGAAGGTAAAGGCGACAGGCTGCGCTCCTTCTCGTGCTCCTTCTCGTGCTCCTTCTCGTGCTCCTTCTCCGGGCCCACCATAGTTTTTCCCTGATCTTCTCGTGCCGGTACGTGGTCGGGTTCAGGTTCTGTTTGTGCCTGCGTTGTGGGGTCAGAAGTGTCCAGCTTTAGCCTTTTGACATCATCGTCCGCATCGGAAGTTTCTAAAGACCCGGGAGCAGCATCCTTTCCCAGCGCCCTCTTCTTGCTCCGCGTCTGGCGGGCAGCCTCCTCAGACATCCCCTGTAGATTAGGGAAGAAATAACTGTATTAAATGCATTATAAGATATTCAAAAAATACATGACCAAAAGATTTGTGAAAGAAAGAAAGATTGGAAATATTTATTTCAAATCTAACCAGAGCTACATGGGTGATCAGTGATAAACCCTGTTATCCATATAGCTTGGATTGTTGATTAGTGCAAGAATACTATTTGAGTGAATGGATGCCATTACATTACATGTAATTTACCTGACGCTTTTATTCAAAGCGACTTACAATAAGGGCCACATTTAACTCCTGTCAAGTAGGCACTAACTAACAAACAACAATAATAATAAAAAACAATACAGAGTTTTATAGTCATACAAGAAGTTGTCAATATGCCCAAAAGTGTGTTTGCGATTGTGCGACTGTCATTCAGAACTGAAGGAGACAACACGGACTAAAATGGCCCCCAGACGTAACATGTGGGATTACGAAGGTCACGTGACCAAGATATTGACTCAAGTATAATTCCACAACATCCAACTGTCCAGACGCCTGTGAACCAAAAAAACGAAAGAAAGAGAACCGAAAAGAGAAGACGGTAGTACTCAAAAGAAACTAAATATCCAAAGATCACTTGACTTCACTGTTTTTTGGAGAAGGGGCACAAACAACAACGTGCTGCAGAGCTGCAATGAGACATTGAGGATGTCGAAATATATTGTTGATTGTAATAAACTCAAGAGTTAAAAGGGACTTGGGGATTATATATAGTTAACTGGAGCATGAATTATCTTAAAATATTCACAACGACCCGTGAATCAAAGTATTTGAGTTATTTATGTGTAAGTGAAGTACATTTTATTCATCACATTGCTCTGCGTATGAAGTACCAGTTATGTATAATAGACTCAACAACAAAATAAATGTGTCAATGTCAATTTTATCATTGATGAATTAATCACTTTTATAAAATGATCGGTCGGCAATAATAAACTACACTCAGCATTTCTTTGTAGCCAGTCTGTTCTACAATCTGACAATCACGCATACTTCAGGCAGCGTTTACACACGTGTGCTGAGATGAGAACGTGAGACGGATTTGAACTGTTTTCCTTCTTTACCTGCTGTGACTCATCCCTGGCTTTATATACTTTCTTATATATGTGCGGCACAGAAAGTGACTGGCCGATCCAACGCGGAGGGTTTTTACCTGTGCAGCGCGGTCTCAGTTATCTTTAGGCTGTTTAAGAGTATCCTTGTTATGTGTTGCGTATTTCTAGACGTGGATGAAGCCATGTTACCGAGTTGGGGTTCTATATCAAGTCTCAACTTTTTCCGTAAGATTTTTTTTAATGATTGATGATTAAAATGACTTTGGTCCTTGCCACATTTGTGAAAGGTGGACACGTGCCGGGCCACGTGGCATGCTGCAAGAGAGGACCTGTGCTCGAAGGTCAAAAATCACAAACAGAAAGCACGCGTGAGAGGCGGACTCGGACGTGGACTATTCACTAAACGACCACAGAGAAGAAACACAGAGCCCTTAAGTTCCGAGTCACTTTCATGAAGATCCTCTATAGAATGGAGGCAGGGCCCTGCCAAGTCTGTCCGAGGCCTTCAGTCAGCCCTGTGAAACCCAGCGGGAAGCTGTAGGTTTTCTTCTTCTTCTTTTTAGGGTAAGAGGGACCGAAATGAACCCTCACAACCTACTACTTTGACGTGACACACACACACGGGCACGCACACACACTTCTACCCCCCCCCCCTTCCTGTTCTCAGAGTGGTTATGGCGGCGAGCCTGAAGCACACTCAGTGTATCCATGATGTACCTACACACTACCAATACAGAGTCACAATGCAGCACGCACAGCCATCCTCTGATAACAGAGAGCTGACTTTTTTCTTAATACTATGACATCACTGAGACACACACGACATGACCCTTCCCAGGATTCAGTGGGACACAAAGCACTTTTCCTGCCAACCGGTCTAAACCGGTTGGCCAGTGTTTGTGTGTGTGTGTGTGTGTGTCTGAAAGGGAGAAGCTGAAGCTGGATTTAACCCCTTCAGGTGCTTGAGTAGACGGCGTGCCTCCACAGCGACGGCCATTACACAGTATGAGTGTGCATGTCGCCGTGTGAGGCCATTTTTACTTCTGATGCATACAGCCGGGAAACGATGCTGGGGGAAGAAGTTAGACACGCAAACCCCTCAACCTCTCACAGACAACGACCCCATCTTTACAACAAGGGATCAGAATGGCAGACAGGTTTCACATTAGAATCTTCACGACAGTTTACACACATTTCCATCCCCCCCCCCCCCCCACACACACACACACATAAGTACCTATGGTGTATCAAAGCTCTGCCCACCCAAGAGTTCACATCAAATGCAACCAGTGCAAAGGCTCTGAAGGCCACTTTAAAGTTAAACCCTTTATGTCCAATTAGACAAAGCAAGTACAAGTAATACAAGTAAAAGGACTGTTCACTAACACACACATCAGGATTAAGAGCTGTGCTGCTGAAGAAAAAATGATGGTAAATCAGACAGCTGGTGTTAGGGAAGTTTCATGGTTAAATTATCATAATTGTCGGGCTAGACATTATAATCTGGATAAATATTCAAATAAGATGGAAATCCTCTAAGAGCATTTAACAGCACCGTAGACACCTCATTGTACGGTGTGTGGTGGTGCTCATGGTGACGCGTCCTACTGTCCTGGCGCTCTTTGCCGTTAGTTGTCACTCATTGAATACATTTGCTTAATAGAAAAAGCTTCCCATCAGAGATTATTTCTACAACTATTTCTCTGCCTTTCGCAGCATGCTGTTAGGTCTGCCATGATGAGAGAGCAATATCTGTTATTACCAGTTACTATCGGCACACTAGTGGAGGTGTGTGCTGTAAATGCAACACAACGATGTAGGCAATACGTTTCAGCCACTGCTGCTTTGCAAAGTAACTGCTGTGAAACAAGGTCCAAGTTTTGGTGCAAAGAACATTCTAAAAATAATACAACAAGTAAATAATTAAGAAACTTTACCGCTGCTGCTTTACCAAGGGCTTAAAATTGCAGTCTAAAGAAAAAAAATCAGATCCAACTTTGCACATCATTACATTGTAATGACATCCCATATCATCTTATCAAGCCATGCAGGTAGTTGACTCTTAAGAAGTGTCACTTTCGCCATGCAGAATACATTCATCTGGTATCAGATTGCTACCGGTATCAGGGCACCGCTCAGCCAAACCCACAGTTGACCTACAAGTGTCTTTTCTTCTCGCCCTGAGTTGCTTCTATATAGAGTAACTTGTCGGTCAGGCCCACCATGATGCACTCGATCCCCTTTAATTCAGGCCTCTACAAACTTTTAATCTGTAAAAACCCATTACAACTCCGCACTGGATTTACGAAAGCCGCACTAATTTGGGAAAATATTTTCTGAAATATCTTCATCATCTGTCAGAAAAAGATGAGGGTTTACAAGCGTCCACTAGCAACAATACAATTATTTAATATACGCAGGTCGGCATTAATTGAACAAATTAACTTTGGAGCTGATCACTGGTTTGCTGTATGGAATAACTTAAGACTCTTGAAAGCCTTTGCTTTTAATGCAGCAGTGCTGCTCACATATTTGTTATGGAGTCTCGACGAAACAGCTGCCCTGTGACCCCTACAGTCATGTGCAACAGCTTAAAATGTGGCCAGAGGACGACCCTTTCCAGAACAGTGGCATGCACTCAATTGTAATATGTACAATACCATGTGTGATAGAACAGTGATTAATGGAAAATAACAACAATTAAACTTTTCTGAATCACTAGCTCTTGTAATAATACCATGAATACAGTCACTCTGTATGACTAGAAACGTCAACGCTGTCTGTCCTAACGGCAAGCATTACCGGTGTCAAAGGAAAGCCTTCTCCATTCTTCTAACCTGTGTTAGTCAACCCCTTCTCTAAAGGCAGCATGTATTTTGTTCACAGTGACAGGTCATAAACAATGCAAGCATGCAACACATAAAGACCTCTTTACAGCGCTTTGTTCCCATTAAAACAGCCTGTTTATTCCAGGAGTGGGTTCTAAGTGGCCGTGTTGTGCCCAGGTCCTACTCAAACAATGATTATTGATTATTGATAAGGATGTTTAGCCTGACACAAAAACATTTTGTTGATTAAAGGACAATGACTCAGAAAC
This sequence comes from Pungitius pungitius, assembly GCF_949316345.1. Classification (NCBI taxonomy): domain Eukaryota; kingdom Metazoa; phylum Chordata; class Actinopteri; order Perciformes; family Gasterosteidae; genus Pungitius; species Pungitius pungitius. The sequence continues at coordinate 10,467,202 of NC_084914.1, forward strand.
TACTTTGCTAATCATTTGACTGTTTGATTAATATAAGATGAATACATTTAAAAAAAATGTTTTTAAAGCCATCAGAGTTTCCCTCTACTTGTTCCTTTTCTGTGTTATATGTCAAATGAAGTGAACTACAGCAGCAGCAGCAGCAGTCATAACACAACATTAAAATGCCGCATGTGGTTTTGTCAACACACCGGCTTCCGTCAAATCTTTGCACGGGCCAGCAAATGAAAAGCGTACGAATAAACAGACAATAGATAAACGACTATAACATGATTATACTGGGGCACACTGTTGTGTGCCGTGGTGGCTGAAAACGTGTGCGTGTGTGTTGGCGTGCGTGTCTGGGTGAGAGAGTGTGTGCGGTGTGTGCGCGTGCGTGTTTGTGTGTGTGTGTTCAGCTTTAAGAGGAGGAAGACTACGGTTGTCACAGAGCGAAGTAGGAAGATTAGCTACCAGATAGCAGAACCAACACTGGTGCCAAAGGAGCTCAAAGCGAGCCCCAGCGTCCACCATTAACGCCCCCCCCGCCTTCCTCCAGCCAGAACCCCCCCCCCGACCCGAACTCAGCCCTTTAAGCACTAAACCCAGCCCACACTACGTGTGCAACCGGCCGGCTTTTTTTTATTATTGACACCGCCTCGCAGGAGCGCGTTACTAGTTAGCGAGCTAACGTTAGCTAACATCGACACAAACAACAACACGAAGCCACCACGGCTCGCTCACAACGCCAACGGCTGCCACGCCAACGGCCGCGATGAGACGTTGGCTCAAAAGTGACAAAAGTCCCCCCCGGCTGAGCTCATCCACATGACCCGCACGCCCAGAACCGAGCCCGGCTCGTTGACCCGGGCTGCACCCCGATGCGGGACAACCATCGGCTCGATAAGCGGGGACAAACTTTTTTTTAAATCTCACTATAATAGAAGTGTGGGCTGTATGAGGCTCAACGGGACTGTTTAGCTGGGTGTCCCCTCCCGATGGAGAGAAACACACACACACACACACAAAAACGAGTCGGAACTCATTTATTTCATCGACCGGCCCGAGGACTGCGCGTGCCCCGACGAGACGTCCTAATCCTCACCTCATTTCACGACTTCCACCGCACGGAATCAAGTCCACGGGTGGTATTTACAGACTGCCACTCGTGCGAAAACGTAAAACGAGGTAATCTTTGGCGGAGCGAGCCCCCCCTCGCCCCCCCCCCATCTCCTCCCCAGTGCTCAACCTTTGGCTCTGCGGAGAAGTGTTACTTTTCAACAGCCCATCAGCTTCTTTATCGTCACAGATAGGTGGAGGAAAACCTGGCTCCTCTCGACGACTCCGGATAAAAGATACACTTACTAAAAAAACTTCAGCTTCAGCTCAGTCAACTTACTCGGTCGCGTTGTCTGACGTACTTCGCCGATGGTCCACCAAGGAATGTTTAATCTGCAGTTAACCTCGATAAATCGTTGCTTTTTTTTAAATCCAGGGGATATCCTCTTTTTTTCGGCCCTCCCCACTGCCGCGTCTGTTGCCAAATAATGCGCCTCAACACACATGGAGCCGCTGCGTCCTCTTAGTGGGCATGCGCACCTCGGCGTACCAGCATCACATCATGTAAGCCACTGACCACCAAGGGCCAAAAGCAGGACGCCCGCGTCAGGGGCCACGGGTGCTTCGGGTTGACCCACGACTGTACCAGCAAGTACCGAACTTCCCCCCCCCCCCCACACACACACTCACACACACACACTCACACACACACACACACACACACGCTGCCTAAAAAAATGAGACAGCCTCACATTTCACTTAAAGCCAGGATCACCAATTGACCCCTAACATACAACGCTGAACAAAAACCTGCAGCAACTTCAGGTCAGGAGCACAAAAAAACCTTTATTGCCGGTATAATGAGCCACACTGACTTTTTATACCTGAAACAATTAAACGTATGACAATCGAGCCACACAAAACTAATAAATTCATATCATGAACACAGCAGCAGTTGCAAGAGCATGCCACAAAACTCATAGGGGCCTTCAATTCCTCTGTTTATAGATGGTTTATTTTATTAGTAGGAGGTAATCTGATTTATTACCAAAGTGGTAGTGAGCTAAATAAATTAAATGCATATTCTACAATCTCGAAGAGAGACCATGTTTAAATCTTTATCTCTGAAGTTGCAAGGAACTTTTAGCAATTCCTTGTAAAACTTCCTCCATAAAAAGTCTGGCACCGATCATATCAAGCTTTGCTCTCTCACCGGCAACCTCAGCCACACGTTCGCAGGCTCTCAACACTTCAGCAGATGGAGACCTCAGCCTCACATGATTACCTTGTGTCTCTGAAAGGAAGGGTTGCATTAATATAGCCAGTCAGCCGTCTTGCAGTTACAGTCAGATCCATACGTGCAACTCGAGAGCTCATATACTACCGGGGTTACAAAGGGATCTCGCTGGCTGCGTCTTTCATGGCATCACTTCAGAGCATCTCTGTGAGCCGAACTGCTCTGTCATCCACAGACATGAAATGCACACATACACACAGTGAAAAGACAGTGATCTAAGTAGCAGACTATAGAGGGCAGGGGGCTGGTTTTCTCTAACAGGTGGGGGCCTTGAGTGCTTTGTCAGCATTTCTTTGTTGCGGTTCTTTAAATAACAAAAAAAAAGCTCTCTCCAGAGATGACGCTGGGTCATCAATTTTGATTGTTTCTTGTCGTCCTGCTGTTCCATCTCACGAGGCTGCTGATTGTCACATATAAATGCAGTCAAATGTGTACCGGGGGTTCGTACTTATAATCCCCCCACCGAAAGGAAAAATAGAGAAACCCCCCCAAAAATGTTACAGTTCCTATGAGTAATGGAAAAAATGAGTAAAGCAAGAAACAATCCTGTCTCTTTGTCCATCTCATTTAATATGTGTATAAGTGTAAATATACTTATTGCTATGACTCGTCGTTCATAACTATTTCATAACAACGTTTTTCTTTGTGTTTTCATTTCTCAAATGAATTCAGATGTTCTCTTAACGCATTGTCGATTTAATAAATAAATACATAAACATATATGTAGAGGCCAATGGCTGCAGCCTGTCAGTCAGCAGGTGCTGCCCAGGTGAGGGGATCAGAGCTCTGGAGTCAAACAGAGGCAAGACGAGCCTCCAGTCTCTCCGTGTGAAGGAGCTCTAATGGCCGCCCGTTTCAACATGACAGCTTCAACATAATCCTCATTAAGCACCGTAACAATGCAGGAAGTAGCTGCTGCAGTCACGATTAGACGGGCTCACTATTTGGCAGGAAATGGCTCCTTTCAGATACGTCCGAGACCAAAAGTTTTCTCTTCTCACTAAACGTCTTTATTTTGGGCGAATTTCCCGGTAACTTCAGACACAAAGAAAAACGAAAGAGGTAAATAAAATCTAACTTGATGGCATCATCTTTCGAAACCTGTGTTTGGGTTGGGGGAAATGTCCGGAGCTCTCGGAGGATCTCCATTGAATACCGGTGAGCTGCAGAACTTCCTGTTCATCCCTAGAAGAGAGATGAGGCTTGAATTTTGAATCTTTTTAAGATATTTTTTTAGGATGTACAAAGCAACGCGACCATCGCTCAAAGGTAATATTCCGTGTCTTTGCTTTTTTGCTATAGCAATTGCATTGTCAAATTGGTTAATATGTTGGATTTTTTCAGTTGCAAAAATAAAATAAAGGACATCGGAATCTCACATATTAGCAAATAAACAATGTAATATCACAGACTTTCAGATTCAGCATTAAATTGCTTTGTCATTTATATGACTGTCAAAGTCCAATAATATTCAATTAAGACGTTAATTAAGCGTTTTTGTTTTACTAGCGATGCTAACTTCTTCAGATGTGTAATTTATTGAAACTAGAAAGGCTACTACATCCCCCTGAATGATCTGTAACACTCGGTCTTGGTCTACTGAGTTATCTTTTAATCAGCAAATGTATTGTTTTCCATGAAGGGTTTTTAGGATTGATTTTTTCATATATCCATATATATCTTCTGAACCTAAAACATATAATGAGGGCCGGTTCTGACTCAAATCTGCTCTTGTGGTCTAAATGGGACTTTATCAGAATTAGGATTTCAATTAAAAACTCTTTACCATCAACTGTGTAAACAATTTAATTTAGATTTCGGACGCTCTTTGAATGAATGCTTCAGATGGATCTGTTTCTTAGTAATAAGCATCCAATCATTTGTGCCTTCAAATTGAATATGATGAATCTGAAACATTAAGACACTGGGACACAGATGACTGTAAAGTGCACTGTGTTTTGTACTAAGTAGGTGGTTCTTTCACCCCATTCTTAGATTTTAGTTGCTTCTTCAGACTTATCAAGGATAATCAAGTCTACTTCTTTTTTAAATTTATTTTAGATTTATCCAAGTTGAACAGTTAAAATGACAATTAAGAGACCACAAATATAACATTCTGCTTCATAACATACAATTACAATAATACAAATAGCCTTCATGATGTTCTAATTGCACTTTACTACCAATCTCAGTAGTTTATTTTGAAACTACCAGTCCGTAAATGTCCGTAAAAACAAATGTATTGATCAGATTGAACAAAAAGGAATAGCATTCCTACAGGAGCGTTACTAAATCAACAGTCCTGCAAGTCACTTGATAATATATCAAAGGGCAACGAGAAAACAACTGATTCTTGTATAATGAAAACAGCGTTGAGTAAAAAAGGTATAAAAATAGAGACTTGTGCTGCCATCATCTGGAAGACTTGAGCAAAACAGGAAGTGAGAAAAACCCAAAGTCGTCATTGAAAAGATAGAAATGTGAGTTTGTGAGTATGTGACAGAACATATTCAAATAGTCAATTTTATTTTTATCTTATGATTACTCACTTCTTAGCTCCAATTATATACAACATACAATGCAGTGGGTGTGAAATTGTGAAAATCTAAAAGGTCAAGCTGCACGCCATCTGATTAGCAGTGTCCAAAGATGATCCAAATACAATGATGATCTCAAAAGAGGTACATCTTTATATTAAAGTGTGAAGCAGGTTTCAGACTAAATGTAACTAAAACAAATATAAATTTATTATCACATTCATTCCTCTTCAGTGGATAAACTATGATGCAACTGTCCATCAAGTAAATCTCAAACATACCACAACACTACATTAAGCCTATTAAGGATTAATAATGTACTGCATATCCAAATCCTGCATATCTAATACTGGCATTAGAACTAGACAGCTGGTCTTTATTGAAGACAGATATTGAATTTATGCACAACATATATACACCAGAGTCATTGTTTCAGTATAAAACTAATTCAACCATTTTTTAATGTTCACAGAACATTTAGATTTGAATTTATCCCAATGAACCACTCTCAGTATGGTACACATAACAAGTTTATAAAGATTATCCCAGATCTGTTTAATGGGAACAAAATCCCCCAGTGTCTCTACACACTAGTTTATTTCAGTCTTTGTGCTGAGCTTAACTGAATTCTGGATCCAAGTGTCACATTCACTTTTTGTGATTGGACTTCAAAATGACTCAAACAAGGCGTGTAAAGGTGTATACGTCTAAATTTGTGTGTCAAAGTGTATGGGTCACAATGTGTGTTAAAAAGGTGTAAAAATGTATATCAAAATAAACTCTCCACTCCCTCTTTTAAGCAGCGGAATTCTCCATTTGATTGTCTGGAACACCAATTAGACACACACACACACACACACACACACACACACACACACACACACACACACACACACACACACACACACACACACACACACACACACACATACACACACCCCAAGCAGGCTGAGGCACGTAACACTGGCTGTAAACCATGCAACAAATAATCACAGATCGCTTCCTTCCTCCAGCTATGGAACTGACTGGTTCGTCTATTTGTAAATCCATTCCCGTGTCGTGAGTCGCTGACTAAAATTAAGAAAATAAAATATTCGTTCGAAGAACCGGCAGCAGAACTAATGTTTTTGCAGTGGATGCTCCATCCGAGAACATTTTCGGGTGGGACCTTTTGAGTAATTTACTATTCACGTTTCCGCACAATTGACGCCGTCGCAGCGCCGCATCCATCACACCTTTAAACGGGGGAACGCGATGACTACGGAAATGACGTAAATCGACCGCGCCGGACGTTTTCATTCATATCGGTGGAGCAAGCCGTCTGTCACGGAGCGACGGTCCCATCTAGAAGATTTGACTTGTTTTATTCATGCGGCTATTTTCACCGAATGAGAAAAAAAATCCGACAGATTTATTTCACGGTAACTTTGTGAATTCCAACAGCCAGTGCATCCATTAGCTGATATTAGCTACTTCTAGCTATCGTTGAACAGAGCAGACATAGCCAGCGTGATCATCTCTTTTGACGTCCCGGTTATTACATACTTGACCTGGGAGTGGACTCTTGACTGGCAGAGATGGAGAAGCGGAGGATCACGCAGGAAACCTTCGATGCTGTCGTCAAGGAAAACATGGAGGAGTTTGAGATGGATCCCGATGAGGCTCTGAAGGAGGCTGTGGAGCAGTTCGACTCTCAAGGTAACACAGCTGGGAAGAACGATGAGTGGTGGAGAGGAGTGTTGTACAGTTTTGTTTTTGACTATTCATGATCTAACGTTATATAAGCTCCATGATCAGAATGTCTTGCTGTTGTTTGGAAATTGGATCAATTAAGATGTTCTTATAGGCCTTACAGCGTGCACATGTAAACATCTCTGTGCCTTTCTCATGGGGAGCTTAAGATGAATTTATTTCTCATCCCTTTTAATTGACAGGTGGCTTCAGTCTTGAATAATTTTCCACCAATACACACATGGAGATTCTTCAGTATCGAAGAAGATAACACTCATATGCCTAAATGCTTGAATTATAATTATTTTTTTATTCTGTGACATTTACCCTAATCTATATGTGGTCGCAGGTGTGAACCTCAGTTGTATAGTAAAAGCTGTACCAGTGGTCTCCTCGGATAACCAAGAGGAGCCAACACATGAGGTCTTACAGGTAGGTTTTTTTCTTTTTTTTGTGAAAGGAGAACGCTGACTGCAAACGCGTCAAAACCTCATGTCTTCTTTTCACTTGCAGGCGTTGGATTCCCTCCGCATTGTAAAAGATTCTGCCAGTTGCAAAGAAGTGGAGGCGGACATGAAACGCTTCACTGAGCGTTGCTCACTAGGATTTGCCCAGCGGTACCTGGCGGCCCAAAAAGACGCCTACCCCGTCATACTCTCTTACTGCAAAAAGAGCACAGAGGAGCAGGACGCTGTGTTGACACCACTGACTGCTCTGGCTGCACTGACAGATGGACAGCCCGACTTGTTGGATGCAGAGGGTCGGCAGCTCCTTTTGAATGTCCTTAAGAAGTATAAGCCAGATACCTCTGTGATGCGTGCGGCCATCTGCACAGTGCGTCGCTGCTGTTTGAAACACGAACAAAACCGACAGGATTTGGTAAAAGGGGGCGTTGTGCCTCTTCTGACCGGAGCCATTACAGAACACATTGAATGTGCTGAGCTGGTCAAGGAAGCCTCTGCAGCTCTCCGGGTCCTGGTCTTTGACGATGATGTGCGCGTTGCCTTCGGAAATGCTCACGAACACGCTAAGATTATTGTTCTTGAGCACAACGGACTCAAGGTTTTAATTAACGCTGCAAAAGGTGAGGCCAGCTGAGCTGAGTTTATGTGGCTGTTTTGAAAAACGACCAACTGCTTTTGTATTTTTCAGGTTTTATTCCTGTAATTTATTTATCTGTCTTCTTCCCTCACAGTTCACCTTGATAATACTTCTGTTCTGAGTGAGCTGTGTGCAACTCTATCCCGTCTGGCTGTAAGGAATGAGTTTTGTCAAGACATCTGCGATCTTGGAGGATTGAAGTTAATCATGAGACTGCTTGCGGATAGCTATGAGAAAGCGGTAGGCCACTAAGAGCAAGGGATTGTGATACAAATTGATTTGAGTTTTTTGTTATGATCACTGAACTTATGTTCTCCTTGCAGGAGCTTGTTCGGCAGGTCCTTTGTGCAATACGAGCTGTATCAGGAAACGACGATGTGAAAGATGCCGTTGTTAATTCTGGTGGAGTCCAGCTCATTGTCATTGCCATGAACAGACACATGAACAACCCTGCTGTGAGTTGAATGTCATACTTACACACTAATTGACTGTGAATAGCATCTGGAATATTGGTCGTTTTTATTTTTAAGTTGAGTTAAATATTGAATCTGCAAAGGTAATGAGATTATGTTCATATTCTGCTGTAGGTGTGTGAACATGGATGTGCATGCCTCTCGGTCCTTGCTTTGCGTAAACCTGAAAACTGCAAAGTCATCATGGAAAATGGAGGGGCCTTGGCTGCTGTGGAGGCTATGAAGACGCACACAGACGCAGTCAATGTGCAGGTAACATGAAATCATTCAGATTTAATTTATGCTTTTTTTTTTTTTTTACAGTTTGGTAACTCTCTATGTCCCTGTTGTATTTCTTAATAGAAACAAGCGTGTATGGTGATGAGAAACCTGGTTTCGCGTATGAGTAACTTAAGCCAACCAATCCTTGAGATGGGAGCAGAGGCCCTGATAGCCCAAGCACTAAAGACCCATCAAGACTGTGGTGATGTCGGCAAAGCAGCCCTCAGAGATCTGGGATGCCAGGTGGAGCTCAGAGAGCTGTGGACCGGCAAACATGGCAGCCTCACCAACTGAAAGTCAAGGAGAGAAGTCACTCCTTATCATAAATTTGGCTGAAATGCAATTTTAGGCAAGATAAAATGCCATGTGTGTACCTCGCCAAGAGGTTAAGCAGATGCATCTAACCAGAAAAAGTTGTTGAAGTAAATGCTAGTCCCACACCGCGCTCATTACAGGTTGAATATGTTGTCCAGTCTTTCTTTTGTTTTTGTACAAAAAGATAAGGGTTGTCCTATTGATTATTATTGTTTGCTGTCTGTTACCCAAATGTATACTTGTAGCACAGTTATGCTTTCAGGATGTTAGGAGTTGAATTGGTTTATTTTGTGCTATGAGTAATTATAAATAAGTGTATTTGCAAATAATGTAAATGCACTTCTCTGTGAAAAATCCTTTTCATTGTTTGCATAGACACATTTTAATATGTATTTAATGCCTTATACTTTGACTAAATGAAAACATTTTCTCTTATGTATTTTAGTTTGTAAATGCATTATATACAGTAAACAACTGAAAAATCTGATACTTGCCCCTACCACGGACAGCATTAGCCTATATTCTGCATAATAAGGATAAAACCGTTTGAGCCCTCTCCAAGTTGTCTATACCTCTTTGAACCAGCCCGTTGCCAAGTGCCTCCTCGCTACGCCCCTCTAACCGACCTATCCCCACCTCACTCATTTAGACTACAACTCCCAGAATGCTCTGCAGCTCGTCCTTGTCAGAATTCAGTATCTCAACGCTGTCACGGCCAGTAACGGCAGAAATTGAAATGGCATGGGAGATGCTAGTCGGTTAAAGTCAAGTCAGCGCGAAGGAATACGAGACATGTGTGGGAGACAGTGACTTCGACACTAGGAGACGGTTTGTTTTTTAAATACGCAAGCGTACTATTTGTACTCCTCCAAACACTGACGACTAGTCACACTTGCTGTTGATGTGCGGTTAAGCTAGCCGCTAACGTTAACGTCCGTCCAACGAACGTGCTAGCAACAACAACGTGAGGACGCACCAAAGCACCGCGGACCTCCGAGGTCAACTTGGTAAGGTAAGAGGGACGTCGTGGTTTGTAACTTAACTGCTGACAGCTCGCTGCCTCTGGTCGGTACGGCATCAAGTATAAACGAGTTTCAACACCATGGATGCAAACCTACCTCTAGATGAATATGTAAGTTAACGTGTTGTAGTGCAGCCATACTGTTCACTGTCGCTTTGCAAATGATAATACTTTGGAAAACAATAGTCGAGGGTGCCAAGGAAAATGGTGGCATATAGGATACAATGCTGTTATGAAACTATTGCCTAACGCCAGGAGGTTGACCAGACACCCCCCCCCCCCCCACACACACAAAACAATGCAGCCCTCTTAAGCAAGAAGACACACTGCCGTGTATCTAGTTACTCGTGTAGTTGTTTTGAATGGACGCCGTCGTCGAGGGCAGCTCCACCTTTCCATTGCCGTGCATGTCGGGTGTGTGTGGAGGGAAAGCCAAGCCCAAGGGACACCGAACAGGTTTAACTAGAAGTAAGAAACAACAAGCAATGAAGGGAAACGCGTGGGGAGGGAGGGCGAAGCATGGCTGAGGGACGACCCCTGATTAAGCACAGTGAAATCAGAGGACACATTATGTCTCCAAATGGATCCGAGTTGAAGGCCACGACTACCCAGCTTTGATTAATTTGTTGTAATCACGTTTCTCTCTCTACTCCGTTTGTCTTCATTGAAGTTGTAGACGTTTCACACTTTGCATGGGGCAACTGCAACATTAATATAATGTAGAACTGAAAAGTGTAAATGTTTATAAATGTGTATTTACTATGTAAACTGTAATAGTATCTATGGAAATTAAACCCTATTAGCTATAACATTAACATTTTGTCCGACTTTTGCTATACATATTGTATTTCACCTTTGAGTTGTGAATTATTCAAAGTGGTGTTGGTTAGATGAATGCTTGGTTAACGCGTGCAGTGTGTGACTTGAGTTTTTGGGATTCAAAGATGGGAATTGGATGGGAATTTTTCCATTGATTATCTCCTTGTAGAACATTAATGCATCTTTTCTTTATAACTGTGAGATTGCTCCCACATAATGCTCCTTTTCTCAAGTCCAAATTATGTAAGTCTCCATTGGCTACTGAGCCAAGAGGTTTCAAAGAAGTCTTTGTGTTGTCTTTTCTTGGATTGTTCAGATGTTTTTCACCTAAAAGTGCTCAACTTTGACCCTCAAGAGATATATTTTGATGTAACATACTTTACATACTAACTCTACTCAGCTTAGTGTCTTTTTACAGCCTTCAAAGATGTGTCAGTTGGTTAAATGTAACTGGATCATTCTTGAGGTAACAATGTACTCTAGTCGGGTGTTGTCTTGTGTTTTTCTTAGTGCAGAAAGAAAGGTCGCAACCATAAAGCATTTCTGTGCCTCCCAAGTTTACACAGAGCAAGGTTCTTTGGTACACGCTGCAATTGCAGCATGATGAAGCTAGCCACGACTCCAAAATCTGATTTTAAAGACAATGTCTAAATCTTAACTTGCTTGTCAATTGTTTCTATATTAAGTCTTACCTCAAACTGACCTCTCTTTCTTTTTCTGGCCTCGCCGTCTCCTCTGTTGGTCCAAGCACAGAGACCCTTGCAGTGGTTGAATTCATGAGCCCGCTCAGAGACAGCCGTGCATAGTCCTCGGGGATGGGGACCGGATCACAGGAACAACAGGCAACACTCACGCAGGGAGAAGGGCTGCCGCTGGATTCCTCCAGTCAGTCAGAAGGGAGCTATGAGGTGACATTTTATTGACCTGATCCTTCGTTCACTACTTTAATTAAGGAAAAGGTCCCGCAGTGGCTGTTATTAGTTATTTTGTTGAAGTAGGATTTTTATCTGTAATTTTGAATCAACCGTCTCATTTATTTACTTAAAACATTGGTTAAAATGAGCAATAACTATATTATTGTGTAGGAAAATGAAACGTGTCATCTTTTGATTATTGTCAATGGAAGTGTTATTTCTTGTTGTCTGTATTTTATCTGTCTACTTAAAGGAAATTTTCTTTGGGTGTTGCTTGTATAGCACGTGGAAAAGGGGAATTGTCCTGAGCTTAGGAGCTTTATAGTCTCTTCTCTGTCTTTGGGTTCATTTATGGACATCTGCTCCTAATTGTTATGTTTTGTGAACTGGTCCGCCAGATGTGATCTTTTATCCTTACATAACTCCCAAGTCAATGATCAACAGCATCTCAAACACAACAAGGAGGCCGTTTTTACAGAATTCACTCACTGTTGGTGTTGATGACCCTGAATGTAATTCCTCCATCACTGTGCAGGGCCTGAAGAACACTCGATCTGTCGTCAACTCGCTCTTCTCTGGGGCTTTGGCAGGGGCCGTGGCCAAGACTGCTGTCGCCCCATTGGACAGGACTAAAATCATCTTCCAAGGCAAGTTGAATCCTCCGCTGACCTCAAAGTGGAAAGTGTTTTTAATGATAAATTACCCATGTGGATGTCATGGAATAATATATGGACCTAATGATATGTTTGTGATGTAGCTATTCCAATAAGCATAATAGAAAATGAGTGGACATTTATATTGTACAAATTTTTTGTTGTAGTGTCTTCAGCCAGGTTCTCTGCCAAGGTAAGTTTGAGCAATAGTTTATTGTCAGTTTCTTGTGTGATTCTCATTCAAAGCAGGTGATCAATTCACAGCTGTTGCGGTTCAAATAAGCCCAGTTCAAATCATAGTTAAAATCAAAATTACATTTTAATTTAGTCACATATTAGTTGTCAGTCTGGCCTTTGAAAAGTAATTTCAAAGGAACACATTTGAAACGCAACATTCAAACTAAATGATCATTGATCAATCATGAGCAAGCATGTTTGCACATGTGCACTCTGCATTACAGGAGGCCTACAGGTTGATCTACCGCACCTACCTGAAGGATGGCTTCGTCAGCCTTTGGAGGGGCAACTCCGCCACCATGGTGCGAGTCATCCCATATGCTGCCATCCAGTTTTGTGCACACGAGCAGTACAAGGGATTGTTAGGAGGCTACTATGGCTTTCAGGGGAAGTAGGTGCCAGTTAATGCTGATAGACTGTCAGACCTGACTGCTCGGTCTGTTCATCTAATGAGTTTTATCTGAACTGTTCCTTCAAGAGTCCTTCCTCCAATTCCGAGGTTATTGGCTGGGTCCATGGCGGGTTCCACGGCAGCTATGGTGACCTATCCTCTGGACATGGTGCGCGCTAGGATGGCTGTAACACCCAAGGAAATGTAAGGTCATCTTTAACTACCAAAACACAGTCATCAGTGGGTATTTAACACAAAGACACTACATAACACAAGGGATTCCGTTGCATTGTGCTTCTTCAACGTTCAAGTTAAATATAAAATATGTTAAATGTTTTTTTCATAAGCCACCATTTTGCAGAGCAATTCATAAATGCAACTATTGTAGTACAAGTCTCAGATCTCCTGTTGCTGGCACTGATCCTAGGTGTTGACCTCATAGGTTGTCCTAAAAATGTACAACGATTAAGTGAAACAAACACATCTGTTTAAAAGGATACACAGGCTTCAGAGGTAGTTTGTGCCCCTCTATTCAAAAAGTTTGTTTATTTTTGAATAGACTTTCCACAGTGCCTCTCACCCAGTTTCATGCTAAATTGTTTTGTTTTTTGGGCCTCCTGCTGTTTAGGTACAGCAACATTCTGCACGTGTTTGTGCGAATATCCCGAGAAGAGGGCCTGAAGACGTTGTATCGAGGCTTTGCTCCCACCATGCTGGGTGTTATTCCATATGCTGGTCTGAGCTTCTTTACCTACGAGACACTGAAGAAATCTCACGCAGGTAAAGGTGACCCCTTTCATATCCATGTGTCGCTGCATAAGTGATGCACTGCACCTTTCTTGCAAACTTAATATTAATTCTAATATATAATATATATCGTACAAGGACAAAAAATAATAAGTGGCACTGTCCTGCTGCCTCCAAAGTTGAGCAGTCAACTGCTCTTATAAGCCTTTTACAATTTCCACAGCAGCACATTTTTGTGTCTCACATTTCGTCTGTGAAGGACTCGGGCGAGGTGTTACAGCAGCTCGTTCTTCAAGGGAACTCATCCTTTGACCAGGCGCGGCCATTCGCGTGGCGCTCCAATGGACATTATGCAAATTTATGAGTTTTTGTAACCAATGACGTTGCTTAAGTCGCAAGTCGCCCCCCTCCCCCTCTGCAGATTGTTTGATGTGGCACTTCTTAACATCCTCTTCTCCCGCGTAGAGCGCAGTGGGCGCCCACATCCCTACTCTTATGAACGTCTGGCGTTTGGAGCCTGTGCGGGACTTCTTGGCCAGTCGGCGTCTTATCCTCTGGACGTGGTGCGGCGCCGTATGCAGACGGCAGGAGTCACAGGTCACACGTACGGCACCATCCTGGGCACCATGAAGGAGATCGTATCCGAGGAAGGGGTCATCCGTGGACTCTACAAAGGTCTCAGTATGAACTGGGTCAAAGGGCCCATCGCGGTGGGGATCAGCTTCACCACCTTTGACCTCACTCAGATTCTCTTGAAGAAACTGCATCAGATGGGCTACACGGCTCGATAGAAAAGACACAGAGATAGGAAGACGGGAATAGTGGGACGACGAGTCCCCTACACACCCTCAGAAGAGAACGGGAGTAAGAGAGTAACAATGGTGTGTTGCTGGATAGGAGCAAACACACACCGGCTGAAGCTCACGGGATATTAATGTTTTCTCCTGCGTTGTTGGTGTGCAGCGGGATGCCCAGTCCCTGTAGTGCTACAGAATACACACACATGTACACAACGTGGTCATGTGAAGCTCAGTGCAATATGCTCAGTGGTTTTCTGTGTGTTTCGCCCTTGTTGGACCAGGCCTGTGAGTGTCAGTTCTGAGGTTAACACACACACACACACACACACACACACACACACTCACACTGACGTCTCCCAGCTGCTTTGTGTGTCTGCTTAAAACCGACAACTTCCAATTTATTGCGGGTCACAACTTGTTTATAAGAAACATTTTAACATACGTTTGATTTACAGTCAAATATAACCCCCTTAAGATTAGTTTTTGTCATGAGTGTGTTTGTTATAACAAATTATTCCAAAGGTTCAGATATACGCTAGTTACAGATTAGAAGATATTTGTGATGTTTGTATATTGAAGCACAAAAGTTCTCTGAGTACAATTTTAGAGCAAAAATCTTTCCCAGCACAGAGATAACAGCATTTTTTTTGGTTTGAGTTCAATGTGTTGAAATCCCAATGAGTCCAGTATCTATAAGTGGACCTCCTTAAGATTGAATTCACAGACTTGTATCTGCAGTTCAGCCGTAGTGAGACTGCAGACTAAACTAGTTTTATCCAAGTGCCAACATTTATGGTCTTCAAAGAGTGCCCAAATGATTTTGTTTGTTTTACCTGTGATAATATGTAATTGGCTTTTTCTAACAATATTGTCCATTGCAATAGAAAGTTTAGTTGTTTGTATGTGTTAATACAAATGCTCGGCAGATATCTGCACGGAAGACTGAATTACTAGTGGAAAATAACCTCTCTGGACATACAGTCCCTTGTTATGCACACCAAGCAAATTGGGATCATATACACTGATTTATCAGATGAAAAACAACAGCTCTGCATTGATCAGAACCTTTAGGAAGACTGCCTCGAGTGAGATGTGTGGTATCTCAATATTGAAAGGTGTTTCTGTTCTTTTTCTGGTAAGCTGCAGTAAGTCACCGGTAAACGATGAACACAACACACACACAGGTACTTAAATGTCATCTTCTACTTGCTGTTGGTTTTAACAGCTGCAGGGGACATTATTTAAAACTTGGCTCAAGGTGCATAGCTGTGCTGCTATTTTCTCACGGAGTAGTTTGACTGGAAAGATGCACACGCCTAGCGAGAGACCGTTTGAGTTCTTTCTTCCAGGCGTGGATTTATATATTTGAGTTTGCTCAGTATTTTACTTTACCTCAGCACGTCATCAAATGTTCCTATCAATGTTTTATGTGGTGAGTAGTGTTAAAAATGGGAACGAGTGCATTCAGATTGAGATTGACTGTATCTGGGACAGTTTGGACAGTATTGATGCCGGGGGCTCACAGCCTTTGAGGAGTGCCAATAGTTTCTATACTTGGATCACACATACCGAGGGAGGATGGTTGAGCTGAAGGAGCAGCTGGCTGCAGAGCCACGTGGAGCAGGGTTGAGCAAGTATGGTAGTTAAAAAAAAATATATATATATTAATTATGATTGATCCAGGTGACTAATCATTTTTCAATCCTAGTTAATCTATAGATTTTCATAAATATCAAACAGTTGCCTGTCATTGTTTAAGTTGTCTTAATATTGTTTACTGTGCTTTAACTGAGCAGCAGACAAACAACCCAAAACTCTCTCTGCCATTGAAAAGCAACGTTTAGCATTTGAAATCTCTAACAAGATGTTAATCAATAATCAAATTTGATCTATTCTTGAACTAATTACTTTAAAGTGTCTATAGTCAAGTGTTTTGCTTTAACTTTATAACTATGAAGTGAAGGTATCATTTCAGAGGAAAATGAAGGCCTCATCTATCGTACAAAGGAACACGATTGTGCTCGGCTGCAGTCAGAAACTGTGTGAAATGGAAACTTTTCCCATTAATCAAGAAGTCAAACGTATATGGCTAAACATGAGCAGTATACAAACATTTTGCCTAAAATTGTTAAAATTTGTCATTGAAAGGATTTCATCTAAAAAAAGCAAATGTAGAAAGAAGTGTCCTGATTAGTGTGACCAACTCTCCACAGACCAGTACCTAGCACTAGCTAAGGTCGCCAGACAAAGTCACATGGTCACGTTGGTGGGGACATCGCTTATATTCATTCACGCAAAGCTTTGGGTCAGTAACAATGTTTTGCAATTTGGGTCACTGCCCTTTACTGGAAAGGCTACCGCACGTTGCCCCTTTCATCAAAGGTTTCATCCGTCTGTCCGCTTGATGTTGTGATCGTTTGCTTCATCGCTCGGTGAATCGGAGCTGCTCAAACTAGGAGGTTTGGTTAAACTCTTAAATGAGTTCCCCTGAAATCAGGGCCACTCAAGGTTCTTCATTCTCAGGAAGAGAGCTAACTTTAACTGTGGTCCCGTAACACAGTTGTTGAACGTTTTCCTCTCAGAGTTTGGCTGCAGGCTGAAACGGGTCCTTGGGCGCTTGTAGAGGTGCTCCGGTGACGGACACCAAACGCAGCGGACGTTGTTTCGTATCACGGCAGAGGCCTGTGTAGTCGTTCAATATCAGCGTGTTATCGTTTTGCCTTTCCTCCGTTAAGCAGGTGGGAAATAAAAGTATCTGAGCTTTGATCACTGACTGCTGCTGATGTTCTGAGCTGAAGCAAGAATAATGTAACGTAGACATTGTGTCTACAGTAACTGAAAGCTGAGCGATGGGTGGTTGCTGAATCTCAAGTGCCTGGCGAGGAATAGTAACGATGGTACTATGACTGAGCTACTTCTACTGACCTTTTTGAAGGTCGTGTCCATTTGCTTTCAGTCGTGAAATTCCAAATATTTAAGGGGGAGAAGATGGTTTGAAGTTTGGAGATTGTTAGACCTCTGTGACTGAATGTATTACTAAAGGTCCAGTTTTTGTATGTGAATTTTTAAAAACATATATACTGCCTTGCAATGTTCTGCTGTCAATGGTGAGATGCATGAACATGGCTCCCTAACAGACCCAAACAATCCATTTCAACCAGTGTAGGGATTCATTTCAAAGTACATCTGATTGTCATTTATGTCCTGATTTCAATTGGAAGAGCATTGCAATGTCATCATCTTCCTGTAGCTTAAGGGAAGAAGGTCAATGCATAATGGAAATACACTGTTGGGAGGGTAACAACATGCTTGGAAAACCCCAGACAATCATGAAATGCCAAAAAAAGTTTTAGTTTTCAATGAAGTACATTTTGTTTTGTTAAGTATTTGACAGTGGCCTAATGAAATAATGCAGAATCATTGCAACAACAACTAAAAAAACAACTAGAAAAAGATGACATTTTTCTTTATGTTTTGTTTTATCAAATTTGTGGGTAATCCTACGTGCAGCCATGCGATGCCTCTGTGTTGCATGTTCCAACAGATCAGCTGGTATGGTTTTTGTTTCAGTGCAGTGCGATAAGTCCTTGTGATTTGTGCCAACTGAATGTAAACGTAGCTACTAATACCGCACTCTGTGTTTAATCTCTTGATGATGACGTATCTGTGGGGAATTTTGAAATGTCAAATTTCAAAATAAAAGTTGATATTAACAACAAATTGATTCTTGGTATTGCTTCACTGTTATTTGACATTAACGCCCAACACAGACTATTCCAGTGGCGTTTATTTCCTCCCTTTCACCCCCAACGCAGAGTCATGTCGGTTCCACTTGATATTCTTTAACCTTAATTTCTTAGGGAAGGTGATATAGTGTACTATATTTATATTTTTTGCATTTGTATTTGTTATTTTACTTAATATATATATTTTGTAAAAGAAGAAAAAATAGGGGATAATGAATCGGATATACTGATGAAATAAATACATAATGTAATGACCCATGAATACAACATGTTAAATAACCGAATTATATTATGGCTGAACAAATCAAGTGAATAAATAAGTTTGTTAATATATTAATGGCAAAAATTGTATTTTCCATTTCTTATTTTTTGTTGAAGTAGTCACACGATGTATGTAATGACGCTTCGTGACCACTGGAGGGCGCCAACCTCCCGCCAATGAGTGAAATCGTCTGGCTGTAGTTCCATAAATCACAAGCAGGTGGCGGTGCAGCACCATGCTGGGAGCCAAGGGAAGGTGAGGCGGGTCAAATGGCGCTTCTCCTGTGCTGGAGGCCTAGCTGAAGCTTTGAACTTGACCGTGAACGCAACACGGCAACGTAGGAACCTGAGGAATAAACGGAGTGAACTGAAAACAGTAATTGGTGAATATGCCTGATATTAATAAATATTGTGTTGTCTGAGACTCGATTCAGATGATTTAATATATAGAAAGAAAGAAATACAGTGTTATAATCAGTGTTATATTCTACTGTACTTGGTGTTAATTAAGACGCTGTTTAAATGAGAAATGTGTAATATTTTGTTTGGTCTGGGTTTTCTTCTTAAATCAGACAGAGAGCTCGGATCACAATATCTGTGCTCATCATCATTCTGGCAAATGGGTGAAAAAGGCTCAGAAGAAAAGAGCTATAGGGAAGATAGAGGACTAATTAGAGAGTGAGAGAGGGAGGATGGAGGAGGCTGTGGAAAGACATCGTTGCTATAGATACTTGGCATGATGCCAGGTGGAGGAAACGCCAATTTGCATTTATTTAGATGATGTTTTTTTCTCTCTCTCTCTCTCTCTCTCTCTCTCACTCTCTCTCTCTTTCTGCAATAAATGCAACAAAACACACCTTTTTTTATTTCAAATGTATTCCAACTCAATTTCCTTTACATTTGTCTATAAAACCCAATGGAAGCTCCGTATTAGCCTATAAAGTTTGATTAAAAATCCATATGGTATTTTTGATTTAGCTACAAAACAAAATTCAACTAAAGAAAACAAAAAAGATTTTATTCAATTTTTACTTTAAAATTGTATTATTGCTTCACTTTTACAAAAAATCGAACCATTTCTCTTTTTACAAATTGGAAATACAAAGAGTAAAATGTGCACTCTACTTAGGCCTATGGACCGTTTCACGTAGGCCTGATTTATTTTCTCAGGTTTAGCTCTAAGCTTTACTTTCAGAAAAAAAAGATCATGTCACTGAAAACTAACTAAAAGAAAAATACAACATTTTTTTCGGAATTTTAATTAACATTAAATAAAGGGGTTGAGAGATTATCCTTCTTAATTATTCCTTTTGGAGTGTGGCTTGTGCAGCTTGCTGCTTTCTGTTGGGCTCATGTACGAATTAAATAGAAAGTGAAAACACATCAAAACTTCCAATCACTAAAAGTTCTGTGACTCCATCAAAATTTGAAGAAATAATTCATTAAATTAAAGACAGATTCAATTAAAAAAATTAAATACTATTTTTGGGATTGTAGAAAGTATAGTTAAAAATGGTGTGTTTTTGTTCCATACTGCTGTTTGATCATTTCCACTGTTAAATAATACTGTCAGACTTGAAGCGTTTTAGTAGAAGCAGCTAAAAACAGAAAACAGGGGATACATTTTTCATTCTTTAATTATTATAATACAAATCAGAGCATTGTGTCACTGAAAATACAATTACAAAATGGAAAGTATTCACTAGACAAAAAAGTCAAAGTCTCTGTTCTCTGGTATGTTTGATTTATTTAGCACATTTTCACAATTACATTCAACAAATGACAACTCAGGGTTTTAATTTATGAAATGAACCTTGAAATCCAGACATTGTGTTGAGTGATTGATGGACATAAAGTTTAAAAAAATACAATCTAAAAGCCCCACTTTCAAAAACTTTCCCGCAAACTCAGATATTGGTTTAGAAAATACATCATAGCATGTTTTATAAAAATAAAATCACTTAAATTATATTACATTTTAATATATTATTTATCAAGCCAAAAATGCACTGACTACGTCACTTTTAAAACTCATTTTGAGTACAAAAATATATTTCAAAGTCTCTCTGTCAATAACTGTTCCTTGGATTTATATTTAGTGCTTCCATTCGTTACCACGTGTCTAAGTTCAGAGGGACAAAGGAGTGACTGTCGATCACAAACCATTTTGTCTCAGGAGCTTTTAACCTTCATGGAATAAAAATCTAAAAAAAGAGTAGGTGAGGTTGGTCCAGTTCAATCTGGAATGTGGGTCAGTTGAAGGAAGTCGCTCAGTTCAGTTGTTCCACCGCCATTAATCTGCAAATACACAAAAACACACAAGAAATTAGTAACAAAATGATACTAAAATAAAAAAATACATTTTTTTAAAATGACTTTTAACAGCTTTCACAGGACTGACGCAGCAGTTTTGGACTAAGACAGAGAAGAAGGGTTTGAGGAGGAAGTAGAGACACATAAGTGACTCCCTCCTCATGACTACTAATGTGTGTCTGTGTTGGAGTCTACACTCGTCCCCCTCAGACCTCTAAATCCTGGGGCGAGGAGAGGACACAGCGGAGAACCCCACAGCTATGCCCGAGGGAAAAGACACACACACACACACACACACACACACACACACACACACACACACACACACACACACACACACACACACACACACACACACAAAACCAGACACACTTCTGCTGTCTGGTTCTGCAACGTCATGGCTGAACAAGATAAGAATCCCACCAGCGGAGAGAAGGGATTTAATCCTGATTTGTCCAGAGTTGAATCAAGATTACAAATGAAAGAGGACCCAACAACCTGCTTTTAAATATGGACTTTTATGAAAAAAACAAAAACTTAAAT